>NW_024499051.1:181600-744827 GCF_017590055.1 Onychostruthus taczanowskii | reverse complement strand
GGGGAAAGATCTGATAACTGCCCGAGTCATCATAAGCTATGGTTGTAGACCATGTATGAATTAAAGGAGTGTATAATAAAAGAAATTAAACCTTTTGAAGGTTTGTGGGAAAGGCCATTGAAGAAGCCTTAGGGGATATTTTAAAAGTAAGTAATGATAGTCTGAAGCAGTAAGAAGTATGTATTTCCAACTGGGTGCACACATTTGGGAATAGTATACAACTTCAGTGGAGAGACTATGTGAAAAAGACTAATACAGCCTTGAAGTTTAAAAGAAGGCTTTAAGAATCCTTTTTTTTTTTTCCTTTCTGAAGGTTTTTTTTTTTTTTTTTAAATCTTGAAGAGGTTTAAGAAACGTTAGAAATTAAAAAAAATAAATTAATTTAAAAAAAAAAGCTTCTGAATGTACAACATTGTCATGGGATTTGAGTTACCTATTGCAAGAAGTGTGGGCCAAGGGGCTTGTATCCCAAGTGTGCAGACCAAGCTTCCTCAAGTCTGAGGAGTACGCTATATCCTGCCTCGGCTCCTTTTTACGCATCTCGCAAAAGGCAGCGTCCAGAATGGGTAAGTCAACCCACTTAAAACACAAGCGCGGTACTGAACCTGTTAAGATTGCTGTATGCGATAGTGTAATCGTACTGTGTGGACTAGGGGAAAGAGAATGAAATTAATTGTTGTAAGTTATTACCAAGTGAATAAGTTGTGTTATGAAAAACAAACAAAGATGTGTATAATAGGGGAGAAAAACATAAAATAAGTAAAAATCTGAAATATGAAAATAAGATCCCTTTAAATAACAATAGCAACAAATGAACAGCCACATAACTTCATCAACAGCTATGGAACCTTGAGTAACATTGATCCAGCATCTGTTGAGTATACTTACGGTTATGGAATATAAACTTTTACACTTATGCCTAATCAAAGATTCATAGTTGCAATTCACAAACAAAATGCACTTTTCATCAGCAAACAAATACACCATACTAGAGTTGCTCTTTTCCCTTTCCCCAATGCTGTTTTAATAATTCTCTTCTTCATTCCACAGTTTTTGTTGCATTAGTTGATCACTGCAAGCCTCTCTTGTCTTGCTCTATTTGCCATTCTTTTAAAGTCTTATAGAGTGCTTTCCAGGTGGCAGCCAAATCTGCAGCTGCCTTGCCCCCATTTTGACGCTATATTTCAGTCTTTTTTTAACTTCTTTCCATGTATATAAAACAATCTGCACTTAATATGTTATTTCTCATTGTGTCCCCAGCAGCTCACCTGTACCTCAGGTGTCAAAATCTGTCAGGTCCGGACCAGGGCAGCTTCCCCTGCTGCTCTCAATGCTACGCTGGGCTCTATCTCCGGCTGCACCTCACCCTACAGGCCACTCCCAATCATGTTGGGTTACTGTGGAGAGGGCCATTATGCAATTTTAGAAGGCTTCTCTTACATGTTTTCTGTGCAACTCTGACTCTGCCTCTCAGAACTCCATGTGGCTTTTGTTCCAGTGCTCATGTAGCAGTGACTTAGCAAACCTCCCCCCGTACTCCTCGGGGGCCATGCTACGGCTAAGGCACTGGCTGCTGCTGTGCCTATGCCATTTGCCACTTGTGTCATGCAGCTTGTGTCCTGTTGCACACACTGCTATTCAGGGGGAACCCAGCACCATCCTGGGTCCTTGATCACATCGGTGTCGCCAATTGTTGCTCTCTTATTGCAAAGGTCTCACGCCTTCTTGGTGATTTCTCATGGGCTGGGCTGGGCTGGGCAGCGCAGCGCAGCGCAGCCAACAAACTCTATCCAACCTTCTGGGCCAGCCAACCTGCTCTTTTACAATACACCTCCTAATTGGATCCAGCTGTGGCCTGTTAAGGGCAGGCCTGTTCCTAATTCTTGATAATTAGCACAGCTGTAACTCCTTAGGAGTGAGATTACCACTATCTCTATTCTCCTACAGGGAAACTCCTGGCTTCTGACTAGAGTGCTAGTGCCCTAAGGCAGAGCCAGATTTCATGGGTAGCAAAGGGGGATTGATGTGCCAAGTGGTCACACTTCACAGATACTCAAAGGAAGAGCTGGGGTCATTCTGGGAGAGGAACCTGGCAGGAACTGTGGGAACATACACCAGGAATGCCACAGAGGGCCAAGGTGAGTGGGCCTGTAACACCACCTGCAACACCAAGGCTGTTCACAGGCAGGGCCAACCTGTGAACCAGGTGGAAATGATGCCTGGACTTGGCTCCATATTTGGAGGGAAATGAGGGCAGAGAAAAGGAGGAGCTGAGGAAGATGAGAGGGCTGTAATAGCCTGGCCAATGGAGAGAAGGAGCAATCAAACAGCCAGCTGCACAAACTGCAGCTTGGTGTGCTCATTTGCCTGAGGTTTTCAATCCCATTTTCCAATCACCACAGGATTGGAAAGAACGTTCTTATCTCAACTCTCTAATTAACAAATAATCTACAAACTGTACAAATTTGTACCAAATTTTTTGCCCTTTTCAATCAAATTTTGATACTGTTGGGTGGGGAGGGGAGGAATGGTAGAGGATCCAGGAATGCCATGGGGTAGACTTGTTAAAGGCAGTTTTCACCTGTCTTTTGCAGGTGAAGACAAGTGAACATTGACTTTCTTCATCTAATGGAATGTTTTAAAATGCCTTGGACTGGGTCTCACTCCACCTGCTTCTGGATATTCTTTGTGGTTTCAAGTGATACCTTAAAGAACCTAGAAACAAAACAATACACTTTCCACATAATGTTAGTATAGGAGGTAATATAAAGGCTGATCTTTATTGGAGGCCTCCAGTGGCAGATATGGCAAATGACCATAGAATTTCTCCCCTACATGTGGTGAATAGAGTTTTATAAGCTTAGTAAATTAGCATGTTTGACAAAAATCACCAATTAGGACCACATGGTGAAGTAATTCCTCCCGCGATTCAACAGTCTCTGAATCCTCCCCCAAACAGATGGAAACTAAACTTGGTTTATGAAAATGTATCTCAAAGAGTTGTTTCCAGCCTTGGTTCCCATGAAGAACCAATATAGGTTTAGGGGCCTTATACTCTCCAGGGCTTGGAGCTCTGAATTATATTTTCTCTTTCTGCTTAGAGAAAAGTTAGGGAAAAGTACTGGAAAAACTAGCTGGAGATATAACAACAGGCTACAGAGTTACAACAAAGGCTACAGAGTTACAAATATATGTGTAAAGAATACGGAGAATATATAAAAGAAAAAAGGCAAAAAATCAATCTGGCATCACCAGGGTGTTATAAATGAAAAATGAAAAAAATAGCCAATTTTAATAAAAATAAAATAAAAATTTATTTCGCGACCGTAATACAGTCTCGACAGCCACCAACCAAATCGGACAGCGTACCAATCCCGGAAGGTGAAAACGTGAGAAATGGCCTTGCTAGCACCAAATCCACCCCGTCCACCCTGGCTGCTTCGAGGCAGCAGTTCTTAAACAATTTATTTTGCACAAGGCAGAATGTCTTTGTTTCTTTCTGAGTTTTTCATATTCAAGTTGGTTTCTTTCTCAGGCTCGGGCTGCACAAAGCCTCCATCTGGGAATAGAATGATACGCTTCCCCAGTTCGATGGAAGGTGTTGATGGCCTGGTCATCTCAGATAGGCATCTTGTCTGGGCCATCATCACCTGGGCGTCACTGGGCATAGGTGTTTGTGAATGTCCATCTCCTGTGCTGCTGGAGAATGCAAATGTGGTGTTGCCTCCCCGTCCATCTGCCGTGGTTTCGCCATCCTGGGGAAGAGTTCCCCCCCCCCCCCCCCCCCCGCCCCTTGTACACCAGCGGTTTATTTTATACATCTATATTTTGATACACTTTTTATTCCCATGAATTACTACCCATATCTATAACAAGGGCAATGGTGTCCTGTCTCACAGCAGGTGGCACTCCTCCCTTTGTGTTAATCAAGAAGGGCTGTGCTGAGAGCAACCACCCCACGTCTGTACTGATCCCTGCCACCCTGGTATAAGCTTCTTCAAATATTTCTTGAAGTAAATTTCAGGGGCTGCCAGGTCACTAAAGACACTGAGTGAAAGAGTGTCACTCAGGGTTGGGGATGGCCGTTACCCTGTCCAGTGAGCAGACCAGCTTAGTGTCACCCAATCATCCCGGAATAACCTTATTGCACTCTCTTGGCAAAATTCTGCTGCCCAAACAATTTCTCCCAGTTCTGCGCAACCTCAGCCACGGACATCTCCTCACCTAAACCAGGGATATTTCCCATCACATCAAACACCTCGAGGCATGTGAAACCCCTTTCTGAAGGAGTCCCTCATGAAGGGACTTCCACCCCTTCTGTGTGCGCCCAGGGACCCTAGCACCCATTGTGTGGCATGAAGGACACAAGGCTCTCCCCTGTGCATCTCTCCCAAAGCCTTTGAACAGACACTTGAGTGTCCTAGCAGAGAGTCAGGGCCCCCCACCTCACAGGGGCCTCCACAACTCCTCTGTGGCCGTCTTATGCTGATCATGCTCTGCATGCCTTCTCCACCCTCTACCAGTGATTTCACCAAATCTGCACCAAATGCCACAACAATAGAGAGGCTCAAATTCACCCTTATAATTTACACAGAATCTGCACACAGAATTGTAACACTCCCCATTTGGCTCCTTCCTGCTCTAAAGATCCCAGGTGAACTCACCAGTACCTGCTCTGAAGGACAGAGGCTGCAGCAGTACTGCCCTTGGGTCCCATCTGGGCTGCCGAAGTGCTGAGGAAAGTCCCCTGTGTGACCATTTTGGAAACACAGGTGGCTCCAATGAGCCGATGGTTGCCCTGTTTGATTCCCTACCCACACCACTCTCACCCAGTCAGAGCAGGTTTCCATATCCATCCAGGTGGATGCCTGTTTTTCATGGAGGCAGGGTCAGCGCAGAAGACACAGACACCAACTGCAGGAATAACTGTAATTTACTATAATTTAAAATTGCAAATGGATAAGTAAACAGGACATCAAATCATTAGCAAATATTTACAAAAGGACAAGATAGGCCATGCATCTAATCATAATTATAAAAGACTGCCTACATTGTGGAAGAAAGACACATCACAATTTACCCTAATCCTTTACCATCATCCAGGCCTGCCCATCAGCTAGGGGGAAGTCACTTTCATAGTGAAGCACAGGGGAACCACTGACAGCACCTGGGAAATCCTGCAGGTGCCTTCCCCTACAAGCAGTGAAGTTTCTGACTGGGCTGTGAGAGGTCCCCGTTTTTATACTGTGGCATAAGCAAGATAACAAAATTTCTACTGCAGTAACATCTGGCCTCATTTTCCTACTGGTATGCTCCCAAGGCCTGGGAGGGCTCCAGGAGAAAACAACAGATTTTTCTGTGATCCCACATCCTAAAAACAAGGCCAGATGTGGCCTTGTCCAGTTCCTAAGTATGGAAAGGTAAATCCATATTTCTCCAGTGAGTGGATATAGATAACATTTGTTTTAAAGGTCCATCTACTGGCCAATTTTTGCTAAGGCCTCTTGTTCAGGCCTTAGTCAGGGCCTGTTGATCAGGACTTTGTACTTCAATGCCCCATCCCTCAAAGCGTTCAAGGACAGCTTCTGAGCCAAGATGTATACACTGTGGACAACTGGGTCTACTGCAAGCCATCCCGCCATGCCCAAGGCAAGGGGGTCAGAGCTAGATGATCACAAAGGTCCCTGCCAACCCAAACCATTCTACGGTTTCTCAGTTAGATGTTGCCCCTCCCCCAGTGGGCCCTGTGCCACAGAACCCCACAGGGCCCAGAACATGGAACCCACCCCTCTGTGACATCAGCCCCAGGGCAAAGGGCACCATGGGCACAACGGGTGCTGTGGGCACTGCGGCTGTGGCTGTGCTGCTGTGCGGAGCCCTCAGTGCTTGCAGCTGACACGTGCCTCTGGCAGCCATGAACTGGTTCAGCTTCCTCGTCCTGCTGACTGTGGTCGGGCTGGCACACGGGACATGGGACAACTGCGGGTAAGTGGCCCCAGACCCTGGGGGGGAGCCACGGCAGCACTTGCGGCCTTCCCTGGAGAGTACCTGCCTGTCCCCCATGGCCAGGCCACAGCTTCCCACCCACCACAGGAAGCCCCAGTTCCTTGCCAGCAACCAGGTGCTGGCATGGACAGACGCACAACCCATGGGCTTCCCTGGCCTGCTGTGTGTGCAAGCCCTTGTGGGGAGGGCAGAGGGCTGAGCTTCAGCCTGAGCCACAGCAGGCCACGAAGCAGCACGGAAATTACTTTCTGCTTGCAGAGGGACCTGCGGACTCCGAGCTGTGGTGTCTGACTACGGCCTCATGACGTACTACTACGGTGACATGGCTTATGACTCTGGCATGACACGCATCGTGGGTGGCGCCGGTGCCCTGCCAGGGGCCTGGCCCTGGATTGTCAGCATCCAGCACCCCTGGGTACCAGACCCAGGGCATTGGTGTGGAGGGTCACTCATCAGCACACAGTGGGTCCTCACAGCAGCCCACTGCTTCGACAAGTTTGAGTAAGGAGGAGCAGGGAATGGGGACATCCCCACAATCCCAGCAGGTGCCCTGTCAGCAGCATCACCTGCTACTCCCATCCCCTTTCCTCTCAGGCAGCCAGGCTGCCACCTTGCTCAGGAGAAGCCTGGGCTTGTGCCAGGTTTCCTAGCAGCTTCCAGCTTGACATTCCCTCACCCTAAGTTGTGTGAGAGCACTCATACCTGCCAGAGCACTGCTCCCTCTCTGCCTTTCCAAGCCAAGTTCTGTCAACTGCTGGGCTCCTGTGGCACATGGCTCTCTCTCCATCTCCTTTCCAGTAACATCAGCCTGCTGTACGTGGTGATTGGGGCCACCCAGTTGACTCAGTCAGGCCATGGGGCACAAATGCGCAGTGTCAAGCAGGTGCTGATACACCAGTACTACAATCCTGCTGACATGAGCTACGACATTGCCCTGCTGGAGTTGGACCATCCTGTCAAGTGCAGCCCCTACATTCAGCTGGCCTGTGTGGCTGACCCCACCCTAAGAGTCTCAGAGCTGCAAAACTGCTGGATTGCTGGCTGGGGTGCCACTACTGCAAGATGTGAGTTCCAAGAGCAACTTCTTTGCCAGCTCAGCACACTGGGGAGAGGGTTTGGGCTTCCCCACAGCAGAGGCCAAAGCCAGGCTGCAGGATGTACACCCCTGCAGATATGGGCCAGGCCTGCTCCCCAGCGGCAGGCAGCAGGGTCACAGCACCACAGTGTCTCTGCAGAGGCAAAGCCAAACCCTACAGAAGAGAATACCCTTCCCAAGTAAGGAGAGGAGAATGGGCAATGTGGTGCTCAGGGTTCATTCCTTTCTCTGCTCACAGCTCAACAAGCAAGTGATCACTTGCAGGAGGCCAAGGTCCAGCTCATCGATGTCCAGCTCTGCAACAGCAGTGACTGGTATGCAGGGGAAATCCATACCCACAACTTGTGTGCTGGTTACCCGCAGGGCTTCATCGACACCTGCCAGGTAAGAGCGTGCCACAAGCCACTAGCCCCAGCAGCACTGGCAGCCAGGGCAGCACCGCCCCAACACAGCCCAGGGCCTGCTTTGCCTGGCCACTCCGTCGCCCTCCCAGCCCCTGCTCCCCCCCGACTGCTCTGGGGGCTTCCCACACACTCCCCATCCACACCTGCCTACCCAGGACTCCCCTTGTGCCAAAAGCCCAGCTAGCTAGCTTGGCAGCACAGAGGTCCAGGTACCAAACGTCCATCCTCTGCACATCCAGGAGTCCTGTGCAGGGACAACACAGAGAGCCCTACGCTATAGAGGACCCCGTGCCATTCACAGCCAAGCTTCTGGAGGCTCCAGCCCCTGAGCAGAGCTTTCCTCTGCCCAGAATACAGCTCTGTTAGGGGCTGTGAGAGAGAAGGAGACAGCCCCAGTGCTGGCAGGTGCCACCAACACCATCTTAATCCTCTGTGCTCTACTGCAGGGTGACAGCGGTGGCCCTCTCATGTGCCAGGACAACAATGCTGACTACTGGTGGATTGTCGGAGTGACCAGCTGGGGAAAAGGCTGTGCCAGAGCAAAGCAGCCTGGAGTCTACATCTCCACTCAGCACTTCTATGACTGGATCCTGGTCCATACAGGCACAAACACACTTGGAAGGGGTTCTCCAACATCAAAAACCTGGAGTCATTTTGTGACGGCTCACCTACCAACTCGCCCCCTTCCCACTCTTAAGCCATGGCCAACACGACCCCTTCCCACTCATAAGCCATGGCCAACACGACCCCCCACTCCTAACCTATGGCCAACACGACCCCCCACTCCTAACCCATGGCCAACACGACCCCCCACTCCTAACCCATGGCCAACACCCCTTCCCACTCATAAGCCATGGCCAACACCACCTCCCACTCATAAGCCATGGCCAACACCACCTCCCACTCCTAAGCCATGGCCAACACCACTTCCCACTTCTAAGCCATGGCCAACACCACCTCCCACTCCTAAGCCATGGCCAACACAACCCCCTATTTATAATCCATTGCCTACACCAATCCCTTCTCAAAAGCCTTGGCCAACAGCACCCCCCACTCCAAAGCCAACACCATTGGGTGAGGTTAGCTCCTGCCCATTTCCACTCAACAAGCTGGTAGACTTCTTTACTAAGGTGAAGAAGCTCCTTCATGAAGTCCTTGGACAAACCACAGCTTGAGCAGCAGAACAGGCAGGATCCACAGCACACTGCAGTGCACCACAACCATTTCCTGCTGGGCAATGCCTGCTGATCCAAAGGCAGCCTCAGTGTCAAAAACCTGCTCTGTTCTGCCCACACTCCTTTTCTGTGTGCAGGCAAACACTGGAGTTGACTAAGCTGTTGAAATAAAATTACCTATGCTCAAAGTGAACCAGCTTTTCAATGCAATTCCAAGTCCTGGGTAAGACCTATTAGATACAAAGGAGCGGCTCCAAAGAGCTGCAAAGTGCATGGTCAGAGAGGAGAGTGCTCTGAGCCACCATGGGCTGGAGGAACCTGCTACATCAAGACTAGGAAGAAGATAGGAAAATATTTTTGTTAAGGCTCCAGTATTTGTTGAAAACTCCCAGGAGACATTACTGCCTCACTGTACTCAAGATAAATTCCACCCATAATTACCATTTGTGAGAAGTGTTGCTTTTTTACAGCACTGACACTTCTCCCTTATGTCATTTCCCAGTCTCCTCAGTGGCAAAATAGGCATTCTGCTTTGCAGTACAGATGCCAATGCTATTACTTGTATTTTTTCATTTATCTGGTCTAATTTTCACATGTCACCAGTGTCTGAAATGTGCTTTATTCTCTTAAAATCCTAATAGAAGAGGAAAAATTGGGGGAGGGAGTTGAAAATCCCGCACAGAGAGCACACCTTGAGCTGTGATGTTCATAAGAAAAGTAAGCCTAAATTTCCATATCTTGTGGTCATTCAGGGCTGAGGGAAGCTGAAGGCTCTCATCTCTATCCAAGCTGGTTGCAGCCAGCCCTTATATCTACTCTATGGTTTCCATTTAAAACCATTCCCCCTGGCCCTATAGCTACAGAACCTACTAAGTTTAAACAAAGTAAACCAATACTGTCACACTCTTAATCAATAGCCTGCTGAAAGCACTTACATTCAGTGAAAGTCATCCTTTGCATTATGCCTGGCACCAAAACACAAACCCACCAGAGGAAAAGGAAAAAAAATTATTATGCCATGTATTATTCATGCCATGGCACAAATTCCACCTGTCCTCCATCTCAATAAGTACCACAATCCAAAACACTTTCCTGCCCCCATGCATTTAAAGCCCATGCCTGCTCCCCACACTGCTGCATCCCCCAATAAACACTTCCAGCCTCCCCATCCAAATCACTGACAGCTCACACAAATGTAATTCAATCTATGTTAATTTTCCAATTAATTCAGTATTCTTCTGTCCAACATTCTAACCCCACCTGACATGAAAAGCAGGCACCCATTTGTACACTGAGATGGCAGAACAGCTGAATGCTTAATTACCTAAGTAGCTCAATTCACTGATGATTATTAAATCCTAGAAAGGTTTCCAAAGTGAAAGGTTTCAGAAGTTAACTGTAGGGAGTTTCCCACCACACAAGCTAAATGTGAGACCATGAGCTTTATTTTAAAATTAGTGGGAAAACTTGCTAATGTTTTATTTTCTTCAAGGGAAATAGATGGTTTCAATAGACTCTAAAAATGCTTTGTTAAAAAATCTTATTAGTCATGCCTTACTCAGCTAACAGCCCAAATTGAGTCTGTTCCCTGCAGCTCTTCCAGCTACCCACTTGGCTGCTCTGCCAAACTGCCCTGAGCCTGATATTTTCAAATCTGTTTCTTCCAATACTCCAGTTGTGAGTGCAATGAAACCTTCGAAGACTGGATTGTCACCCGTGCTCAGAAATGCATTGCAGCTTTTCATCCTCAGCCCTGTAAAGCAACACTCTTGCTCAATGAGAATATTTACTAGGACCTCATACATACAAAAAAATCTGGAACTAAGCTGATTTTTGTACTTGGAATCAAAACTTCACCAGTGCTTCAAAAATCTCCACATAAGCTCCACTTTATGGCAACCTTGAGAGCATTTGATGAGTACATTGTTGACATTTTAGAAAGCAGGGCAGAGTTTTGTGGTTGCCAATTACAAGGTTACATTGCACCCCTAGTTTTCCAGGGTATAACCTATAATTAAAAAAGAAATAAAACAGTATCCCAACAAAAACTTTCAACCACGGGGAAATCCTGTGGTGATGTATTTTGAGCTGGTCTGTGGTTCTTTGGGTCATTGGAGTCAACTGCCAGCCTAACAGTACATTTGAGGCATATAACAGCACTCCCCTGAAATCCATGGTCTGTCAGATCTGATTTTTTACATCCACATAATTGCATAAATTGCTTTCACTTCCTATTCACTATATGCAACTCAAAACAATCAAAGAACAGAGTTTGGGCATCATTAGCCCATATAACCTATTTCTTAGCACAAACATGTAATTACATTAATTAATATATTAACGCTGATTACTTAGGACTTATATATACAAGAGTAATGAATTCTGTAATGATTTGGGTTGGAAGGAACTTTCAAGATCATCTTCTTCCAACCCCTGACATGGGCAGGGGCACATTCACTAGAATAGGTTGTTCAGAGCCCCATCCAACCTAGCCTTGAACACTTCCAGGGATGAGGCATCTATTCTCATCCACATCCATTCTCTTGGAAAGCTGTTCCAGTGCCTCATCACTCACACAGTAAAGAATTTTTTCCTAATATCTAATCTAAAACTATTCTATTCTAGTTTGTAGCCATTCCTCCTTTTCCTCTCACTACATACCCTTGTAAATGATCTCTCTATCCTTATTGTAGGCTCCCTTCAGGTACTGAGAGGCCTCTGAAGTTTGCAAAAATAGTTTGTATAGAAGTCAATTTTATAAGTCTTCAGATAAGCAAGCAATGCACTGTAAACTTCACTGGTTTTCTGTAGCCATGATATTATGGAAAATCCTTGCTGGGATTTTTCCTCTCCTGAGAAGCTGAGGAGCCTCAGGAGAGAAATGTAAACAATTACTATCTGCTGCTGTGGAATGCAACAGGTGCATCTGTGATTGGTCCATGTGGATTGTTTTCCATTGATGACCAATCACAGCCACCTGTGCCAAGGCTGTGAGCAGTCACAGGATTTTTGTTATTCTGTTCTGTTCGTTCTTGTTGAGCCTTCTGATCTCTCTGTTCTTTTAGTATAGTCTTAATGTAGTATTTTAATATAATATCTAACTTAATAAATCAGCCTTCTGAAATGGAGTCAAGCCTCGTATCTCCACACACGGAGAGGAATCATCAACAGTTTTCATTTTACCTGTTCAAGACAGGACATTAGGCTTTAATTTCCCTGAGTTTGAGTCCCAAACACAAAACCAATTTGTGCCAATGAATTCTGTAAGAACCCGATCCAGTTCCTTCTAGTAAAAAGTCGCTACTAAACTTGCACCTTTATTATCAGAACAACAATATGCAGCAAAACAATAAAGTCTCCCCACATGACAGAGGAACCTTTACAAAACCAACAACATGTTCTACCTGCAAGCCATGTTCTGCCTGAAAGAATCACTGCAAGATGCCCCTGGCCAGAGATGGAGGGAAGAGGTCACCTGTTATCCTGCCAGACTATGAGACACTGCTGCCTGAACTCACAGTTTTGCTCTCTGTGCCATGGAATGTCCACTACAGGGTTTCTATGAGAAGCTGAATTCAGCATAATGTCTGCAAAAATTATTCCCATCAAGTACAGTTAAAACAGTCATGAGAATCCCTTTGTTTCCATTGTACCTTGGAAAAACCTACAGTCTAGGAGAGGAAAAAAATCACAACTCTCAAAAAAGCATCCTTTCTACAAAGATGAGTGGAGAACTCCAACAGCATCACTCACTGGAACTGCACTCTTACCAGTGTGTTGAAGTCAGAACTTGATGGAATACTTTTGTAGTTCTTTGCAAAACAAGTATTTTTCCACAAACACTTTAATGCAATAGCAGTTTAAATAAGTGATCCAAACATTTATGCTGTGATTAATACCCACAAAGATTTGATTCCGTACATTTCAGTGACTCCATAGTCACAACCATGCCAAACTCCTTTAGCTCAGAAATTATTTTAACCCAAACTAATACTAACCTTGCATATGACATCAAGGGGAAGTTACAGTTGTTGTCAGAGCTTCAAGCACCTCTATTCTGAAGCATTTAATATTCAATGCATAAGAGTGGAATTCTTCATGCTACCCACGAGGGTAGAACTGTTCCACTCTTACTCAAAACACGCTGGCCTCTCTCTTTGAAGTTGCTTTATAATTTCAGGAAACTCAAGGCTCTGTAATGATATCAAGTCACACACAGCCTCAGGCTGGTGACAAGGTACAAGGTACTCTCTTTATTTTCTGCCCTCCTCTCTTTTACTTTTTTTTATCTGTATACCCCCCAAGTACACATTAATTTTCATTGACAACTTATATTTTGTGAATATAAAAGAAAGAGCATTTCTATGCTAGCCCCCAAAAGAGACAGACACCCTCCAGTGAGAGAGCACAAGAACATATCTGGAGAACAGAAGCATTTTTGGATTATACTTGAAGACTTCAATATAGTTCCAAGAATGGATCTCTTCTACCAAACCTTCATGGAACAGCAGCATGGACAAGCATAATTCATGTGTGGCACAACTTATCAGCATACACCTTCTGTGTAGCCACACACAGGGGAATGAAATTGCCACTGGGTGTTTGACAAGTACACAAACACCTTCTCACATCTCAAATCTGAAAGCAGAGATGTTTGAAAATTAAAACATTTTAAATTCTTACTTGAAAAGAGTTGTTAGAGATGTGGCTCAGACAAGAGCGGCTCAAGAGGTCTGCCCTTGGCCACGCAAGAACTTGCACCAGGTCAGGAAAAGGGTGGGTTTTGTGGCTCACCTGGTGAAGCAGGCTCCACTGTTTGCTTAGGACACCCCAGCAAGTGTGAGGCACAGAGCAGCTGTGGGACGGAGGACCCGGAAAGGGAAGTACTCGAGTTAGACATAGGAGATGTTGAAGGGAGAAAAGGGAAGTGGATGTTGAAGATGTCGAAGGGGAAATCCAAAAGGAACCAGATTTCAGTATCACAACTCCTGTCTACAGCCACATCTTCTTCCAGGGAGCCAAGCAAGGGTCAGCAACAGGAATTGTGATCCAGCAGTGTCATTAGGGTCACCTGGATGTTTATCCAAAAGCTGTCAGATTTATCCTTACACAAGGGACACTTGGTGCAACACAGGGTTACACTGTTGATCCTTCAAGAAAGCATGGAGTGATACAACAGCAGGTCATACAGGGAGGAGCTGCTGCTGCCACAAAGGCTTTTCACAGTAACAGCAACGAGAAAATGTTCACTACAAATTATTCTTCAAGGCAGCTACAGTTAGCAGACACCTGCAGCCTCCATCAGGCATTGTCCAGGAATGTCACACATTCCATTCTCAGGCAGAACACACCTCTGTGTCAGGGGGGCCAGCAAGCTCCATGTTTTATGCCCTGCTCTTAAGAGATGCTGTGAGTAATGACAGTAATGAGAGGCACACGATGTACCAGAAGAAGGTAGTACGTGCAATCAGAGCACAAATCCTGGCTTTTTTTTTCCTGGTAGAAAATTCTTTGAATCTCTTGGAAATATTTTGAAATCTCTCAAAAAATTAAAAAGTTCTTTCCATAAAAAGATTTAATGCTTTCGTCTTAAGGAAGAAATCACTAGGTTTTTTTCCCCCGATTATTCAGAAAGTACTTTATAAATAGTTTATTCTTTTTCTCTCCCAAGGAGATGATAATACATAAAAAACCAACCTCATTATTTCAGTGAAAAAATCGAAATAAAACAGTTTTAAAGTGCAGAAATCATTGAATGAGCATTCTGGCGATGCTTACCACATCTCATAACAACTACCTTATAATCTTATTTCAGTAGTAATTTCAGGTTAGGAAAATACATCTGTCTCTTTCATTGTTTGGGGTTTCTCCCCCCCAACATTGGGCAACTTTTTCACTTGTTCCCTCCTTAGCCTTCCCGCACTGCCAAGCAGCACCACCAGTTAATTTTCCAAGTCCCCACCAGAGGGATCATTTCCACAGGGCTCAGAGGCAAGGAAGGCAAACCTCTTCATCAGCATCCACATCCCTGTCAGTCAAACCACCACACTGGACCCCCGTGTGCCTTTGTGCTGTTGAGGGTAGTTATGGTTTGTAAATAGCTCAGTTACCTAATGCGTATTTATTGCCTGGTTTATGAGAGGAAGCTATTCGACTGAGTACTTCAAGGTATTTTATGTCTGCAATTAAAATTAACCTCCAAATAAAAGACTGGTACAAGCTGGCATTGGAACACAGTTAAATGAGGTGGGATAAAAATAAGTATCTACAGTCCACTGAAATAAATGGAAGGTTTGAGTGAAAACTCACTGAACAGGCAGTAGCTCTTCATCTTGTAAAATTTGCCGTCTCCTTCAAGAAGTATAAAATGCAAAACTTAGTCTCAGAGTCCAGCAATGGGATAAAGCTTTTTCTGTCTGGAGATTAAAGTCGCCTTAAGGATCTTGTCCACCTCTGGGTGCAGGCAGCACTGTGCCCTTGGAGTTCACAGCCCTGCTTGTACAAACCTCAGTGGCAGCCACACACATGAAATCTCGGCAAGTCTCCTCTTGTTGCAGGGGTTTATTAAATTGTCCACCTAATAAACCCATGGTGATTTCAGCTTTCACTCGGGAGAAAAGATATTTCTAATGCTCCTGGTGGGGCACAAAACCAACCAAAAAAGCTGAAGTAATCACATCACTGAATTATAGAATCATTCAGCTTGGAAAAGACCTTTAAGATCATCGAGTTCAGCTGTAAACCTAACGCTGCCAGGTCCACCACTAAATCTTATCCCTAAGAGTCACATCTACATATCCTGGAGGTTAAGGGTTTCTTTCCCCTTTACTGTGACTATCCAGCCTTGCAGTGGTCACAACATACCCCAGGTACCTCAAGGTGCTAGCAAAGCATGTATAGTCTCAAAAAAACAACCGTAAAAAATCACATCAATGAAAGCGATGCAAGAACAAAAACAAATTGAAGGCAGATAAAAAATCAATTCAAGAATAGGTTTTCTCTGCAAAGTGTGAAATACCAGGCACTCTAAAACATCTACTAGCAACTTTGCTATTGTTACTGATTTTTCAGGAGCTGTGCTCAGAACCTTTGGTGAAAAGTAACTCTAAAATGAGGCAAAAAGACCAGTTGTAAGAACTGGTATTTACTCTGGAGCAAATGATTTCTTGTTTGTCCATACAGGGAGAGGTTGATCCCATTCAGGGCAATGAGAAATGACACAAACAGGAGACAGGAATGGGTCAAATGGACACTGGCAGTGCCCCAGAGGTGATCTCTGGCCTAAGCAGAAAAAATGAGCCTGTGGACGCAGCCCAGAGGCTGGTGCCTTCAATCAAGGTGAGCACTGAATGGGCCTTGTTTGCAAAAAAATTGTTCATGTCAAGGGCGTACAACCATTTATAGCATCCAGAGATTAAGGCAGTTCAGGGTATATAATCCATCTTTACATACACAGAGCAAATTCTTAAAGGGCTCTTAACCACCTCATAAGTGAACTCAAGTCATGAGGTGAACCCAACAGCCAGCAGGAAAGGCTGATAGCATAGCAGCAAACTCAGTGCCCCCAGATTGCTCCAATAACTGGCACAAATGAGCTCCAGGATCTACGTCATGTGTCCAAATGGAACTGCTGTGTAGGCAGAGGGTTTGTCATGATGTCTTGCTGTTCGGTAGAAAAGTGTCTCATTCTTCCTCTGTTTAATTGGTATTTTTCAGCAATTTTTTTTTTTTTTTTTTTTTTCTTTTTTTTTTTTTTCTTTTTTTAAGAAAGTCTCTGCAGCATTGACTTCCAGTTGCAAATCCCTACACCACATCTCCTGGCTACAGCGAAGTAATTTTCCATGCTTTCATAGCATTTATCTCCTCAAGTAAGGAATGCTTTCTGCAAGGGAAATCATTTCTACTTCAGATTTGCCCTGATACTGTGCTTGATAAATTTAACAGAGAGAATGGTCCTGCAGTGGCCAAAAGAAAAGCCTCCAGGGAAGACTCAGAAGCATTGGTTTGTCCTGCAATCAGAAGATGTATGTATCTTGTGTCCAGGACATTCCACTCCTTGCAGGGAAAAGAGGTCATATTTTATGACTGGCCAGTGACACTTAATAACCTATAAAGAAAATCAGAACGTCCATTGCAGAGGAGAAAGTGCAATGGAAAATTCTTGTGTATTACAGTTATGAGAGTTATTGGGTTCAAAATGTTAATTATCCTGCGTAAACTTCCCTAGTTTCCATGTCACTTCCTTTTATTAAAAATGTCTCAAATGTTATAATGTGGACACCTGTGTCACAGGCATTGCTACCTTTGTGCCTGCTTGCAACAATGATAACCAATCTGCTGTTTTCTAAAGCAGAAAATAGGACTAGGAGTGTCATGCATATTAGGGAAGAAATGGCTAAAAATTAATTTCAACACACTGCAAGAAAATATATTTGAAGTACCCATAATTAAATGAACTTGGTGGGAGGAGGCTTGGGGGGGGGGGGTGGGGGGGTGGTTGTCTGGTTTATTTTCTAACTTATAATTGTGTTTGGCCTTCGGAACAGCCAGGTTTTCTCCCAGCTCAGAGGTAGGCAGCCCAAAAGCAAAATACTGTTCAGAAAAAAATTTCAAAAATTTTTGAGGGAAGGGTTTCAGATGAAAGAAAATTATATATCCTTTAGCTAATATTTCTTATACCTCTTCCTTAAATAATTTCCAGACTTTGAAATACTTTTTTTCTCCTCTATCCTGCTTTCTAATACAACTTTACTTTAGAGAGAGACAGGCACTGATCTCTTCTCTGTGGTGACCAGTGACAGGACCTGAAGGAATGAGGTTGTGTCAGAGGAGGTTTCGGTAGGATATCAAAAGAAGGTTCTTTACTCAGAGGGTGTTTGGGCACCAGAACAGGCTCCCCGGGAAAGTGGTTACAGCACCAAGCCTGACAGAACTCAAGAACTGTTTGGATATTAGCAGGGGCTTTTTTTGTCCAGGGCCAGAATTTGGGAGATACATGTAGGTCCCTTCCTACCCAAGATGTTCTGTGGTTCTATGCCTTGGAATATATTATCTAACTTTCTCTGGAAGCTTATTTTTCCAGTCTTCCCTGTACATTGATCTTAACTCCATCATCACTATATCCCATTAATCTGCTGATAATTAATGATCATTAAAATGCAGCAATCAAACATAAAATAGCCTTCCTAGGACTCTTTACATCTCCCAGATTTTAATCACATCATGCAGAAATGTGTCTTGAAAATGCTTTAACTTCACATTCACGAGAGTTTAGTGGTAAATGGGCAGATATGAAAAAACTCTTTTCCCTTTAGCAAAGAGGAAATATGCTCTCTCGTGCAATCCTCCTTGAGACAGAGATCTAATTTAAGAAAGACCACCTTGACTGATCAGTTTATTATGATTTTCAGACCTGAAATTTGTTGTGTTCATCTCAGGTACTTGCAGCACTAGTTTTCTTCTAATAAGTACTATTTTAACACCACCTGTTTTTAGCATTGCCCACTAATAACCAGAATGTTTTATAAAATACATTATTAAGTAATCTTGTAGGCTTGTGCTTGCTAGGTACTGTTTAAAATGCTGCAAATGAACACCCTAAACGATATTTTTTCTGCAGCAGAAATTTCACTAAATGGATTAAAAAATCATATTTTGGAGGAAAGGGAAGTGATGATCAGTACTGTTCAGAGATCTTCCCTGACATACTTCTTTAAGCCTTGCTTCATACTTCACCTGAAGGATGGCCCTCACTGGTTTGTTCTTTATAATTTCCTTGTCTGAGGAATGACTATGACACAATGTATCAGTCAGCCTAAGATAACCAGCACCAGTCTCCTCCCTTATGCTTTCATCTACTTTCATCTAAAAACATCTTGAAATATTTGGGTTTATTATTTTGTGATTGCTTTTACTGAGCACACATAGATGCTGTTTTGGGAGGGGGTTTTAGCACACATTAACCTGAACAAATTGAACAAATGCATTTCCTGCAATATTGACTTAAATGAAAGGACGAGTCAGGAGTTCAGCAAGAAGTCAGTCGCACATCCAAAAAACCCATAAAGCTACCTCCCAGTCCCTGAGAAAGCAATGTGTGACTCCCTATAAGGGCTTAAATGAACTTGGATCGTCAACAAGCTGAATTCAACCACTGTTAGCAGAGACCTGTGTAGCTGAAGTACTGCAGATGGCAATGTGACACAAGTGACAGTTTAGCCTGCAGCACCTTGAAAAAGGAGATGAAAACGAAGAGTAAGTTGGAAATACTCTGAGGCTATGCCCACCCTGGCAGAGGGACAGCAACTAGCACAGTTCCAGGTACCTTACAACCTGCTCCACACTGCAGCTCCTCCTGGCAGCGCTGGAGGAACAGTAGTGGTACCAACAGCGCAGCATTGCCAGTCTCACTCTGTGTGCAGTTTGTGTATAAGAGTAGAGAACCAAGGAGTGGCAATGAGGAGAGAAAATGCTGGTTTTAAACAAGTGCAGGATGCTTTTGTTTGCAAAACATTGGTAGTTTAAAAACTGGATTTCCTGAAGCAAATCTCATAGAGTGACTTTCTGTAAAGCAGCTTTCTTCCAGCTTGGGAAGGCATGAATCAGTGGCAAAATGGAGCTTCACTGGCAGCATGATTCATCTCACCTTTGACCACCACTTTCTGTCTCTTCTATGAATCATTATTACAAATTATTACTGATTCAAGAACAAACCCTTTGTTGATACCAAAATTCCCCGTGTCATCAAAAGCTTTAACTTTGACCATGATCCAGTGCCTAGTAAGCTCACTACGATTTTAAATCTATTGCACTTCAGACTAAACTTGTTACTGAGAATTCAAGATACCATGGCACAGACCCTACCTTGATTTATTCCAGCATGAACCAGGATAAATTCCATTTGCAACATCAATATGAAGCCACGGCAAGTGAAAGATTTAAGTCAGTACAATATTTATCAGGCTTGCATCTCTGTCTTATGTCAAGGCATAAAGAGCAACACTTAGAGCCGGGGTCTTACATAATGGCTCTGGAGATTATGCTGATCTTCAAGCATAAAGATGAAGTCTGACTTCCTACCATTTCATATGAATTCCCATATGATTTCTCTGTTTTACTGACATCTCACCTCCCTCTGAGGGATTTTGGGCATAGGTGGGGGATGGGGACAAGAGACAGTAGTCACTCTCCATTCTTCAGAAATAAAACCAAAGTCTAAGCAGGCCACGTTTAATGTCTCTCAAGAAAGAACTGAAGAGGACCCTACTTAGTTACATCAGGCCCAGACAGATGCATGTGCAACCAAAGGCTTCACAAAGATAACAGCCATTTGCTCATTTGGATTTTTCCTGTTGAACAAAATCTCAAGTGTGATTCAGTTCACATTAAGTTACCTCATTCCATTCTGAGATGCAATTGTCAGACTGCAACTGTAGGGGAGGGCAGCTCATCAGGGTCATGCTTTTTAAGGATCACACAAGACATACCAGGGAACTACCATGTAAATATATGGTTTTCTCACTGCTGAGCACCTTCTGATCCCTGGGCAATGTAATAGAAGAGGTGCATGCTTTCAAAGCTGGCTAAGTAGCTAATTACTTGCTCACTAAGAAACCCACATAGTTTAAAATAAATACTTACGTTGTTCTGTGTACAGCTTACAGAAAGGATATTTCTGGCTGCACAGTGTGATAAGTGGATAAGAAACAAAGGATGTACTTCAGGCACATAATAAAATTCCTGATAGTACAGACCTCTGTTCCCATGCAACTCCAGTTCAGCACAATTTTCATAAAAGTAAAGGTCATTATTTTTCATGTAGGACTTCATGAAATATTTCTTGGAAAGCATTAATTGAATTATATTGCCAGCCTAAGACCTACAAAAGGATATTGGCCATTGACTGCCACAAGTCTGTGACCAAGGACCAAATAATTTCCTTTCTGAATCCACAGGAGAAGCAAAAAGCTTGAAATAGGCACCAGGACTGAGAGTCTTGGTCTCAGTCCTGGTGCCTGAACATTCCTTTCAGAGCTGTAGACTCATTAACTTCTTAGCCTCTTTATTAAACCTAAGTTATTTATCCTGATGTACTAACTCATAACTGGACTCAGCATCACAAAATCTGAAATCAAGACAAAGCAATCAAGAAACAACAGTAACACATGCTCCTGACACCCATTTCGTCATAGCTAGCTTGGCTAACCACATCAAACACCACTAAAAAGCAAAACTCACATCAAAAATTCTCAAATCAGCCAGAAGTTGGAGAATTTGGTCTACATTATAAACTCTTCAGGCTCAGAACCACAAACCCATTTCATGTTACTAGCACATCTGGCAAAAGAGGGATCTGACTTTTATTCTCATGTGCTCTTCTAATAAAGGAACAATTAGTAATATTTAGAGCAATAAATTTCAGTGTATTTCTATATAGATTAACATTTCTAAGCATTTACCCCTTAGTGTGTGATCAAACAAGACTTCAGAGGGTTCCTTTACAGTGCCCAGCTGGGCAAACAAAATTCAGCCTTATTAACATAGTCTTATCACTGAAAGTCCAAAGGAGAAGAGGGATCAAAAAGAAAATAATCGAGAGGACAGAACTATTGGTTCAGCCAGGAAAAACAAACGGCTGTGATGGGTGCCACAGTGGAAGTTCATGAGGTTCAGTCCCGCAGTGCCCATGATCTCAGTGAAGGTGGAAGCATCAGTCCTTCAAATCAACTGAACTTCATTTTTAAATAACCACCAGTCTATCATGTCAGCTGAACTTAATTTTTAATTAATTAGATTGAAAGGTTAAGTGCCTAGAATCTTTGCTCAAGATCTATTAGATGTCTTTTCTTTAAATGTGTAAGAGCAGTCAAATTAGTCAGAATCGTTTAATCATTCATACAAGAAAAGTTGTCTATCTCAAGAGTAGTGCCCTTGTAATCACTTTGTAAATACAGTTGTATTAATCTGGTGTAGGATAACAGGTTCAAAGCTGTAAACCCTGGAAATTTTTTACCATATGAAAGGTTATAGGCATTAACTCGTAATATCTGCTTATTATCATGACAGAGCCAATTCTCCAGGGGTCGAGAGGTTTATGCTAAATCACATAGTGCCGAGTAAAGAGAACATATAAACCTCTATTGTCACTGAACCTAAAACACCCTCTTTTATTCCCCAAGCAATAAATCAAGAACAAGAGACACATGCAGGTGCATTCTTCTGGACCTCGTGCTCACCTCAAGTGCTCTAAAATGCTCTCAGTGTCTCGAGAAAAATGATGCCTGGGTTTTTCTGAGCACTCCTGTTGGGGGGCAGATGGACCAAAGTGGCAAAGGCAGGAATGGGCCAAGCACAGGTCATCCTCATGGCAGACCCACATGCAGTCTAGCCAGTCAGGTTTCAAATAAGACAAAAAACAGATTTTAAAAAGAGGTGGTTTGTCAGTGCTGATGATGAGCAGGACCTCAAGGATGATCTTGAGGTTATCTGTGGTGTTTGCCAAAGGGATAACACTCAGCATCTGGAGAGATCTTTGTCTTGGAGTCAGTATGTAACCCTGAAAAAGACTGGAAAACATTCTAGTCAAACACTTCCCATACCCCTGATTTTACATGGTTTCTCACAAAATCTTCGAGGGCTCACAAGTATTTCCTTAAGCAGCAATATTGCAGAGTATCTTTGTATTGATACTCTTCTCCAAATTGCTTGAAACAACTCACCACAGCCTTTTCTTTTCATGTTAGTGGTAGTAGTAGTGTTAAAAAACAATTCAACTAAGCCACAGTAACTAAGCTGAGTTTTCATATATTCAAATTTGCTAACCTCTGGTCAGTTTTCAGTAAAAAAGAGAAAATTGGCCAGCAATGTATATTCAATGTCCACATCTAGATATATAATTGAGCAGCAGTTCTGTAAAGGCCAAGCTAGTTTGCAAGCTCACTGCACTTTCAAGCCTCAGACCTAGTCACTTTGAATGACTCCATTTTAGATTTTTTGCAGGACCGTGTTAAGGAGGTCTCCAAGCAGAAAAACAGAAAGTGCAAATTGGCCAGCAGCATGCTGGGGAGGGAGAGATTGGCAGCCCTGAACAGATGAGCAAGGAAGAAAGGAGATTAGGGGGCCCCTGGATGACAAGGGAGAAAGCATCTGAGAAGAGTAAGCAGAAGGAAAATAATCAAAGGAATTGGAGGGGCCAAAAGTTTGGCGTGCCCAGATAGAGGTAGGGTGGAGCAGGGCCCAGCATGCTTGTGGAGGGGTGATAAGAGCTGGTCAGATTGGGGCTGTTGCCAGCAAAAAAAATACATTATAGTAGTAACTACGCACTGAACAAAGCAGTAGGAGGACTTTTGCAAGAGGAATGGCTCTATTTGTCTATCCATGCCCTCTTCTTTTCTTCTTGTGCACAGATCATTAACTTTTAAACAACACCTTTGTGCTCCTCTCTTCCCCAACCAACCACAGCAGGGAAAATCAGTGTGAGCCCCAGGACAACGAAAGTCCACTTATTATGCCTCTGCCCTTGACACAGCTTCAGTACTTAGCAGAAAGATGCCTCATGCAGCTGGGATCCACATGGCAGTATTCAATAATGGTACAGAAAATATAGCAAATACACACAAAACCCTGATGCTAGGGCTTCTGCCAGGCAGACACACAGGGCAACTGTGAAATACTGACATACTTAATTGGTCCAATTTCAAAATTATAAGCAGGAAGGAGACACCAGAGAGAAGATAGCAGGGATACCCAGTAAACCATATTTTATGGCACTGTGACTAAATCAAGAACTTACATTTGCTGAGACATGGTAATAAATATGGCCATACATAGTCAGTATCATACTGTGTGTGATATACGTGTGTGTGCATGCAAAAAAAAAATACCTACATATATGTGAATGTGCCCTAAATATGAGACATTTCTCTGCTTCATCAGACCCACTCTGCCGGCACTTGCTGTGGAAACAACCTCCATCCTACAAGAGGCTCCATACATCTCTTCCTTATGGATCCTTGTCCTGAAGCCACATTTGCCCAGAATGATTTTTGCTTTCTGTGTGTTCCATGCGAAGAAGGTTCTCTGACCCATGCAGGCATGGGGCTGGACAGAGATGCTGGATTCAAAGAAGGCACAGGCACGCTGCCGAACTCTTTGGCCAAGTGAACAACTGCTTTGAAAGAGCTCTGTGAGCCAGGCTCCTCTTTGTTCCCCTTGGCCTCCCATTGCTGCTGCCTCACATGATTATTCTTTGGCCAGGACACAAAGTGCTTGGAGAGACAGTGTTTGTCTTTCAGAAGGAAACTTAGGTGTGAGTTGGGGGTTGCAAATATAAAATAATTTGTGGAAGCCTTTGACATCTGCCAGAAATAATAAATACATACATATACAGGAACCTGCAGGAGTACAGGGTGATTGCTTTGCTGCTCCATGGTCCCTCGAGATCCTCATTGCAGCCAGAAAAATAAATTTTCATCCCCTTAAGGTGACAGCTGAGTCGCTGTGTAATCCCTCCTTGCTGTGCTGGCAGCCCAGTTCCCTGCCACTGGGAGAAGAGCAGAGCACAGGGACAGATTTTCAGCTGCTAGAAATAGCCAGAGCTTCCTTCTAGCCAACACACTTCCACTTGCTTCCATCAGCAGATAGCTTGCTCCTGTATTCCTGCACCAGAAGCCAAATCCCTTCCTTCTTGGCCTGGCAAAGAAGTACAAGGGCATTGATGTCTGCTACAGCCAGGCTTTGAAAATAGCCTTCATGTCAGCCCAACCACTAACCCAAAAAGACCAGTTTCCTTCCTGGGGGAGCAATACCCTGCCTTACAACCAGGAGGAAGCATAATCTGTTTCATCATTTGTAGAATTTCATAGCTCTTAGGAGTACTATACCTTTGGATCTCTGCTTTTGATTTTTTCTTTCTTTTCACACACACAGCGCCAGCACATTAGCATAAAAGTTGTGCCAGTGTTACTTTTAGGGGTAGATGGACTTCCTGTCATTTTGAGTGTAAGGAGCTGGCTGGTTAAGATCAGATTTCATATTTTATATAATAAAGGGCAGAGGCAAAGAGGAGCTACTGCAAACAAGCAAAAAAACTGTGTCTGGAGACAATAGGAATCAAGGGAAACTGTAAAAAAGCCTCAACACATTTTCAAGCAAGCCACTTCCCTTCAAGAAAAAGCATCAGGAGCAGGAGGTAGAAAGATGCCTACACCACTGACCACTTCTAGATGGCCCCAGAAACTAAGCTGGAAAGCACAAGTGGCACTTGGAGAACAGCATTTGTGGGGACCACTGAGGGAGCTCCCCAGGCTCCCACTCTTCCCTCTCTGAAAGACTCAGCAAATCCTTCCCCATCCCCAGTTTGTCATGGGGGATGCAGGACCATCTCTTTGCCACAGCACAGGCACAGTGTGGAGCAGATGGTCCACCACAGGTCTTCTCCCCCAGAGCTAATGTGGCTGCGGGGGAGAAGCTTCTTCCTCCACAGTGAGGACTGGGGAGCAGCTCCTCTGAGCACCACACAAAGGCCTCAGGGGCCTTTCTCTGCTTCTCTCATGAGTTATCAAGCTACACCCAGAAAATATAGGGCTCACTGAACACCCACTAGAAATCACACATCAGAGATGTTCATGAGCAGATGGGTGTTCCCCAGATGGCAATGTCACCAAAATAATTTGGGGACAATTGTTTGAAGTGTGCCACAACCAGTACAAACCGCTTCAGGTACTCTGCTGCTGGCAGGTGTTTTGTCACAGTGTAGACCCTGCACACTGCTAGGCACTTAAAGCCCAGCCGTAAAAAAACACTTTCAGTGACCACTTTGGGCAAAGGAAACTGGGGTATGCAAAAAGGCTACCATCACTACTTCATATGGGAGCTCTTAAAAGAAACAGCTAATTAAAGAGAATGCTCTGCAAGATGTCATGGCATTCACTCTGCTGATTTCCACTGCCTGTTGTACTTCCTGATTTATATCCTGGGGGACAGGCTCATCCACATCAGATGCTTTTTTTACAAGACTGATTTTTAAGGTGTTTATTAAAAAAAAAAAAGGGTTGCTTTGTACCACTTGAATTATACAATCTTTTACTTGAAAAATTTTCTGTACTCTAGGCAGTGGACCTACTGTGTCGTGTCAATGATTTGTGTAACTGGGTTATTTCCCCACACGTACCCTGAAGTTCCTTACCATTGCTTTGTTCCCTCCTCCTCACCACAGGGTGGCCAGCAGTGTATGGTTAGACAGACACAAAGCTTTATTATGCAAGGATGAACATTGAAAAAAAAAAAAAAGAAGAATGTACTAGAACTGGAAGGAGGTAAAGCAAAGGGCAGTGCCATATCAAACGTGCCACTTGCCTTGTACCTTTAATTTCCAGAGGCATGCAAGTAGCTGTGGTGATAGCATTATCTGCTGACTGCACTGCTGATCAGGGCAGCCTCCCCCCACCCAGCTTGGCCTGTGCACTGATGCAGTGGGAAGACAGGAAACCTTTCCACCCTAGAGCCCAAGAAACCACCAGAAGCCTCATCTCCTTTTCTACCTGCAGGTTCTGCTACTTTGCAAAAGAGTGGAGGCTCAGGGACCAAGGCCCTCACCAGTATTGGCAAATTAAACCAAAACTAAAAAAAAAAAAAAGAAAAATGTACTAGAACTGGAAGGAGGTAAAGCAAAGGGCAGTGCCATATCAAACGTGCCACTTGCCTTGTACCTTTAATTTCCAGAGGCATGCAAGTAGCTGTGGTGATAGCATTATCTGCTGACTGCACTGCTGATCAGGGCAGCCTCCCCCCACCCAGCTTGGCCTGTGCACTGATGCAGTGGGAAGACAGGAAACCTTTCCACCCTAGAGCCCAAGAAACCACCAGAAGCCTCATCTCCTTTTCTACCTGCAGGTTCTGCTACTTTGCAAAAGAGTGGAGGCTCAGGGACCAAGGCCTGAGCCTTGAGGTATTGGCAAATTAAACCAAAACTGGGAATAAACCATGACCATCTGTACTAGTAAGGTGTTCAAATGTTTCACAGCCTGGGCCAATTACTGCTCTTCCAGCCATTCCCAGGCACAGTTCAGAGTCAAGGACTTAATCTGAGCTGGTCCTCAGCAGGGAGCCACCCTCTCCCAGAGTATCTCCCTAGCATAGATACAAGCTTTTGTGTGCTGGCTGCTCTTATATACCTGCAGGTTCTGCTACTTTGCAAAAGAGTGGAGGCTCAGGGACCAAGGCCTGAGCCTTGAGGTATTGGCAAATTAAACCAAAACTGGGAATAAACCATGACCATCTGTACTAGTAAGGTGTCCAAATGTTTCACAGCCTGGGCCAATTACTGCTCTTCCAGCCATTCCCAGGCACAGTTCAGAGTCAAGGACTTAATCTGAGCTGGTCCTCAGCAGGGAGCCACCCTCTCCCAGAGTATCTCCCTAGCATAGATACAAGCTTTTGTGTGCTGGCTGCTCTCTGTGTCCGGGAATGTCCCCAGGTATAAGTAATTGACAAATATACAAGTAGTTGATAATAGTTCATGGTTGTTCATGACTACTATCTGTTGACCAAGATACATGCTTCTTTCATCAGACACACAACGTCACCTCAGCAGAGACAAGTTCAACCACAAACTTCTATTTGCTCTCTAGACAGCTGATGGTAATCATTGCAATTATGCTTTTCCAGCTACCATTTTATAGCAAATAACTCCCTGCCTGTAAAATACAACTAGGACTCAACAATAAATTTCATATTTGAATCAGAGGGCAAAGCTTGTGTCCTTGAAGTGATAGAGGCTTACTCATCCCTGATGAATACCTCATAAACTTCCACTGGCATTTCACTGCACATTTCCTACTCTTTTTTACTGAACCTCCACCTTATCCTAACTGGAAGATTCACTTAATGCCCCTCAAATATATTCTATATTTGCTGAGAATTTAACTGATTCTTCATCCTCCATTTGTGATCACTGCTATTTCCTCACTTCTTACTACAGCTTTGGGTCAGAACAAGATTTCCACCAGATCAGAAAGCGCTTTCCCTCAACAAACAGACATACACCCACTTGTGGGGAATCCATAGCAGCCACCTAAAATTTCCAAGCAGAAAGGTGTGGGTTTAAAATCACACATTTGGAAAAACAACAAACTGTAATTGCAAATATATATTATAACCTGAATTCATAAACATTTTGCATAAATTAATACTGAATGTATAAGAAGCTGTACAGATTCTGCACTTTTAGCTTTTGGTCAGAACAAGATTTCCACCAGATCAGAAAGCGCTTTCCCTCAACAAACAGACATACACCCACTTGTGGGGAATCCATAGCAGCCACCTAAAATTTCCAAGCAGAAAGGTGTGGGTTTAAAATCACACATTTGGAAAAACAACAAACTGTAATTGCAAATATATATTATAACCTGAATTCATAAACATTTTGCATAAATTAATACTGAATGTATAAGAAGCTGTACATATTCTGCACTTTTTTGTGGTTTTTTTTTTTTTTTTAAACACAATCTACCACATCCAGCCCAAACTCATCCTATTTCTGTGGCTTCTTGGAGAGTACCAAAGTACCAAAACAGTAGCAGCCCTCTAAGGTGGAAAAGCACCTTCTGTTCTAAAAGGACCAAGACACAAAATAAGGGCCTCTGTGTAGAGAAGTCCTGGAATTTCAAGTGCTTATATCTGTCAGCAGCAGGGAAACTGTTCCTATCCAAGGTTCTACACCTACATCTTGGCAATAGCAGACACACAAACAGTTTCGACAGAGAAGTGGTTGAGAGCAGCCATATAAAGAAAGGAGGTGATGGTGGATGAAAAATTCAACAAGAGCTGGCAATGTGTGCTTGCAGCCCAGAAGGGAAAAGATATCCTGGGCTGCATCCAAAGCAGTGTGGTCAGCAGGTCAAAGGAGGTGATTCTCCCCCTCTACTCTGCTCTGGTGAGACCCACCTGCAGTGCTGCATCCAGATCTGGGGACCCCAATGGAATAATCATGTATCCTCTGAACAGAGAGAGACATAATTGTCTCCCAGGATTTTCCTGTGAGAAGCTGTGAGAAAGCTCAGAGAAAGCAATTCTTATCTCCATTTGCTGCACCTGTGTTGTTGTGGACATGTGGAATGTGTTATGGAGATTGTTTACCAGAGGGTGGTTTCTTAATTGGACTCTGATGATGGTGTTTTGATTGATTGATGAATTAGGTTAAAGCTGTATCAGACTGTCTGGCAACGGCGATGGGTTTTTCATAATAGCATAGTATAGTATAGTATAATAAAGCAATTGATCAGCCTTCTGCAATCATGGAGTCAATGCTTATTATTCCCCATTAAGGGGCTTGCCACCACCATACCCCAACATAACAAAGACATGGAGGTGTTGGAGCAACTCTGAGGAGGCCACAAAGTTGATAGGAAGACTGGACCTCCTTGCCTACTAAGATAGGCTGAGAATGTTGGGGCTGTTCATCATGGAGAAGAGCAGGTTGTGGAGAGACCTCATAGCAACCTTCCAGTATCTGAAGTGGGGTTACATGGAAGCCAGAGAGACCATTCCTCAGGAACTGCAGTCATAGGACAAGGAATAATGGGTACAAATTGAAAGAGGGGAGATTTAGGTTAGATATCAGGAACAAATTTATTGTGAGGGTGATTAGAGACTAGAACAGGTTGCCCAGGGAATTTGTTGGGTGCCCCAAACCTGGGGCACCCAACATGGAGTTCAAGACCTGGTCAGGTAAGGCCTTGGGCAACCTGGTTAAGTGGGAGAAATCCCTGCACATGGCAGGAGGGGTGGGACTAAGTAATGCTAAAGTTCCATTATAACCCCTTAACATTCTATGAATCTATGTATAATTTTAACTTTGTCAGGAATTACTTTAAAAATTTTTCAGTTGTCTTCCAAATCACTAGTCATCCATCATCTACAAGCTGAGTAACACCAACCACACACAAAAGCCCAGGCAGTATATTGCTGAAACATGAACTGAACTTTTTATGTAGCATTTATGCAGCATCTGCCACTCAGACAGACTCAAAGAATAAAAAAACCCCAAAAACCAAGCACAATGACCACTGCCTCCTTGTTGATTATTGTAAACTAAATAAGCAGGAACAATTGGACACAATAGGGTAGGAAAAAGGTGGCAGACACATGATACTGATGCTAAGGAGAGAAAAACATATGAGGGCATCTCCAGGATTGCTGCTCCAAAACCAGCACCTAACTCACAGTGTTAGACCTCATCCCATTTCTAGCATGTACATTCAGGTCATGAAACCCAGGAGTGAGAATCACAATATATGCATTCAACTTTCTCCATGTGGCAAAATGCAAGGCTGCTTGCAGAAGAAAAACTTTTGGGTGTTGATTCCCTTTTCTTCTAAATACACACAAAATTTGCAACATTAACTGTCTCACAGGATGAGAAAAAATTTCACGCATACAAATGTCTTAAAATTATCCAGACACAAGCTCCCTATTGCTAGCATACATCAAGCTCAGAACAAAGTTTTCTTTTAAAATACACTTTATTTACAAGACATTCAAACTTCATTTTGATAAAAATATAGCTGTACATAAAACCTGAAGTAATTTCTCACTAATGGTTAATAAAACCACAGTGAGATCCGGCAATTATGGAAATCACATTTTGGCACATAAATTACTTAAGGAACAGAAAAACTAGAGGAAGCTTTTAAGCAACACAGCTCCATAAATGTAACAATCTTATACAGTGACATCCTCACATCAAGGTATCACTGTTCAAATAAAGTATTTCATGTAGAATGTGCTTCCACTGTACAGCAAAGTAGTAGAACTTAGGAATGTTCATGGCTTTTGAATTATCTTTTATCAAGCTTTCCCTCAAGATGTTAACAAATGACCAATGAACCTTCCTGATTTCATTATATCTTCCCAGGTTTAGAAATCCCCCTTTCTTAAGAAGTTGACTCAGGTAGAGTGATTATAAAGAGTTTAATTATACATAAGCACATGTGTTCATATCTCAGGACGACTACTTAGATAACACTTCTACACAGACCACAGGACACAAACTAGTCCTCAGAGTAGCTCACATCAAGCCATCTATAGTACTTGGACAGTGAACTTCTCTTTGGGAAAAATTCAGGTGCTGGCATGTTCCCTTCAAAGTTCAGAATAAAAGGGAGTATTCAGGACAGTAAGCATTATAATCAGGAATGGGAGAGGGAAAGAATAGGAAAAAAATAAAGAAGGTCAAAAACTGGTTTGCAATGGTAAGGTGTGTCATATAGCAAAACCAGAAAGTGGATGTATTTTAATAGAATGGAATGCAAAAATTAAACCAGTGCATAAAAAGGTATTTCTAAACTGTATTATTGGTAGATCACCATGACCAGTCTATCAAAACCATCCTGCTTTTATGGAAGAGACAATGAGAAAAAACATTAAGAGGGAAAAAACACACTTGCACTGAGTCAAGGTAAGTACTATAAATAAGACAAGGAAAAGGAAGTCAACTGTAAACTGGCAAAACAAAGGCAATACTCCTGAAAATAGCAGCAGTTTTCTTTATAATGAAGAATAAATGCTACACCTGCATTTAGAGGGTTTCAGAATAAGAAAAAAAATTAAAATCAAATTGGCACTTTTGGCACATATGAAAAGGTGACAAAGAATTGATTCCCTTTAAGAAAAGGCACACGACTGATGAAGGCCAGTAAATTGCTTTTGCTTTCAGCGTCATGTTAACTTATTCCAGGTTTCACATTTACTGCAGAATGATCTGACAAGCCTAGCAAAGGTTTTGTCATCATCCTACTAGGTCACATGCATGACTGGCTATGGATCACATCCACAGGAGCTGGACAACCAGTTGAAAGTCACACATAGTTTAAGCAGATTTCCTTTGCCACCAGCAGCAATGGACAGAAGGGACAATCATTGCAAGAGAGCCCAAAAACCAAGACAATCACAAGGCAGTGTTTGAAGCAGACAGAGAAGCACAATCAACTTGCATTTGTCAGGGAGGGAAACAAAGTGATTCAGCTAAGGAGGCCAGAATAGAGCTTTTATGACAGTGCAATACACTACAAAATTGAATTTAGAACAAGTGCTCATAGATAAGGGCTAACATGGAAATATACTGTATCTCAAAAATGAGGGAAGCCTGCTTCAACAGAATTAGAAAAGATATGCCAAGAACTGAAGGGAAATAGGCCAATACAAAATACACATGGATTGGAATGAAGTCTCCCACAGAAGTAGAGTGGGGACACACAGTACAGGAGAAAAATATTTTGTTACTCAAAGGAAGGCAAAGATGCTGGTCAGAAACCTTAGTTGAATACCCTGAAAGTCCCAACACAAAAAAAGAGCAAGGTTTATCTCACAAATAACACAGCTGTTGGTTTTGCTTGCTGAAGTAATGAAGCAAATTTAAAATCTTTTTGTTATCTAGATTTGAAGATTTCTATAATCCTTTGTATTTTCCCATTTATTCACAGGCAGCAGTTACAGTACATTCAACCAGACAAGAGAAAATAAAGTTTAAAATGTTATTTCATTGTATTTTCAGGTTACAACACTTTCCAAAATTTAAAAAAAATACATAGCCACAGTTTTAATACTGGAAGAATAAAAATTGTCCATTTTGACAAATGCCCCAACATCACACATACTAGTTTTCTTTAATCCCAGAGTAAATACTGCCATTCCATCTTTCAACCATTTAATAAAATATGTATGCGCATAAATACATATATAAATCAAATAACCTGATTTAAGATACAAATAATTACGAAAGGGTGCTTGTTTTAGAGGATATCTGGGAAGAAAGTTCTTTGTCGTTATTTTGGCAGATTTCTATTCCAGTTCTCAATACCACGATAAATACATTTGTTATTTACATCTAAGCATCATCATAGGTGAAAATAAAGAGGAGGGGGAAAAAAGAACAGAGGAAAGGGCTGTCTTACTTCATGGCACATACTTTTAAAAGACAGAGCAATTCTTACAATGTTTCCTGATTTACATTAACTCATGCAATAACTGCCGAGCAAGATCCTGCTGCTGCCAATGGACTCAAAGAGGCTGGAGAATCAAGCTCCTAATTATATTAACAAATATGTTGTTAATTTATATGATACAAACTTACAATGATATGGTATAAAATACTGTAATTCATCCAAAAATCTGTTTTGAAGGGGTAATTATAATTCTAGAAATGTTCTATTTAGACTGAAATCACTGCTTCAGTAAATACTACATTCCAAGCAGTAAAACATCCTGCTGTGTGTTTCAATATTCATTAAATTATTGCAATCATCTTTATTAATAAGGAGTTGGCTGCTTTTAAGCCATCCTCACAAGGAGATTCTGGTATTTTCCCAGGCCAGGCTGGAAACCAATTTGGCCTTTCTGTTAAGATATCACAGAGGCAAAGACACAACAATTTTACAAAGGTGTCCCTGTGAATAAATGGATAAAATAGCCTGTCCAGGCCACACAGACCATTGAAAGGCTGCTTTTTGCCAGCAAATTATATTTGGAATCTTCTGGATCTGGTCTGCATAGCAAGGGAGATCAAGCACTAGACTCAGTGTGGATTGAGTAGTGGGTTTCCCCTCCCAGAAACCTGTGGAACACACCAGACTGAATCTAGCACTGGGGACAGGGTTCATCAGCTTGTTTTCCTTAGAGCACCCTTGCATACCTTCAGAAAGAGCACGCAGCAAAACAGTAGTGAACTGCTTCACTAAATACACTTTGAGATACATGTTTGGGCAGGGGGAGGAGGGCCAGGGCAGAGGGTAGGGTTCAAGGCATCAAGACCTTTAAAACCAGCCAACGAGAAATGATTGAGACTAAACCAGGAAAAACTTCCTGGTTTAAATTTTTTAAAGCTCCCTCTAAGTGATAATACTGCATACAAGACTTTAAAGGTGCTTCCTTAATTAATACAATATTAAATTATGCCTTAATAATAGAATTGCAGAATTTCAGCTGTTCATAATAAACACATTAGCTTATTTATTCAGCATGAATAATGACAGATTCAGAGTTCAAGATAATGCAATCATCCTGCACAATGATGAAATAAGACCATGGCTCTTGGAACTTGTGCTGTCAGGAGAAGGCTAACAAGAATTTTAAAAGACTGAGTTGTACAATCACAGCAGTGAAAAAGATAAAAGTTAATTGGATGACTGCCTGCATTTCCATTTGCTAGAATCAGTACAGACAACGTTAGTAGGTATTTCTTTGCTTTCATGACAAGCAGTCTATTCCTTAGCACACTCATCTGTGATTAGGCTGGGACTCCAGTATTACTTGTAGAGAAGCAAGACCAGGATCCTCTAAATACAGGAGTCAATCAAGAAAATAACACAAGTCATAATTCCTGAGTGCTTCCCCTTAGACACTCTTAATTTCTTTCACAAACTCCACTGGTCAGAATTGTTACTGTTAAAAATGAATTGTCCATGCAAAAATGGGGTTAAAGGATCAGTAAAGCATCTCTACTGAAGTCCTTTATAAATATACAGTACTTCAGCCCAGTACAATCATATGGCCACAGGGCTTTCAAGAAACACCTTGCTCCAGCAGGAAAGGCCAGAGGTTCTTTCCCAGTGCTACTGGCCATAAACTGCACACCTCAGTGCAGAGAGAGAGAGAGAGAGAGAGAGCAACATATCCCATCCACTCTAACAGTAGGAATTCAGCCTTAGTTTGGTAAGGAACTGGGTAAGGCTGCATCACAAAAATCACATTAATGCAACAGCCTTGGTGGAAATCCTAATCCTTATTCCAGGTACAAGGGGGTTTTAGGTGTGTTTTGGTTTATAGCTAAAGTACCGAAATCTTTTTGCCACACAAACTTCAGCTACAACCACCAATGCCCCCCTTCCCAGCCAGGATATGTTTGCTCCATGAGAACACAACACAGAGCAGAGCGAATTGCCTAAAATCGTGTACTACCTGACTGTGATTTGTCATCAGACACGTCACAATTTTTCACATTTTTCACACTCTCCTCTGAAACTGGGTCCTCCATAGGGATTTCAACGTCACTTTTCCTTGAACCATTGTCTTTGTGCTGTGCAGAAAGAGAGCTTTCACTTTTCTCCACATAGCCATTCGTTTCAGCCCGGGGGGGCTCCCTCTGGCTGCAGCATAGATGAGAGTCACAGGCTATTGAGATGCAGGGTGAGCTGCACAGTAGATGTGAGGTCTTGTGGTCAGCATACTCGGGCTGGATGGTCACAGAATGGACTCCTGCCTCATGGAAAATCTTCCGTATTTGGTAAGCAGCGCCTTGGTAATCAGAAGGGGTTTGGCACTTTATATGAAGAGTGGCGACGTTCCTCCCACTTGCAAGCTCCCAGACATGCACCTCATGGAGGCTATTCACCCCTGGTACACGAGCTAGTCTGTCAGCTGGAAGGCATAAGGGAAAGGTATCAGGGGCTTTGATGCCCTGGCTAATCAGCTGCCTCACTAGACACCCTATCCAAAAGCAGCAGTGTCAAAATTATCATTTTAGAGGAGATATACTTGGTACAATGTGTCTACTCCCAGCTGCCTTCAGTTAGGCCTCCAGGTGATGAACACAGCACCTTTCCTTTTGGATTCACCAGTCCCTCAGGCTCCCTAATGGCAATTTACCAGCTGTTCACAGAGGAAATATTACATCACTTCCTCCATCAAGACCCTCCATCTTCTGTTTTTTTTAAGCCCTGAGAATGGGGAAATTCCAGAAATACCCAGTGTTACTCCACAATTAACCAGTGTGAGTAGCACCTAAGAGCTACAAAGTTAACTAACCTTAATGGAAATTTCTAAGATGTTTTGGAAGCTTTTCAGAAGCAGCCACTGCAGGGTTGGAAAAGATTGTAACTCAAAGTTGTTTCTTTCACAAATAACCCACACAAAGCATTAACAGCTCAAGACCTGGTATGTTTGATGTATTGTTGGAGTACCACATTCTCAAAATGCATGCTTTAACTAATCCAGAGAGATTTGAGTGAGGTTGCTAGGACACAGGCATGTGACTATTTCTAACAGTTCTTGAGAATTTAGAGCTATTATGAATAAATAATCCAAACATGTCATTCCACAAGTAACATATGCATTGAAATACACCATTAAAATTAACAGCATTTCAACAACAAATTTGACTTACTCAGTAGTTGCATATCAACACCTTTGGGGACCATCTGCAACAAAATAGTTGAGGTCTCCTTTATAAGTGGGAATGCAGAAGACAAGATGATGAACACCATAACTATTGTCAGGCTTGGATCAATGTAGCACTGCCAATTGCACGGAGCATCCCCCAGAGGACGTACATAGAAGATAGTAGCAGTAACTACCACAACCACAGATCCAAGTGCATCTCCCATAACATGCAAAAGAACACCTGAAACAAATGGCACAATTTCCATTAGCAGGGTGGGTTTGGGGTTTTTTGCTTTGTTTGGGTGTTTTTTTTCTAGGAGGAGGTGTAGTGCTGCGTTTTTCAAATATGCTCCACTTGACATGAAGAATGCAATATTCCAGCCATTAATATCATAACCAAAGTTTTCAGTAACAGCTTTTGGAAAAAAACAGCAAGAAAATACTGACTCTGAGGCACTGCTGTTTGAGTGGGATGCATTAATAAGCATGCAGGGTATGCTAGCGACTGCTGTCCAACTGGAATACCATGGTAACACATAATGTGCTTGCTTAAATGCATGAAGATGATTATCAGATCCTGGCACATTAAATCTAAATTAAAAATTGATGACTAAATCTATCCATTCTACCCTGGGAGTTGAGAGCTGCAGACCACCCCCAGTCACAGTTACCTTCCCCTACCAGCTTCTGTGACACTGCTGAAATCAGAAAAATTGCCTAGGTGAAATCTAAACTGGCTCCAAATACCCTCAGACTTCAATTTTTAGATCAAACTAGATTACCAGTCATATGAAACCTTGTTCCATCAATACTACTAGCCTTCAGACCTGCCAAAAATCAGAATCTGGTTCTAGAGTCAATCACATGGTTTAGTTCCTGGACTACTCTGAGAGGAATGCTGGGTACTTCTTTTTACACCTTATAAAGATGGCTTTGTACAAAAGGTAAAGACACAAAACACGCTCTTACAGCAACATATTTAGCTGCTCTTGTAAACTACAATGACCAAAGCAGTCTTTCTGCCACAGTTACAAAAATCCAAGAACTGCCTTTTTCTTCTATTTCTTCTTACTACTTTACATAAAACTTCCCTCTTCCCATCAGTGCTCAAACATACTCCAGTTTTGTTAGATTTTACTGTTCAGACTCAGATTTTATTCCAACCCATGCCTGAATTCAGAACATGTCTCTCTATATGAAGTGAATTTCTTTGTCAATATTTTTTGTTTGGGGACTGTGAGAAAAGAAAATGAACCATCTCTTTTTAACAACCTATCACATACACTTTCAGGCAAGAAGCTGTAAAAGGCTCCCCCAAAACTCACAACACAGCGAAGAGTTTTGATGGTGCTGGATACTGGATTAGCCCTAGAACTCTGCCCATGCTGGTGTTTCTTACCAGCTCTGTACACGCACCTTGATCTGTGCAAGAAATGAAGGCCACAACCTCTGGAGTTCCTCCAAATCACTTGGGTCAGATAAGAAAGTACAAGCTCCTGGTGAGTCCAGCTCTTTCTGCTCGAGTCAGGCATGTTCTGCCCCATTTGGCAGACTACCACGGGGTTTTACTCCTCCTAACAGTGTTGCAGTGTTTCCTTTTCATTTACAAATAGTCCTGATTCAGCACAGGCTATCAGCTGTTGCACTAACAAGAACAGGCAGGATGCAGTTGCAATGCAACTAACAAGAGAGCACAGCTTATAAAGAACAGGAAAATGTTTCAGAAAGCCTTCTTTAGAGTTAAGAAAAAAAAAGAATTAAAAAAAAATTAAGAAAAAAATATGTCAGAATTTTGATGAATTAGTAATTGAGAATACAGAATTGGGAAAAATGTTTATTTTACATTCTTAATGTCATTAATACATATACCCTGGTAATGCATCACAGAATTAGGGCTCAGACAGAAATGTGTCCATTTCCCTATCAAATCCCAAAAGCTATGATTATAAGCTGGAATAAAAAATTAATTTTTACTAAATGAAGTCAGTATGGTAAGACCATAGGCAGCAGTTTCCAACAGCTTGCATTCCAAAGTCTAACTGAAATACTCTGTGTATGCTCAAGCAGTAAAAGGAATAATTTCACACTACAATAATTAATCCTGCCAGGCAGAATCTATGAAATCCTGTTCCTACCAGTTACAAAATCAAGGAAATCATTCCTCTGCCAATCCATTTTGTTCAGCCATGTTTTTCAGGGAGGCTCCCATTCCACAACAAAAAAATTGTTTGCCAAGTGACTGTGAAGTAAGTACAGCTTGTAACTAACTTAAAAGGAAAAGTATGGAGTGAATCAGAATTTCAGATATACGTATCTTTATAAATATTCCTTACTTTTGTAGTCATAAAGACAATAAAAATAGATTTTGCAAAGGTGACGTACTAAAGTAACACTTAAAAATTTATTTTTAAAAATTAAAGATGACCCATATCTTAAAATAACTGTCACAAAATTCTTTATCTTTCAGACATTTTTTGAAATCTTCCAGCATCTTTATACCTAAGCACTGTGGTTCAGGCAAGCAAGGTCTTCTCTAAAGCAATTGGTTCCTTACTCTTCTCTCCTCCATCCCTGAGTGTGACAGTTTGCTCATCCTTCTCCAAAAATCTTACCACTATAATGCCATAATATCCGGTGACACCAACTTCTAGACATTCAAGTAAGTGTTGTGACTCTAGCACATGGTTTGATTTTCCAAAGCATCTCCCCTTACAGATGTAGTTGTGTAGTTCTGCAAACACTTTTGAAAGACAGACACACACAGGAAAAAAAACCCAAAAAAACAGCAAACCCACATGCCTGACAGACAGCCACATTGACCTCTCAAGCTGAATTAATGCAAAGCAAACTCTCACAACCTTGGCGGAATATCAGCTGCTGATCAGTGACTGTAAGAAACCTGAAACTACTGTTCTGATTGAGGTTTCTGACAGTCCTTTCCTTGGGGACAAACTAAGTATTTCATATTCTCAAAAACATTTGCTTTTGGCTCTGCTCAGAGTAGGTACATAAACATGTATGCAGAAAAACACCTACACAGACAGGGAGAGATGTGAGTAATTTATTCCTAGGAGTAGCTTTATGTTTCACTCCACAGATTCCCAGAGACCTGCCAAATTACAGTGTAGGAAGGGTTGATCCTGTCACACTCTCAAAGGAATGGGTTCACACCTGCAAAAACACCATGCTGAAGTATCAGTTTCAGAACCCTTTTCCTTATGCTGACAAAAAAAAAACATTATCAACCTCGGGATTTAGAAGGATTTATGTTTTCTGCCCAAGAGCATTTTAAGATTGAAAACTGCTCAACTACTACTCAAAGATTCACCTCATAGGTGTTACCTTCCTGTAAAGACTCTAATGACTTGAGCTTAGTGCAGCAGGGTTTGTGTCCTTTCCAAATGTCCAGCTGCACTCTTCGAAGAATAAAAACAAAACGTGAGCACACTCAAAGCCAAATCAGCATGACACTGTTTTGTTACTACTTATGCTATTCCATATAATAAAAATCTTTCTGCTAGAGAATAACTGGATCCAATTACATGGATGAGTCTTGGACTTCCCTCTTTCTTATTGATATTTGTGGATGTGTATGTAAATCTGAAATGGAAACCATAGAGCATTTGAAGTTAATTTAACATGAGCAGTATACTCCTATGACATACCTCTGATGTTCAAGGCTTCAGACTTTTTCTCTTTTTTCTTCTCAGACCCCTCTTCAGGGCTCTTTTGGTCATTTGGTGACTCACCTGCAGTCAAAGAAGAAACGCTGTGTTGTGTATAAGTTCTACAAACAGAAAAAACATCAACCTTCTCAAAACCAACTTACTTTAAAGATGACAAGAAGAAAAACAAAAGCAATCCAAAACATTTTCCATGCAGCTCCCTGGGCAACACCTCCTTCCACCATCCCGGGGGCACGCCCAGCAGCCCAGTGTAAAGTACAAGGTGAAAGAGGCTCCGGGTGCCTGAGTGAGTTTAGTGAAACCCCCCGAGGCCCACGAGTGGCCTTGGGGCACTGAAGGGGCCCAGAGGATTGGGCCAACAGCTCGGCGGGTCCCGAGGGAAAACGAGATTGAGAAGAGGGGATGGGGAAGAGTGAGAGGGATGCTGGAGGGAGGGGTGGAGAGAGATGCGGGACACGAGGGAAAGGCGAAGTGCAGCCGAAAGGCACCTGCTTCATCCTCCTCGCCGTTCGGAATGCTACCGGGCACGTCCCGCAGCGCGGCGGCCGCGGGCGAAGAGGGGGACGGGCGTCGCCCGCGGCAGCAGGCGCCCCAGTCCTGGAAGACGAGGAGCCCCACGATATTGACGGCGAGGCCGAGGGTGCCGACGATGAGCACCAGCTGGGCGTCGTCTATGGGCTCAGGCCGGGCGAGGCGGAGGACGGAGTCCACGAGGATGGTGAAGCAGAGGGCGGTGAGGAAGACGGCGTTGCTGAGTGCTCCCACCGCCTCGGCGCGGCTGTAGCCGTAGGTGGCGCGGGGACCGCGGCGGCTGCGGCGGGCGATGCGCCCGGTGGAGAGCCCCACGCAGAGGGAGATGAGGTCCGAGAGCATGTTGAAGGAGTCGGACACCAGCGCGATGGAGTTGCCTAGGTATCCGGACACCAGCTCGGCTACGAAGAAGCCGACGGTGAGCACTAGCATGAAGATGAGGCGGCACGTCTTGCCCGAGTACCGCCCCATGGCGGCCGCGCACTGCCGGCCGGTAACGCTCCGCGCCAGCGCCGCCGCTCGCCCGCAATAAGTGCGGCCGGCCCGGCCCGCACCGCCCCGCCCGAGGGCACCGCCCCGCCCTGAGCAGCGACGGTGGCGACACCAAATCAACCAGACCTGGAGTAATGACAAGTTAGATGGGCCGCGGGGAGGTGCGGAGCCGGCGCGGCGGCGGGGAAAGGGCCCTTTCGGGCAGGCAGAGCTACCCAAGGATGTGCTGCCTGCTCTCCTGCCACGCCGAGACGGTGAAGTTCCAGCGAAGGATCCAATAACTACGGACCTTTGGTGCTTTATTGGCGACGAAAGTGCCAAACCAAAGGACAGAGTGCCATCTACTGAGCCAGCTCATTTCCAGCCACCAGGCTTTAAAAAGGTGTGTCAAAAAGCCTAGGGAATCCTGGGCTGCATCCAAAGCAGCGTGGCCAGAAGTTTGAAAGTGATTATCTTCTACCTTGCTCTGGTGAGACTCCACCTGCAGTGCTGCGTCCAGATTTGGTGACCCAACATAGGAAGAACACAGAGCTGTTGGACCAAGTCCAGAGGAGGTCACAAATTTGATAAGGACTTGGGCACCTCATCTGTGAAGACAGGCTGAGAATGTTGGGTCTGTTCATCATGGAGAAGACTGTGGCGAGACTAACCTTCCAGTATCTGAAGGGGGGGCTACAGGGGAGCCAGAGAGGAACTCTTCATCAGGAATGGTAGTTACAAAACGAGTAATGGTTACAAGCTGAAAGAGGCACATTTAGGGTGGTAAGATACTGGCAGAGGTTGCCCAAGGAGGTTGTGGATGCCCAATCCCTGTCAGTTCAAGGCCAGGTTGGATGGAGCTCTGGGCAGCCAGGTCTAGTGAGGGGTGTCCCTGCCATGGCAGAGAGTTAGAACGTGATCTTTAAGGTCCTTTCCAACCCTTAACATTTTATTGTTCTATAAAAATATTGCCTTAGTGTTCACAAATGTATCATTATCCTATAAGAAAAATAATTGCATGCCCTTTTTAACCTACAGGATAGTCTACAAGAACCATGAAAAGGTAGTAAACCTCTGTCTTTTATTTGCAGATGTTTTGTTGCTGTTGTTTTTATGACAGTTCTTGCAAAAATGACAGCCCCACTTGCAAATGGGAAAAAGACAACTGGACTACAAATACATAATTTCAAATTGAACAGCTAAAGCAGCTGCTGTTAAATCAAGTCATCCTCTACTGTGGGGTTCTCAGGATCAGAACTGGGCCCAAAAATAATACATAAAATATGTAAGACCTAGAGAAAATTAGGTTCTTAAAACGTTGTCCTGTGAGAGTTGGGAGCATGTCAACTATGCCAGAGGCAAACCAGTGCTGAGGTACCACTTCAGCAGCTAAAATTCACACTGAGGTGCCACATCGCACATTTCACCACACTTTACAAGGCACCCATTGCTGTCATATTTTAAACCAGCAAGGCCAGGGAACACTATCTTGTCCCACCTACCTAAGGCAGTGTTCTCTACAAACAGAAATTCCTTGAGGACCTCAGGAATTTCCTCTTTGTTCTAACTCTGAAGAAGTTGCATTGTTACTGCTGTTGATTGAGTTGATCCCTTCCTTGAATACATCTTTTACATGAGGCCTCTCCATTTCACCTGATTCTGTGCACAGAACCCAAGATGTGTATTAACCTCTGGAGTGGACTTGAGCAGCCTTTCAGGGGGTGGTCTCCCCTGCAAGGAATTAACACACAACTCCCAGTTAAGCAGAGATTCACACACTTGATACCCTGCAATATGCAAATTAACAAATGCATGAAAATAAATGTATTGAAATGAACCTTACCATAAAAATAAACAGAGTTGTGGAAGAGGATAGAATAACTTACATCACACATTTCAGCTCTAGAACTGCAACTATTGACATAGGATCAGAAACGCTTAATGGCTGGGCCAAATCAAAAGCAAATAGGCAGAAGAATAAGAAGAAGAATAGGATTTATAGGAAGTGAAATAGTCAGATATAAATTTTAAAATGACAGACTATATATTCTTTAATTAATGATAGAAAACTCTGCCTCTGGCACTTCACTTACAATAAAAAATAAATAAATAAAAATACAGCTCTCTGAAGCCCAGCTAACTGCACCTTTATAGAATTGAAAGGAATTTCCAGTGACTTTTATTTTAGGGAGACATAATACAGTGGCTGAAACATCATTAATCCTCCTGTGAAAAATATGTATCAATCATCTTTGGAAAAAAAAAAAAAAAGGAAGTTTCATAGCCCTGAACTCACTTCAAACCATAAAAATATCACAATTATTTTGAAGAAATTGTGTTAAAAATATTGTTTTCAGCAAATAAGGCTGTGACTAAGTCCTCTGACATGGAGCACAATTACAGCTGACTCTGAAGGTGTCAGAAACTGTATGTGTTCAGAGCCTCAGCTCTGACACTGGATCATTCCTTCTGTCAAGCTCACACGTCTCCATCTGCTTGTCACAAAACGGCCACACACTGACACAGCAACAGCACAGTGTCTGCTGGGTCAGACCACAGATCCATGTATGGACTGTTTCCAGTTCCCATCTACATCTTTGGGAGATGAGGGAACCAAACCTGCACAGTCTTCAAAATGCAGGGCAGATACAGAGGAACAGGAGATACACAGATACACTGATACAGAGGAACAGCAAGAGTCCTGACTGTCTCTGTTACTCCTTTCCCTGTATGGTCTCACTTTTGATTCACTTTTCTGTTCTGAACATTAGCACACATTTTTATGGAACTGATCAATCACTCTCATCTTCAATCACAGTTTAAGCCCAGCTGGCAACTCAGTACCACAGAACAACTCACTCATTCTCCCCCACCCAAGGTGGGATGGGAAGGAGAACCAGAAAAAAAGGTAAAAAACCTTGTGGGTTGAAATAACAGCAGTTTAATAATCAAAGCAAAGTAAAAACAAACTAACCCACAGAAACAAACCAAAAATAAATCAAGGAAACAGATTATGCACAAACGGTTGCTCACCACCCAGTAGCCAATGCCCAGCTCATCCCCCAGCAGCAATAAGTGACTCCTGGCCAAGTCCTCTCAGCTTTTGTTCTGAAAATTACTCTGTGATATGGAATATCCCTTTGGCTAGTCCAGTCCTGCCTATCCTGACTGTGCTCTCTCAGCTTCTTGTGCAGCTGCTCACTTGCAGAGAATGGAAAATCAAAAACTTTTTGATTTGGAGTAACCAGTACTCATCAACAACTAAAACATCAGAGTGCTATCAATATTTTTCTCATGCTGAATACAAAATGCAGCACTGCACCAGTTTCTGTGAAGAAAATTAACTAATCCAGCCTAAACCAGGACAATTTCTGACCAGCTCTTCATCCATGCAAGGGCCTTTGCACTATGGCTGCTTAGAAGCCTCTTAGACATCCAAGGTTTTGCTCTTCTCACTATGCATCCAAATCTCCCTATCCTGTCTTTATCCAGGTGCCACAATCATTTAAAGACAAATGGCTCCTAAAACTGCCAGGTGGGCAAAGTTACCTCAATCATTCTCATTCAACAAGTTGTTGCTTTCAATGAGAAGAAAAATTAATTCCGGTGAATCTTCAGAATAAAGTATGTGTTATCCCTATAGGTCTTTTCTGCTTTGATCTCCTTCCACACAGTCCAAAAGAAAGCCATGATCCTGAACATAGGAGTCACTAACTCCACTACCAGTGCTGTCACTCAGCCTCTTCCCCCTTTCTGGCACTTCCATTCTGCCTGCACAAGTCCACCTGCAGTATCAGAACATTTGGTCTCAAATCCTTTTGGAAAGGAACCATGTGTATGATTGCGCTGCAATGTGCTTGGCATCCATGTGTGTTTTACACTGACTGTAGACATTCAACAGTAGAATGTTATGATTTCACTTATCCATCCAGTCCTGAGATAGCCTGAACAAGCTACATATTATTAAACAAAAAAAGCAGCCTAAATATCCCAGGGTCTCCATTTCTGACTGTGCTGAGCTGGAACAAGTTCTTAGGAGCTGCAGAAAAGATTGTCCAGCACTTTAATTTTCTGAATGATTGCCAACTTTAGTTTCAGCTACAATGCTGCTAGAAAAGCTGCAGTTTCCTCACCCTAATCAGGAACAAAAATTAGGAAAATTCTTCAGAACTTCTAAAATTATTACAAACATGAAAACTTCTCTTCTGAACCCCAAAGATGCAATGCACTCCTGTAAGCTTCAAGATCTCTGTGTACCAATCTTTCAAAGTACTCAACATACCAATTTTTAACACATCCATTGGCAGCCAAGAGTCTGTCCCCACCTGTGGCCATAAGGGGATGCTTAGGTAACAGTACTGCAGGGTAAGTATACAGTATATGTTCCCTTCGTACTCTCTTATTCTTCAAGTATTTTCACTCCAAGTGAGTTTCTGAGCTAGATACCTGTATCTAGTATCCCTCAGTGGATTTTTCTTTCATGTGCTAGTCCAGGCTCTCGCTAAGAAATGCAGACTTCAACATTAATTGGAAACAAGAACCATAGAGTAGTTTAGTTTGGAACCTCCCTGCCACAGGAAGAGACATGGGCAGGTTGCTCAAAGCCCCATCCAACCTGGCCAGGAACACTTTCAAGGATGGGGCTTCCATGGGTTGTCTGGGCAATGTTCTCCAGTGCCTCACCACCCACAGAGTAAATTTCTTCCTAATATCTAATCTAAACCTACCCTCTGCCAGTTTAAAGCCATTCACCCTTGTCCTGTCACTACCTGCCCTTGTAAAAAGTCCCTCTCCTGCTCTCTTGTGGACTCCTTTAGATAACGGAAGGTGCCTTGAGATCTCCCCAGAGCCTTCCCTTCTCCAGGCTGAACACCTCAACTCTCAGCCTATTTCCTTTTTTTCCTTGTTTAGAATCTGAATCCTGCTAGTTTCACTTAACATGTTCTTGTTTCAGAAGACAGGACAAACATTCAACAGCTACTGGCCTTCCCTGTGCCACACTTGGTTTTTCAAGGTGCCACACCCTCCTTAACTTATTAATTTTCAAGGTGGCAGGTAAAAATCTGCCTAATTCCTTCCAGAGAAGGCATCACCAGCCTTTGAAAGTAGGATATCTCTGTAATTATGAAATATGACAATAATAACAGCAGAAATGATGGTAATTTTCTTCTACTGCTGAATAAAAATAAAGTCACTCATAGTCCCGTGCTTCTGTAGAATTTGGATAATAAAAAGAATAATGAAAATAAGGAACCATTAGCATTACCATTAAGAGGGATCTCTCTTCATTCTGCTTATCAAAGCCCTGTCAGACTTTAGTTTTTAATCCATCATAAAAGTTATTCACAACACACATTTCAGGAATGACCTGAAAGAAACTATAGAATGAACAAAGCCAACGCCCTGCTGTATGTAATGAAGGAGTTACTAAGCTCTAAGGCTGTGGGGAGGAAAATATTGCATTTGTACTAAAAAGCTGAGGCTGATTCTGAGCACATGGCATTTTAAGGCAGCATCCCTAGCCTGAAATGCAATGGGTGGCTGTGAGAGGGTGTTTAAGGTTCATTCCAAGAAGACCTGATTACAGCCTTGATTGTGAAGCTTGTTTCTCTAAATTAGGAATTATGGACCAAATTGTAGTAAATCTAAATGGATAACATGTGTTTGGCTTCTGCCACAGATAAATTCAACCACAAAATGAAAATCAAAATAAACACTGGCCAACAGACCTACTTGTGGAAGGTGGTTTGTTCCTCATTCCTTGCTCATTTTATTTGTGTCTCCCGCTCACACCTGAGAGAGGAAGATGGAGTTTCTTGGCAGAGACTGAAAGGTTGACTTGCTGGGAAGTCTTTAGGTCTGCTTCAACCCAGGGAGCAGAAGCCTACACTAGCAAGACTTCAGTCTGGGGGAAAGCTTTATCAGTGTCCTTGGCAGAGTACAGAGGTGAATGTTGCTGGATTTATAATCACAGCTGTTACTCTTCATGACAGTCCTGAAACTGTCCTGGGGAGAGACTCTGTGCTGGAGTTTGGTCTGGGAATGTATTTTTCATGTTCTCCTAAATTTCACTTGAATACTGACTGGTAAGTCAATCTGAAATTATGAACCTGTGGGATTATTTAATTCCTAGGCTGATGTCTTCTTTTTGTTATATTTTTCTCTATTTTATGATGGCTGTTCAGTTTTTTAGTTACAAATCACCATTCTCTGCACTTAATACCCAACATAAAAACCTTTTTACATACTTCAGTCAGTGTCTTCTCTATCACCTGGATAAAGCTTCCTGAAATATTTCAAATACTTCTCTTTTTTTTAAAAGTGTAGTTCTGTTATGTTTCTCATATAAATGTACTTTTGTGTATATTTATATCTACATATGACCTTTTCCAGGTAGCACAGCCCATTGTAAAGAATGTGATGATGAGAAAGCCACTCACTGATTTCATCACTGTAAATTCGATTGAGTCCTACTGCAAAAGCTTCTTTTTTATATATCAGCAGCATTTCTAGACTGAAACTGATACCAGACTTATGCCTGTGTTAAACTGTCTGCAGAACACCCAAATAAAGCAATTGCAGTTAACATATAAAACATGTCAGCCTTAAAAAATCCCATTGTATTGAAACTATTTATGACTTTGAACTCAGTCATCTTAGAGTCCTTTTATTTCCTTACAGCTCACCTCAGATACTGTGACGTAACTCAGAGTCTGTCCATGCCCTTCCTAAGAAATTGGTTCAAGGTTGAGAGCAAAGGCAGGTACCCAAAGTTCAGCAGCACTAGCACTGTTGGAATCTAGGTTCAGAGAGTTTAATCTCAACTTTGTCTTGTTGCATAAAACATACAGGGATGCTTTGTTTGCTTTACCCAGAGACTTCACTTTTTCATTCTGCACTTTCCATTTTGGACACAATGTAGTCCTAAAAGATTTGCTTTTACTCACTTAGATGCACAATTTCCTCATTGACAACTAATCCCCAGATTATCTTCTTAATTCTCTTTGAAAGGCACTCAAAATTATGAAGAAAATTTATAGAATAATAAAATATAAAAATATAAATAAAATTTTTAAAAAATGAAAAAGTTAAAAAATAAAATTTCACAGTCTTCCCTTTTCTTTTTAAACACTTTGTATTAGAGCTCCACTGAACATAAATTAACAAAAATCAGTTTACCTTTTCAGTAGCTGCTCAGAAGAGCTTTGGAAAATTTTGATGAGGACCATTTGCCACACTATTAAACTAAAGAAGATCTTCAGATAAATCTGTGTTCAGTCTTAAGCATTTGATAAACACTTAAAAATACCTTGAGACTGTCCCTTGGCCTTTTTATTTCATTTGAGAGGACTACATCCAGCAAAGCCATAAAATCTAAATATTTTGTTACAGTAGGCTCTGTTTACCTGCATTCCAACACATTAACACCTCTGGGATTTATGGAAATAAATGCATAAAGCATACATTCCTTCATATATGCATTTATGCATAATGTTTAGGAGTTGGATGTCACAGTGCACTACAGAGGCAACATAAACCCTTAGGATGAGTATGCACTGTGTGACAGAGCTGTCTTCTGGAAAACTCTGATACTGTGCATTCTACAATCATCTGTATGAATGCAGCAGGGGATGAATTGGCGTGAAGGGTTTACTGAAGGGTTGGTGCTTTCAGGGAAAAATAAAATCAACCTGTTGACCATACACTCAAAAGAGAGGAAGCACAGAATAAGGCTGATCTTGAGGAAAGGATTTTAGGCTTTTCAGGTGTGAAAAGCAGAGTAAGCCAGAGGTTTGTCGTTACAGGTGTTACACTCAGGGTTCCTTCCTTCTAATTCCTTAAAAATGTCTCTGAGTCATCATCATCTGGCAAAGTCTGTCACGCTTTCAGCAGTGCATTTGAGAAAGAAAGCTGTTCCAACCAGGGAACTTATTTGTCCCTTTTAAATAGGGTTAAATTAAGTCATTAAATTCTTCAGGCTGATAACCTAAGAAACTGAAATCCTTTGTTCTTGAACTTTAATTCCCAGGCCATTTTTGCCACCTGCAGGATACATTTTTGCAATTGTTGAATCAGAGAGCACAGCTACAAATATAATTGGTTTTTGATACCTGCATGTTTTAGCTCACCAGGTCTCCACTAGGAAGGTCTGTGACATCAAGATACAGATTAAGTAGCCATTTATTCGCTTATTTTGTTCTATAAATGTTCTCATTTCCCCTGGGATCAGCATGTTTGTACCAACAGATGTGAATATTTAGTCCATAATATTACAGCAACAAAGTCATCCCAAATCACCCAGCCAGGTGAGTGCCTCTCTTCATTCACACATCTGCCCCCATATGTCTCCTACATACAAAGCCTGGAAAAAAGATTTACCTCACAGCAAGCCTCAGAATCAAGAAACTCACTCTGCATAGGTCCATAAGGAGAAAGAAGGTATGTTTTTCATTTATGTGAGTGCTCACTTACTTTCCAGCTCTTATCTGAGAGGCAGGCTGCTGGTGCACATTGAAAGAGGAGAATCAAGACCCAGCAGTGATGCCACACCAAAAGCTCACATACCTGCTAAATTGCACAAACAGGGTCATTAAAAGCAAAAGGCACTTGGCTGCTAACTTAGAACATGTTTTATTTAATAAGCTGTGCAGAGACCGTGAGGTGTCTTGTGAGAAGATGAGAGCTGTTTCTCCCAGTCTGAGACATTTTATGCGTGGCTCAATGTCAAGTGGGTTGGGCTGGTTGACATCTTTATTTCCTACTTCCCTCCCCACCGCCCTGTACAGATCACAAAACAGCAGAACAGATGTTTTCTCCAGGTTAAACCTTTATTTATTTTCTCAAGACAAACAAGAGAGAATCACTATGATCATACTAATGTGGTGCTTTTCAAACTGTGGTTCCTCTAATGGTTTAAAACTGTGTATAAATGAGCCGAAGAGACAATTGCACTGACCTACATGGACAAGAGTAACTGGGTCTCTGTGTGCAGTAAAACAGGTTTCTGTATTTTACAACTGATTGTAATGTGTATGGCCAGTACTAAAATTGTCTGGTATTTATTATGAGAGCATGATGGTTTTTATTTTCATATGTTTGCTATTTAGTCATGTTCTTCATCTTTGTGCCAAAATTTTCTGTTTAAGACACAAGACCTCAAAAGTGTCAGAAAGCCCTAGCTGAAGGTGCTCTGTCATTTCCAGCAGCAACAGCAAGAAAAGTCTTCTGTGAATTTCAATTTCTGGGAAAAGTTTCTTAGGGAAGCTTTAATATTTCTGTGTTTTAACAAGTATTTTCTAGATTTTAAGCCAAAGTACTAACTAGTCCGTGATGCCCTTTGCTGATGGCCGAGCTGGCTCAAACTCCTCTACACAGCATTTCCTTCAGAGAGTATAGAAATACTTTTATACCTGTAGTGGCTGGTTTGGGCCAGCACCAAACAAAAGAACAGGGGCATGCCCTCCCTGTTCTCTTGCTGACCTCTCCTCTTAGGCCTGACTTGGTGTGGGGAAGTGCATTTGTCTGAATCAAGTGCAAGGATCCACAAGGATGGACCTAGAGGACAGAGAGACCTAAATTCAGCCTGGTGGGAAGAGAGAGGTGTTTACAGCTGGACAGCTGTAATTTGAACAACCGAGAGAGAGAAAGAGCCAAAGGGGAATGGCAGCAGATGAAGACTTAGGGAATAGGATACAGAGCAAAAGGGGAGTAAAACCCAGAAAAATGGAGGGTGAGGGATTGAAGAGTTAGGGGTGAGAAGCAAAACAAACCTAGAAAATGGATGATGGAGGAAATTGGCTCTGTCTGGGTAAGCAGGGATGGTAACTTGGAAAAAACAGATTTATACTCGCTCAACAAGAATATTCGTACTAAGATGAGAACTTGGGGAGTGGACGTTACAATGAGTTAAATGAGGAGTACAGCTGTAGAACAAGGGAAAAAATGGAGAGCTGGGTTGGCACCTGTAAACACCTCCCTCAGAGTCCACTGGGCTTGTTATAGTCACATCTCACTCTGCCCCTGCTGTCAGCAGCATCCAGGAAACCCACCAGCTAATTGTTCCATCCCTGATGGTCAGCCTTGTAGCAGAGCAATGAGATGAACTGCTGCCTGTGGTGATTAATTGTGGCACTAACACACACGAAAGAATTTGCCTCAGTGGATTCAGATGCCCCCATTGCCCTCAGCACACACAGTTCAGCAGTAAAGGATGGACCTGCTCTCTTCAATTTTTGCTTTGTTTTTTTTCAAAGTGGTGCAAACAAGAGAGGAGAGGGTGGTTTAAATCCATTCCTGCCTAGAGAAGAGAGATGTGAAGGCAATTGTTCTCTTTCCCTAGAAAGCTTAAGACATAGAGAGCTACTCTACAAACCTTTACCTTCCAGCAAACCATCATTGATGTCAGGAGCCTGCCCAGGTGTCTCCAAAGGTGTTGCCTATGGAAAGCTGGACAGCACCAGCAGCACTCAGACACCATGTCCATCTGCTTGAATTTCTGCTAGTGGTGCTGACACTAGAAAATTCACCTTGCCTTACAGCTCCAGGAAAGAGCATGTTTTCTTTATATGCAGGCTGACAAGAGGCAGAGGGATAGAATTCCTCTTTTTTCACGTTTCTTAATATGTCCTCAAAATATATGTGAAACATGCAAGTATACTTTTCAGACTACAGATATCTGTTCTTTCTTTTGAAAGAAAGGTAATAAAATCCCACTCAGGTTGAATATAAAGAGGAATAGAGGAAATAAATGTGGAATTTTACCTAACTGGGAATTGCAAAATTAAGTCCAGAAGAAAAGAGCATTTCCTCTACTGTATAAAACAGCATTATCTTGCCTGTAGGCACTACTGGAAGCAGAGAAGTTTCACTGTACCAGAAACAGAGAGGCAAAACCACCAGCAAATCTACACACTCTATTTATGGGACAGTACAAAATTCATCCCTGGCTCATGCAACTCAAATTCAGTTGAAAACAAAGTCAAGTTGCCAGGTCTTTGGACATGAGTCTATTGGAAGGAGAGGGATGGATGTGTTGTTCCAGAAAGTAATAACTTTCTGGATCCTCAAAATTCAGTGAGATCATTAGCTACACAATTGCCATCAATTTCAGTTAATTTCTTTGTAAGTGCAGATGTGTTCCTCCTCCCTAACTTCACTCAGAAGCACATTTCAGAAGCTGCTTTCCAATAAGTCATCATAAGTAGAGACTTTGTCACGAATTGCTGACAGTTCCCAGCATAAAAGCCGATCAAATCCCCCAGAAAATTAAACATCACCAGAAATTTAGAGTAAGAGAAACTTCAATTTTAAACAGGTGGGCATATAAGCAAGCAGGCACCAAAATTAGTTATGCATCTGGTTTTAATGTTAAGCTGCAACAAAGTCAAAGCTTTAATATGATCTGGAGATGCATTAAATAATAAACAGAAATAGTTTCCAATTTGAAAGCCCATCAGAAAACACATTAAGTACTATAACACAAGCTGACAAATTTTTAATTTCTAGTTCCAAAGCTCTGTCCAGCCTGAAAGTCAAACACAGAACTTACCTCACCTAGAGCAGTATGTAACAGCAGCTGCTTTTTCAGCCGGGCTTTCAGCTTCCTCCCAGCACATCCAGTTAACACTTTGCAAATATTTGGCTCCTATCTCAACTGAAACATTTCTAGTTTTAAGAAATACATTTGCATGTGTATATAAAAACATTCCGAGAGAAAAAGAGCTCACATGTGTCTTACATCAAATGAAGTGAGAGTTTCTCTGGGAATAAAAATATCAGTCCCCATCTCTCCTCCCAAATGTAAAAATTTTAAAATCCTATGCTAAGAAAAATAAACTGAAAGACAAAAACTCTATCCACTGAAGAGAAAGTCCTGCAAAATATTTCTGGGGTCAAGTATGCCCATTTCTCCTCTGCATGCTCTCCCAAGCACATGTTAACAAACATCAGTAAAGAATTCTCAGCACTGTAGTCACAGGACTTTTCAGTCAGCATCCAAATATTTTCACAACATATTCCCAAAACAAGAAAGGGTGAGACTCTCCTTTTGCACTTACCTATTCTTTTGCCTCCTGCAAAAGATGAACACTGCTCCAAAGATAACTACATCTCTGATAAAAGTTACAGCAGAACTACTAAAATATTGAGAGGTGGAGATTGGGATGACTGGTATTTCAGGATTAGGTATTTTATAACAAGTATCTTCTTAGGGTGGTAGCACGCTTTGTCCTGTGTTTGGCCAGCCAGTGGATTAGCGAAGAAATTTCCCTTGCAGATCATTGTATGCTTTGGAAAGACAACACTTAAACTGCTTGCCCATTACTTACTGATAAACACCTGTGGCAACAGCTGGAAACATGCACAGGTTCAGGCATAAAAATCCATCACCCTTGCTAACAAGAGTGAATAAAACTACATTTTCCTTGCCCATCCCAGAGAAGCAGTAAATAGTCCATATAACCAAGCAGAAGTGCCAGGGGCAGAGCAGCCACCTGAGGTTATTTACCTGTTCCGGTGTCCCCAGGGACTGCATGACAATAGCAGCACTCCATGAAGATAATGTAGTTCAACAGGTTGAAGAACAGACCTGAAACCCCAATAATGAGGACGAGCAGCGCTTTCTCAGTCTTCTGAGGGTTGATAAACCTCTTGACAGCCTCCACAAAAATGCTGAACATGAGCGCGGTGGCAAAGACAGAGTTGCCGAAAGCCCCCAGCACGTCTGCCCGGCTGAAGCCGAACGTGCTGGCCTTGTGCCACTTGACGCGGCTGAACCGGACGCCGACCAGCCCGATGATCATGGAGATCAAGTGGGAGAGAACAGCAAAGGCATCTGAGGCCAAGGAGAGAGAATTGCCCACGTAGGCGACTGAGATCTCAACGGCGAAAATGGCGAGGCTCACCACGCACATGAGGATGAGGCGGCTGCTGCGGCCCGAGTAGCGGCCCATCCCTGTTCCTTGCTCCCAGGATCTGCGGAGACAGCGCAGAGTGGGGAGCAGCTCCCTGCCCGTGATCCTGCCCTTCAGCTGTCAGTGCTGCTCACGCCTGGGAGCCACTTTTATAAGAAGCAGTAAAACAATAAATCAGTTTAAAGGGCAGTTCAGCGAGATTTGTCATGTGAAGACATTGTGAGGGCTCCAGTCCTGCGAGTGTCCCACCCTCAGGAGGTATTTTTTCCTACAAAACCAAAAATAAACCTAGGAAGACTACTGGGAGCACCAGCACTTGCTACTACGCTCCGTGTCAGTATCCTGAAAAACTGAGTAAGGCCCAGACAGGAGTGCATAAGAAGGGGGCTCAGAATTTTAAGTGGTTAGAAAAGATCTCTCTTTTGCATAACACTTTCTTCTCATATCTGTTCCTGCCATTTCTGCTGCCAGCAATTTTAGTACTGAAAAAATCTTACTATACACCTGTGCAAAAAGACATTTGAAATCCATGTTGGGTGGACATGATTTTTAAGAGCACAGTGAACATGAACTGCTTGTGATACTGAAGATGTTGTCCATAGAACAGTTTTCAAAGACAACTGCATTGATGCATCTTCCATTTTAGCAACCTAATACAACAACTATACAACAACTTATTGTACTTTTAGCACATTTTAACATTGCTTATGTATATGTATATGGAGAAATTTTGGAGGCCATTTTCTAAACAAACTGCCAACGGACATGGAAGCTGAGACTTAACAATAAACCCAAAGCACATTGTTTTTTCCCATTTTGAAAACCTGTCTCAAAGTAATTCTTTTGCTTGCACATAAAAGTCAGATTTGGGGAAAGCACAACCAGAAGTTCAAACTGCTGACGTCCTAGCTTGTACTTTGTGCCATTTCTGGAAAATACATCCTGAAGCAGTAACATTATTTGTCACTCATTGCAATACTTGTTGAGCTCTGAGTGTCCCCATATTAACACAAACTCACAAACTACCACTAATGGCACACCAGGCAGTATGGGCCATAAGACCAGGCGTTTTCCTTGAAAATTTTATGATCCAGCTTTTTATTTAAAAAGCCCATGTGTGTACATATATGCACACAGTTAGTTACGAGGTAGGACAGAAGGAAATTACATTAATTACATGCAGTACAGCCATGGAGAGATAAGATAATATTGATAACCCGAGCTTACCAAATGCCCCTGCTGGCCTTAGGATTCCCAAGGTGAATTAACTTTAGGTTAAAAACAAACACCCACCCCCACTTTTCATCTGGATTTTTGCTCACAGGGTTTCAACAGCCAAAATATTTACGTTCAAAGTCCAGTTTGTTAGAAGCCTTTCCTGCCAACATACATAACTTTTAACATTTGGTCATTTGCCTACCTACACACTGCAGCTGCAACTCAAGGGTTTCCCTCCTCCTGCCATTTTAAAAACATCATTAAGCCTGGAAGGGTGGATTACTAGAACTAATTACAACATTGAAAACTGGCACTTACTCATCTTCCTTTTCATCTTCTCACACCTGTGTCACCACTTCCATCCCAGCTATTTCCACTGTGTTTTTCTTTCCCTTCTTGTATTAAAGTGATGTTTAACGACTTATTTTATTACCTGAACTACAGAGCATGAAAGGTGAGAATTTTTTTTCAAGTTCTTCTCCTTTCATTGGGTACGGATCGAGGTCGAGCTTCAGCGGTCTCCAAAGCCCTGCCTTACATGAGGTTGTGATTACCAAAACAAGAGATAAATGAAGCACTCCCTCTGCAGCAGAGCTAAAATGTTCACCTGTGCTCTGTTTCCAATAAGGAGCTGCTACCGCAATGTTAAGGCACTTCCCTTACACCCCCTTTACAATTTAACTCGAATTTATCAGTACATAAGAACTAAAGAACATCAGGAATTTTGCAATACAGTACAAAGCAGTATCACTTAATCAACAGCAGTGTATATTATTCCTGTTATATAATTATACACTATTATATTGTTATATTATTATACACTGGTATTATTATAACAGTGGTATATTATTCCAATTCATATACCTGTTTTTCTTACAGACAGAATCTACTCAGGGTCTGACAGATTTTTTCTATAATGCTTCACAGATAGCTCAGATTGTGCTTTTGGCAAAAGGATGGTTGATGTGGATGTTATCTCTCCCAGGCAAATATTAGTCTCCTTGTGGAAGATCATCACAGGGATATCTGCATGTAAGGTATCAGCATTTCAGACCCTTCAAGCCCTATTATGATCAGGAAGAAATATGTTCAGGAAAAGTAAGAGGGGGGTAGAAAAAAGAAAAAAGGCTGGCCTTCTGTGAAATCTGTCTTCAAACAAATCCATTTGTAGGCTCATAGCAGCTCATTTCTAAGAACTGTGTCAACATGTTTACTCGAAGATTTGATCCAGTCAACTGGTTGAAGGTTGGCTGTTTGTTCAAACTGATAAGGTCAGAAGATGCATTTAGTTTTGCCTTTCCTTTGTTCTGAGTTACTAAGAGCTCCCACATCTGATTTTTAAAATATGGGTGTTGTACAGCATTTCAGTGGGAGCTGTGAGTGCTCATTTATTCTTAAAAATCTGGTTTGCTCTGCCAAAAAATCTGGGCACATTCCTGCCTCTTATACCCTAAGACATCCCTCTCCAGGCTACTCTTAGTCACCATTTCAGGCTGTGAAAACATCACTCTGGTGTTATTGCTCACTCTCTTTCTCAAAGTACAATGCCAGCCAGCATTAGAGGCAGCACACCAAGATACAGACCTTAGGGCCACTCATCTGCTTTGTTAACTGTATCCAAAGATAAATGCATGCACAGATAAATCCTTCCCTAAATCCTTTGCCCATTACTACACCTGAGAAAATATCTACACAAATGGAAGACAGATGATTTTAAGATGCAATTGATGCAAACCCTTCAGGACTAACCATAATCCAAAGACTATTACAGAGAATTTCCAAGTTTCAAGCACTCTGAGCAAGCTGATCTGAAATATTTTTTTTTTTACTTTTCTGTGGAAAAACTGGGGCACAAGGCACACGATCTTAAATTGGACATGCCAGGTTCAAATTTTAATATTCAAAATTTTGACTAGGAAGGCTGACCCCAGGAATCTGGGGAAAAGCAAATATTCTGCACGTCTGAAAAACAGAGATCTGGCAATAGCACTCTAAGTCTCCCGCATGCTTTAGACTATGGCTGCTTCATAAAACCATCTTTTTGGAAACAGGCAGCTATGCAGTGTTGGGCCAGGAAGAGTTTGGGGAGGATCTTACTGGTCCAACTTTTTAATGACCAAGTTTTCACTATCCTCTTTTCAGGGAAAGGTGTTCATGTAGACAGCCTTCAACCATACAGGAGGAAAACAGTAAATCAAGTGTGTGTCATCTAACCACTGTTTTGTGCCAGGGCCACCTCTTTATTTTTAGAAGCCAATCTTGCGCTCAGAGTGGAAGTGATGTTATTTTTAAAATGATTTTACAACTGTAACATCCAGCCTCCTCTGCTAGAGCAACACTTGATAAGGGTAGGAAAAGCAAAAAAGGTTTTATGAAACACGCTGTAGGTAGAACCACAGGCTAAAATCTCTAGCACTGAACTTAACTCTCTTCAGACTGCCTTTGCATTACTCATTGCAGTATCACTGTCAAGACAGCTATTAAAGCTAGTTTGCAAAATAAGAAAAACAGAGCTTGGCAAAATATCTGCAAGAAATGGCCACCACCTGCACCTTGCTACAAGGTGTCATTTAATCTTTCAAACTTGCTTTACAAGGGGGTGAAAATCTGAGAGGTGATTCTTTCCATCTACCTCTGCTCTTGTGAGACCCCACCTGGAGTGCTGTGTCCAGCTCTGGGGCCACCAACATAACAACCATGTAGAGCTATTGGAATGAGTCCAGTAAAGGTGATAAAGAGACCCACAGATATGGAGCACCTCTCCTGTGCAGACAGGCTGAGAGTTGGGGTTGCTCAGCCTGGAGCAGAGAAGGCTTCAGGGAGATCTTAGATCACCTTCCAGTACCTAAAGGAGCCTGCGAGAAACCTGTAGAGGGACTTACAAGGGTAGGTAGTGATAGGATAAGGAGGAATGGCTTTAAATTGAAAGAGGGCAGGTTCAGGTGAGATATTAGGAAGGAACTCTTGAATGTGAGTGTGGTGAGGCACTGGAACAGGTTGTCCAGGGAAGTTGTGGATGCTCCATGCCTGGAAGTATTCAAGGCCAGGCTGGATGGTGCTCTGAGCAGCCTGCTCTAGTGGAAGGTGTCCCTGTCATGGCAGGGGATTTGGAGCAAGATGATCTTTAAGGCCCTCTTCCAAGCCATTTATGATTCTATGTTTTTATGAAAATATTCCTTGAAACACCTGGCTTCAGAGGGGAGTTTTCTAAAGGTAATAATTACTATGCCTACAGGTTAGCAGCAAGTCTCTACTAAAAAATTTGAAGGCAAAATTAAAAGCAGATGTTGTATCTAGAAAGTAGATGTCAGCATGCTGAAGTGTACTGTAGTTTTTATGACATTCTCTCCAACCTTTCAAGCATTTTCTCAATGTACATGGAAATACATGCACCAAACCAGAAAAAAAAACATGAGCAAAGGATACCTATTCCTCCCTACTGAGCAACACAGAAAAAACCCACCACAGCATGTTGCAGCTCACAATACATCTTTATTTTATTGGAGATGTTTACAGAAAAGTCTGTGAATTACTGCTAGCCTAAGACTGACCACTGGGGAGCCAGGTTATGGTTTATGGCTTTGTCTTTGAATTATTTAAAAAGGTCACAAAACCGATTGAAGATTAAGGGGCTATTTCAGTCTTATTAAAAAAAGTTCAATTCACAGATAAAGGAGAAGGTTCTTTCACTAGTGATTTAGTAACTACGACCAAAGAGGGTGTAGAACTTGGCAGGGTTTTTGCTGCACACACATCTTGTTCCAGGCTGGAGTTCACGGAGTGGCTGGAAAGGTATGCAGAGGCTTTTTGCTCCCATGGATGGAGCACCAGGCTCAAGATCTTGATCCCTGAAATAAAAGCATATTAATAAATATATATATTAATAAATACATATTTCTATTAAAAATAAAAGTGCAATAAAGTTTATCATACATAAATCTTAAAACCACATTAATTATTCTGAAAGTTCCAGAGTTAAGAAAGTAAATATATTCAATTATGTAGGACAGCAGGAGACTGTACATAAGTGTTCTACCCAAAGGCATCTTGCATTCCTATTTTATATTCAAAACATTTTGATTTTGATTTTGGTATATACTCTCCAGCTCAGTTACATTTTACCTGGCAGTGGTCTTCTTGATCCAGTCCTCACACTCAATTTCCCCACAGAAAGGGATTTGTACAATCTGAAGGGAGAAGAGTAGGGGAGAGAGAAAAACCCAACAGTTACACATGTAAAAATATTATCTTTGTCTTTGGAAGATTCCTAAGACCTTCAGATCTCATATACAGATCTCAAACTGGGAAAAGTTCCAACTGTTACAATTGAATTTTAATAGCTCTTCTTCAGAGCAACAGATAAGCCCAACCATCCCTCCACAGTGCAGTATGGAAAATCCTACACAAAACCAAAGCACCATTTAAATTTAAATCTTTTTTTTTAACCAAATACATCTTTCTTCTGTGCAAAGTATAAACACTCTTTTTTCTTATCAAATGTTCTGTTTTTCAGGAAAAGTTTAAAATTTTCAAACTACTGAGCAAATGCTCACCTTATACACTGTAAGACAGTGCCCTAACAAAGTTCCCATTTTAATTCCGTTACTATGATTTTTCATTTTTTCTGAGCATACATTATTTTAAGAAAACAGAACTGCCAACAGCACATTTTTCGGGGAGGGGGGTGTGGGGTGTGCACCTTCCTGCTCTTTGCTTCACTTAGCTTAACTGAAGAAAACTGAAAGAGCAAGGCTGAAATGATAATGTCACACACTCCTCTCTGTACTACTCTTAGCTATTGGAGCAGATCTCTTACCCCTAGTTTTATATTCAATTTTACCGACTTTTTAATGGACTTCCACAGAGAAAATTCAGTTTGCTACCAAGAGGTAGCATTACTGTAAAAAAGACACACCCTACACACATTTGAACACTCATGAAATGCTGATAGCTGTGGGCAACCTCAGCTACTAAATTCAGCCTTCATTCATTTTAATTCTATCCAAACTGTGAATAAGGTTCACTCAGTGCATCTTTCTTTCACCTAATTTACATTCTTACTGCAAAATTCTCAATTTCGCATTAACTGGAACACACCTTTAGTAGACTTCACTTTATAGCTTCGCTTTCTTGCAGCTGAAAAAAGGAACTATTACCACTCTACTACACTGTTCTTGCATGAATCTTTCGTTAGTGAAATGAAAAACAGTCCACATTTTTAAATAGCTAAGAGTCTGCAATTCCATTAAGGGAAAAACAGCAGCAGGAATTAAACAGGAGCACTTATTTAATCTTTAAAAATTTTGCTCTTAAACAGTAGTCAGTGCTAACAGAGTGCAATTTCAAGTAAGTCAGAATACATATGCTATAAAATTATGTTAGTACAACAAAAATAGGTAGAGAGTGAAACAAAGACCAAATGGCATATTTTTTGGATTTTTTTTCAATTCAGATATGCAGTTCATAATAAATTCATATAACCTAAGTACCAAAACAGTGGAAATATCCAACATGGAATGTAAAATTATTTGTTCACATTTCCAAGCTTAACTACATTTAGATTACATTAGACTTCTAAGCATTATAAAAACAGCTTAATTCTCTTTGTCATATCTAGAATCTAGCTGCACACAACAGTGAGTGCTGGACATTGCTAAATCAGTTCCTCCTCTGAAGTTTATCATTATTCTTTTAAACTGTGTTCTAAATTGAATTTAAGTGCAACAGAAATACAAGAAAATAGTATAATGGAAGGTCAAGCCTAACCAGGAAAAACTTAAAATTATTTTTGAAGTTCAACAGAGTATTTACAGATTCTTGGCACTTGTACATTTTTCATCAGGAATTTTGAAATTTTCAGAGTGGATCTAATTGATACACAACCTCCTGATCTCTCTTTACAAAATACACAACCTTACTAACTAATGCTGGGGATCCTACCTCTTGAACACATAATCCAAACACATAAACAATTTCCCAACCTGATCTGTGACAGAATTTCAGGGTTAAAAAATTCTGTCAGCAGTTCTTTGTAAAAGAACCTCAGCTCAATTCTGTGCTGAAAACTTAATCCCTCATCTAAACTCCAATAGCTTTTCACAGAAGTTTAGATCAGTAGAGCTCACCCATCCATGTGATTGGTTGTTTTTACTATAAATCCAAGGAGGTTTCTGACTTGCAGTAATTCTTAATGAACCCAGTGGCTTCTACTCAGGTCATAAAGGTAAAATTTCCTTGTTGTAAATATCTTGTACTTTAAACTCTTACCTGGACCCTTATATGAGACTTAGTGTTTTGTCACTGCATTAGAATAATGACAGTGAGGTTATTGTAACCTGAATGAAATGTTTACATTACTCTCTCTTAAAAGCATACTCTGATAAAACCATTATTTGTAATAGATAAAAAGGGTGTGAAGCACAAAAATAGAAGTGGTAAATCCCCTTACCTTTCCTGAATCAAGCTCTTTTTGAAAGTCCTCCATATTACTGGCCACCACCATATGACTTTTTAGGTCCTCGGATGCTCTAAGAAAAGGAAAAAAATTCAGTCAGGGCAGATTTATTCAAATAAACTCACTGGCCCAATGAGCTGAGTTTTCAGAGCCAGTCAAAACAAAAGGTTACAAAAAGAGCTATATATTCATTAGAATCTTCCTAATCAGGTTATGTCTTTCTACCACTGATCCTCAAGGAGGTAAAATTTTGATTAATTGCTGATAGGTTGCTGTATATTTCACTGTGCTCATTCACACTGTTGTGCCCACCAGTTAAACACTGACCTGAAGCAGACAGAAATAAATACTATAGATGTCCTAAGTTGAGAAAGAAGTGAATTTTTTGGGAAGTTGTGGTCAAACCAATCAGTGCTTAGATTTGAGTATTAGCACCTGGTTTAGTCACTGAAAACATGGACTGCCTCTGAGAACACAGGGGGTTAAAAAGCAGAGAACTCCCAAAAAAACTCTCTTGGTCCGGGTCAATGAAAGAAGTCAGAGCTCCCCTGCCCAGCTGGGGCTGGGTGGGAGAGGGGAAGCCATGCAGCCGAGGTGAGGTAGGCCGGAGCCTTGGGCATAGGAAGAGGGCGAAGGCTTTGCAAGATGAAAAAGCAGAAGAACATCAAGAGAAAGAGAGAGAGCCAGTGCCTGTGCTGCCTTAAAATTTGATGTCGTGTGCTAGCAGCACGACTGGCCAGAAGTGAAGGATGTGGCGCAAGAAAGTGCCTGGCCGCCATTAGAGTTCTAAGCAGACAAAAGCAAAAATTTTAACCCTTTTCTTAAATAACAGAAACCTTACAAATACTGATCCTCTTGAATCTGAATGAGGAAAGAGAAATAAAACAAAAAGAAATAAGCAAGTGTGATGAAAGTTAGTGCAAGTAAGAAATGTCAGAAGAGTTAAGAAGAATCCTAGGTGAGAAGAAATGATGGAGCAGCCTTGAGCTAGACTCTTTTCTTGTACAGCCATAAACAGACCCATGTTTTTCCTGTAACACAAAAACTACATTTAGGGGGAAGCAATGCCTTAGAGCCAAAAAAGTACGGTGAAGCAGTAGTGTAAACAAAGACAGCTGAAGAAGGTGTAGTGATGCCCTCTGTCTTCAGTGAAGAAAAAAATCTTTGTTCACGAGGCTCCTCGGCCCCAAGAAGTAAATTTAAAAAGGACTAGTGTCCCGAAGCTGAGAAACTGTTGCTTTTTTTAAAACTGAGGAATGCATCCTTAAAAAGAGAACCTTAAAAACAATTCTGGTCCATGCGCAGTAGTGAAAACACTGACCATAAAAAGAAAAGGTCACGAAAACAAATGCTCTCCAAACAGTGCCACAAATAACATGAAAACACAAAAGATTTCAACTGTGTTTCGAAAAGAAGCCTATAGTGCAAAAAAAACTCCTCTCTCCCTAATAAACTAAAAGTTAATTATTTAAAAAGTAGTGATAGACTGAAAGTTAATTATCTAAAAGATAGTAACTAGATAAAAATCTAAAGTTTTATTTCATGCTGTAGAAGAAATGAGAGGAAGAATAATATATTTAGAAAGTTTTCATTCTAAATTCTGTGTCTGTTCCTTTTTAGATACTGTAATTAATAAAGTTTTTTTTTCCTTTATTCCTAAGTTAAAGCCTATTTCTGATCACATCTCACAACATCCACTAAAAAAAATATGTTTGCATGAAGGCACTAGCATTGTGCCCGCGTCAAACCATGACAGATGTATATTTTGCTTTTTAAATTATCTTCTAAACCTAAATCCCAAGATGCTTTTGAACTAGGTAAAAATATTCTGCCTGTAAACAATTTTGATCATCAGAGAAAGAAATAGTGCTGTGTCAACACCCTGTTCTTCTCAGTGGACTTACAAGCAACAATCTGCAGTGAGAGACCTGTGAGGGATTTTGGCGTTTGCAGTAAGGGCAAAAAACAGTTTCAGAAGTATTTGATTGCTTACAAGAAAACAATCCTGTGAAGGTCCATAGGGTCTTAAAATACACTTCTGGACACAGAACTTCAGCTACTGAAGTTACTTGGACAGCTTTGTGTCTTTCAAAATTCTGCACCAAAAGCATCTTTCAAAAATAAGTCCTGTACATAGGATCATGGAATTATTTAGGCTGGAAAAGACCTCTAAGATCATTGAGTCCATCCACTAAGCCAACACTGCCAGACCTACCACTAAACCATGTCCATAAGCACATTTATATGTTTTCTGAACACTTCTATGGATGACTATTCCATTACTGTGCTGGGCAGCCTGTTTCAATGCTTGACCACAGTTGCAGTGAATACATTTTTTCCAATGCCCAATCTTAACCTTCCCTGGCTCAGCCTGAGATCATTTCCTCTTATTCTGTCACATGTTACCTGGGAGAAGAGACCAACTCTCACCTGGCTACATCCTCCTTCCAGGCAGTTGTAGAGAGTGATAAGGTCCCTCCTGAGCTTCCTTTTCTCCAGAAGAAACACCCCCCCCCTCTCTCAGCCACTCCTCACAGGATTTGTGCTCTACACCCTTTACCAGCTCTGCTGCCCTTCCTTGGGCAGTGTTAAGGTCACTGGTCACATAATGACCAATGGGTCACAGGTATTTATGGTGTATTTATTTATTAATAATACATGTGAACTCAATGATGTATTTTTTAAAGTAAGTTCACAACCTCTTAACTTGATAAGAACAACAGGCAGCTCCTATCGCTGAATGTGAAGGAGTTCAAGAGGTAGAAAATTACATGACACAAACAGGAAGATGAGCCTAACCTGTCTTTCTCCACAGACAAACCATTAACGTGAGAAATTCTTCTGACAGATGAAGGGCATCTTGATTAGCAGAGCCATTTACTGTAACTCCTAGTTTACCTGCTGTAAAGGTTTGCATGGATCTCCTCCAAGATCTGCTTAAGTTTCTCTTCTGCTTCATGTTCAGACAATGTCAGCTTCTGCCCTGTGTCTCTTCTAACAGCTACAAACTGTTGGCTCTTCATGTCTCGTGGTCCCACTTCAACTCTGACTGGGACACCCTTCAAGGAAAAAAAAAATTAGAAGTTATGATGAAGTAATACTCAGAAGATTTCTCTCTCTGTGGCTTTTTGTTGTTTTAAAGTCCAGTTTTAATATAAACTCACTTGATACATTTAAGTTTCTTTGGAAAAAAAGAATCACAATATATTCCAAAGCTTTTATGCATTTCTGTCTTTCTCATCCTCATTCTCTTCACTTGTGCATTCTACCTCACTTCACTAGCTTGAAGACTGCATCAGTGCCAGTGTAAAGTAATACTGAAGCACTGCTGAAACTGCACTAAGTTATCCCACATAATGCAAATCAGACTTTTTAAGTCTGAACAATTAAGACTTCTACAGCAATTATAATGTTCTAGTTCACCCATTAATACAGTGAATTCTGTTTTCAAAGAATGCTTTTAATAGCATTCAACAGGTATTCTTTTAGCAGCAAAAGTTCTGTTAAATACAGCCCTAATATCAACATTAATTCCATTGAATATTTGACTACAAACATCTAATTGCTTTAGCAAAGCAAGTAAATTCAAGTAATTCAGAGTTTATCAAAGTTTATCATATCAAAGTTTACAAACTTTGGTGGTAAGATGTAATTTCTCATCCCCCACAGACAAAATCACATCATCAGACAAAAAGATTTTCCATGTTACTGAAAAGAGTGAGTTAAGAGTCTACCATGTAACTTATTTTCTTTACATCCTAACATGTATACCAGAGTGTACACATTCTTTCACAGGTAATGAAAAGAGTGCATAAAAATACATTTTGGAGGATTGTTCTTGTTCCCCCCCTCTCCCCCAAGGAAACTGAATCAGTAGGTTTATAAGCTAAAACCATTCCACAGTGTTCAAGAGATGAACAGGAGAATCAAAACCTGTACCAAGCTTTCTATGCATTGTGTACTCTGGAATCTCCTCAGGTTCACAGCTTCCAAGTGATACCCTATACTCCCCTCTGCCCCCAGTACTTTAATTATGCTAAAAAGGTGAATAGTACAGTAAGATCCATCTGACCAATGAACTATCTACTACTGCTGCAAAGCTACATAAAAAGCTACTCAAAACTACAATTAACAAGCAATTAAAACTGAACATTCCAGTTTATGCCCACAAAGCATTGTTTCCATAATAAAAACTTGGAAGGGAGTATCCAGTACTTCTAATTGTAATACTACAAAGTGAAAGAATAGTTCATGGTCCCTTAGGCAGATTTCTCAAGAAAGCAGTGGAACTAATACCAGACAATACAAAAGAAGTACCACTGACTTGGTTTTTTTAGGAAGTAACATCAGAAGTCTGCTAAGCTGACAAGTGCGTAAGGCAAAATATTTTCCAGTTAATTCCTTTACTTCTTATTCCAGCACCTTTGTATTTTTTACCCTATGAAATTCCTTATACATTCAATAAAAGGAGTGTATTGTTCCTGCAATGAGCCTGAAGATGCAGTTTAGGTATTATACTGGACTGGTATTATACTACATTATTATACTAATGTGTATTATCTACACATTAGTAGATTTTATGAAAAACACCAAGTTTACCCTGTGCTGTGTGCCTCCTTGAAAAACCTAATTTTATTTAGAAAGTTTTCCAACATGGCTTCACAGTACTAGAGCTCCATTAAAAAAAAAAAGGTTACACAAAGGGAAGAGAACTTTGAGACAATGGAAACTTTGAACAATTTGGGTCACTTCTATCAGGTTACTTTGAAGATTAACATATTGAAACTGATTTTAAATTCAGAATAAAAATATGATTCCATAACAACACTCATCATTCAATTTTTAATTACCATTATTACCACTGTTTTAGTTTGCTTACTATTTCTGTTTTATAAAAGCCTCTTATATTAGAGGAAGCAGAACTGTTCCTCTCAAGTGCTATATGAGGGAACATGGCAATATTGAAACAAAAAAATTGCTCCTTTCGTTTCCGACACTGCAGGTTTATCTTCTCTGTTCTGCTGTATTCACAGAAGGCTCTGCTGTGAGTCAGGACACACTGAAGTATTAGTACATATTTCTAAAAATGCAAGTAATTTATGCTCCTAATTTAAATTTCTAGGTATATAAGTAGAGCCCTGAAGGTTTAAATATCCCTAATGACATGCAAATCCTAGCAAACAGAACAAGTCTTTGAAAACACCATTTCTTCATTTATTCACAAAAGTGATCACTAATTATCAGGTAGCAGATTTTAATTTACAGAACACATTTGCCTTCAGAACACAGGGCACACATAGCATACCTCATATATTCTCCTCACCTAGGCTTCAGAACCTCTCCTGGAAAGAAAAGTACCTTGAGTTCCCAGTGGTTGAACTTCCAGCCAGGTGAGTAGTTGTCTCTTAAATCAGCCCGGACACGGATGTTGACAGCAAGCAGCCTGCTACGATATTCATTACATTTCTTCAACAGAGCTTCTCTGTCCTCTTCAGAAAGGGAGTTTGTGATACCACAGGGAATAATTACAACCTGCAATAGAACAGGACATGTACTTTATGCTACAAAAAAAAAATTAGCCCATAGTTATAAAAAACTTGAAACCAATATTGTGGCCCTATATTCCAGTAATTGCCTTCATGCTCTCAGAAATGAAGGACACGTTTCCCTTTTCATACTAATGGCACAGATAACATTACTTCAAATGGATGAACTGTCAAAGGGGACTGGTCCACCACAAGCATCCTCATAATTTGTATTAACCTCACACAGCTACTCTTTAACTAGGCAGCTCCATCCTATATTAAGTTTTCCAGCTGCCCAATACGAAATACTTAGGAATTCCAAGACAAGAAAGGAAACTAAAGCAGTTTAAGGCATTTTTACACACCTGAATACAGGCTACACGAGGTGGGAGTACCAATCCCATGTTATCTCCATGAATCATTGTCATTACACCAATGGTCCGAGTTGTAATGCCCCAGGAATTCTGATAAGCAAACTGTTTTTCTCCTGGCTTCTTGGGATCTTCAAACACAATTTCAAACATCTTTGAGAAATTCTGCCCTAAATGATGTGATGTTGCTCCCTGAAATAGATGCACACAGAAAATTCTATTAAATGAAAATCTAAGTCTATCAAGCACCAGTTTAAATATTTCATCTTCCTATATTTAATGAAATAAAGAATTATTTTAATAGCTAAATACCTGGATAGCTCTTCCACTGGCAGATATAAACGCCTCTAAAGTGGTTGTATAATCCCCCCCAGCAAACTTCTCCTTCTCTGTCTTTCTTCCTTTCACAACAGGTATTGCCAAGAGATCCTCATACACCCGAGCATAGAGATCAAGTATCTGCAGCACCTATGATGAACAAACTATCTTCAGAATTACTCAGGATTTTGCATTTGTTACAGCATGAAATATTTTTACGTGACAGAGTCTGAAATCTTTAAGATTTAACATTTTCTCAAGACTTTGTTTAGAAACTAAGATTTCTTCAATTACTTTAAACTTTGGATGTTCTTTTCCCTGAATGAAAAAGCAACAACTGTAAGTCATGACAGAAAACAATAAGAAAGTTTTAGAACTGGGCAAAGAAAGTTTTAGAACTTCTAGTAGTAAACACGTGGATGCATTATTTAAATTTTTAATGAAAATTGATTTTTCAGTATTTTTAAGAAAAATAATTTTAAGGTAAGCACACACTATATATCACACTCTTCAAACTTCCCATATTGTTTGTAAAGAATGAAGCCTCAGAAATGGGTTACATCTGAGAAAAAAATGGGTTTTAATAAACTTGGCATTTTTCACAAGGGCTCTCAAAAAAAATATTTCCTTGAGGTCTCAGTACAAAGATTTGTTTGTGTTGCTGTGGAGTAAGGTAACTTCCTGAAAGGAGAAGCACCAGTGCATTTGTTTTTACCTCCTCTGCTGCTTCTTCGTATGTTGCAAATGCTGTGTGACCCTCCTGCCAAAGGAACTCACGAGTCCGAAGGAAAGGCTGGGGGTGTTTGAACTCCCAGCGCTGGAGGGGCAGAAGCATAAAAATGTAACACTATGAAGCGTCAAATTTTTGTTACAAATAATGTTTATAAGCAAGTACTAGAAAATCCTCAATAATGATAAAAAGCTAACTGCTCACAGATTTCTACTTAATACAATCAACCATATACATTGATAAAGAATGTTTTATTAGAAACACTGAGAAAAACATATCATATAAACCATGGTAATAATTTTGGTTTGAAATATGTGCTGTGATCATTATGATCACACCAAGTCCATAGAGAATAACTGTCCTACACTGCACTTGTGATAAGAAGAGGTACTCAGGAATTGTGTACACATACCACAACACTGCACCACTGATTAAGCTTGATAGGAAGATCCCTGTGTGACTGCACCCACTTTGCATAGGAAGGATACATTACTGAAAAAAGAAAGCAGCTTTGAGTCTCCACACAATAAAGACACATCAAACTTTTCCTTTTGGTACATATAAGCTTAACATTCTCTGCTGTGAGAATTATGCTTTTATGTTTCATTTCCTTTAAAATACATTTTTTTGTCTTAATACATAATATTTTCACCAGAGTAGTTCCACTTCATCCCAAGTCTCTGCAAAAGAGCTTGGTTGCTGCTGGTCCAAGTACAATTCAAAGCTTATTATTTAATGACACTGGGTTTGAATCCCTGGCTTACAGTATGGTAAATACACCTGGGTTCACAAATAGGAACTACCTGACCTCAGGTCGTTCCTATTTAATTCCTTTTAGTTCCTTTAATTCCTATTTAGTTCCTTTTTAATTGACTCAATTAAAAACTCATCCAGCCTTATGTCTTAAAATGCTTGTTTAAATTACTCAGAGGAACAATTACAGTCAAAACACATGCAAAACTGAAGTGAATTATGAGTTGAAAAAAATTCTTATAAACATTATAAACCAAATAATCAAATGTATTTTCAGACAAAGTAAGCCAGTCTTCAGGATATTAACAAAAAATTTCCTGAAATGTCTGCATTTCCTAAAAGTGCCTATTTAAGGGAACATATAATGTGGATTTCCTATGAGCAGCAACAAGATTAAGAAATTTTCCTAAGGAGTTACAGAAAACATTCTGAAAAGTGGGGGCTTCCACTTTTCAGAAGGGACTCTTGTCTATCAGCTACACTACACATAGAACTTCACATATAAGTTTATAGCCAAACTACATGAAAACAGACCCACCTGTTTCACTTGTGGGACGTATAGCAATTGGTTCAGCCAGTTCTGTTTTCCCAGATCTTGTGACCCAAGCAACCTAAAAAAAAGAGAAAAAAAAATTAAACAAAACAAGTTTGGGAAAAAATCCTCTAGCTCCAAACTTACTTTCATACCCACCAGCTGCAGACTAAATGGTTGGGTTTTCTTACAGTCAGATTAAAATGAAGTTTTGAAGTGTACCTCAGGAGCAAAGTCAGCAATATGAGACTTCTCTGTCTCTAGGGCAGCCTGGGACACAAACATGGGGAAGTAGCAGTTTTCCACTCCAAGTTTCTTGATCTCTGCATCAAAGAAGTCTTTGATGGCTTCCCAAATAGCATGAGCCCAAGGACGAAGAATGTAACAGCCACTCACATCATAGTATTCAATCATCTCTGATTTTGTGATCACCTTGCAAAAGATTAATCAGAGGCTGAAGTTTCAGATTGTACACAGAGAACATTCAGTAATTCAAGGGTGTGTCATGCAACTCAAGAGAAGTCTCCTACTTAAAACTGCTCAAATTGTTTGCAGCTAAGATATACTTTAGGGTCATTTGTGTTACCTAGAGAAGGTTAACCATGAACATTAAGTTTAATAATAGGTCTAAATACTGTAAAAACTTAAAATGAATTTCATGAACCCAAGTAAGAGACTATGGCAACTTTCCAGGAACAAAAAAAATTGCACTTCTGTAAGAAATGTCTCTAGATCATGTCAGAAGAGACTTTTATTCCTTAGAGTACAGGCAAAAATTATACTACTGACAGGAAATGCACACCATTGACAACTACTTACAATCTCTCATAACAAGACTAATCTAAACTAGTCATCTCTGCCTGGGTTGTTTTCAATCTCACAAGCTAGCAAAATTGTTAAGTATCAACAGATATTCACTCTGTTATGCATCACCTTGAGCTGAAACAGAACTCTCAAGTCTGTGGAATTCCTATAATTTCAACTAAGTGTTTTACTCTTAACAAAAGAGGAATCCAGATATGAGACGAGGAAACCATATACACATTATATATAAAAGGTTGGGTGGGTGACACTCACCCTTTTTACAGCTTAATAAATTTATTCAGCTCTTCACTCCAAGGCACTTCTATTAAAGACCATGATAACATAAGACAGAAAAGAGAAAATACTTTGCTTTGTATTAAAAAAAAGGAACTCAATCAGAAATATGTAAATTCCTAACAGACATTGATTTATTACAGAATGAAACAATTAAATCAAACTGATGTGCACTTACCTGAGAGAACCACTCTGAAAGATTTTCTTCTTTTTTAGCTTCTAGACCCAGCCTAAGGTATGACAAAAGAAACAGATTTGTGCTGCTCAGCATTTAGCTGTGAAACTTATCCTAACCCTTTTTTTTTCTCTTCTTTTTTTGGGGCAGGAGGAATGGAATAGTAAGGTGGAAGAGAATGTTTTAGTTTTACATCAAAAGGCTACGTTTTGGCTGGTGGGAGTTGCTAGTATTTCCTTACCCTAACAAGAATATTTAATAAGAACAGTTCCATTTATTTAGTATAGTTTGAACACTTCTAATTCTCACTATGGCTGCATCAAAGAACCTCACAGCAACATATTAAGAAACCAAACCACCAGTAAGGAGTCCAGTAAGAACCTAAGATTAACCAGACCTGTGTGTAAGCTGCTTTACTCTTTATTTTAAACATTTCCTACCTAGACAGTAGCTAAAATTTCAGGAAGGACATGCAACTTGAATTCACCATTCATGTGAATGTCAGTCACACTGTTTGAGAAAACTGACCCTACCTCAAAATAAAGATAACCAATAAAACTACAGGACTCTAAAGAAGGTTAAACTCACCAGACTCAAATGACAGAACACAAAAGTAAAAGTTTTATATCTCTACAAACAAAGAAGTTTTAAAGGAGGGAAACACATTTTTTTCTGGCATTATTTCTATACAAAATAACCGCATCTCTGTCTCTAATATATGATTTATGTATATAAAACAGGAAATACATAGTGCTGCATAATACATGCTGTAAAAAGACCTCTAAATTTTCAGCAAGACACAGCAGCACATTTACAGAAACAAATAATAAGCACAAAAACTTTTCAGTGACAGTAACAATACAGGATGCTGAAGTACAACTGACATTAAATAAACTTTGGTAACTTGCTTTTGGCTCAATCCTGAATATGAAAATCAATACAGTTATTTTGCAAATGTCCATACTTTCAAATGAAATTAGACACGTATCAAACTCTAAATCTGAACATAGGTAGACAGTTAATGGTTCTATGCAATAAGATTAAAGACTGCATCTTTACCTGGTTTGCTTCTTAGGGCCTTGGCCCTCTCCTGATCCATTTGAGGAGCGCTCATTACCACTCTGTCCTTGCAAAGGTTCTTTTTTGGGGCCATCATTTTGCTTCTGTTGCTTACTCTGCTTTTCAGACTTGTTCTCCTTCTCTTTCTTCTTTTTGTCTTTGTCATCTACACCACTAGCAGACACTGGTTTATAGTCAACTCCTGCAACAGACTTATACTGGGCCTTCAACTGAAGAAGTTCTTTAACAGCCACGTCTATTTTTTCCTTGAAGAAAAGAAAAAAGTAAGAAAATTATAGAGAAATCACTGGAATAATATGGGTCTATAAAAAAAAAATCTATATGGCTTTATGGACATTCACAGACTATTGGCAGAAAAATCTGCATAAGCCAGTACTTAACTTTAATGTGCTGACATTTTATAGGATCATACCTGACAGCATATCTAATTTAAAAAGAATATTTCAGATCCCAGAATTCAAATGCTGCCTATTTTAAAGGTACATTTCTAATTCCCATAATCACACTGAATTTTAAAGAGATTTTTAGATTTAAATACGTATATTACATTTTTACACTACAGTGTAGATGTTATTACCTTATCTGCTTTTTCTGCTTTTAATTTCCTAACTTCATCTCCTTGAAGAGCTACTTTGCTAAACAGGGCTTTAGCTTCAGGAGTATCTGGACCGCTGGATACTGTGTTTGATGTCTGAGGCAAAGCCCCCTGAGCTGTTGGTGGGTGTCCTGGCTTGTACTCCTGCCCATTCTTTTCCTTGTATTCAGCTTTTAGAGAAAGGAGGAGTTTTACTGCTTCATCTATTTGATCCTATGTGGAGGACAAATAGCAAGATTTACTGGTGAGAATTAAAGAGAGAACTGGCCAGAAGCATTGATTATCAGGCTATGAAACCAACCTAACCAACCAACAAAAAAAACCCCAAAAAACAACCCAATACCTAAACTAATTTTGCAAGGTGGAAATACAGGCAGAAATCCCCCCGCCCCCCAGAAGCACCTAAAAAGCTGCAGGTTTGTCTCCTGTTCTTTTCCACAACCATCACTGAATCTGTCTCATTTTGATAGATCTTGCTATTGCTGCAGCACACTAGATAGTTGAACAGTCACTTGTCCCAAATACAGCAATAGATGGTAAAATACATTAAACACTTCTGCAAGGTCAATATCTGCCATGCTTGTGCCTATTCACCTATATATAAGGGGTTAAGTTTGACTTCATATATCCGAGTCAGGAAAGTATCCAGCACCAGAACAGTTCTGTTTGGCATTATCAGAGCATGCATGACCCGGACATAGGGGAGCTTGGTCACTACCTGGTGAAAGATTTCCCCCCAGTGGTCAAATGTGATTACAATTACAATTGCTCACTCTAATGCCTATTGTACCTTGGAAGCTTTCTCTGCCTTGAGTCTGCGTACCACTTCCCCTTGCTCAACTACAGTATCATAAAGTGCTTTGCCATCTACTAAGCTACAGCTTGCTAAGTTACTGCAGCAGACAGGAGATGGAGGCGCCGTGGAAGACAGACAAGGAGGCATTGAGGGTGGATTTACAGGCTTGTACTCTTGACCTGTCTTTTGTTTATATTCTGCTTTTAGGTTTAAAAGAATTTTCACAGCCTCATCTATTTCTTCCTGAAGCAAGAGAGAAAAAACAGCAGTTGCAGATAAGGGTAGAAATAACAGAGGTGTAACACAAGAGCTGAGATAACACAAGCCATTACTAGAATGGCACTAACACAGCTGTTGTAATAAAACTTCTAGAGCTATCCTGCAAGTATAAGCTGCTATTACTAAGTTCTGTTGGTAAAACTTTTTAGCCAGAAGACCTACAAGTTGTACGCCAAAGGACCAATGCAGGTAGTGTAGGTAAGGGCTGATTTCTGTGCCATAAAAGCCTCCCATTTAGGTGGCTTAGTCCCCTCCAGTTATAGTAGTCCATGAGCTGCACACTGGAGAGTAGTAGCAAATACACAGACTCTGAAGAAATAATGGTTGTTTGGTCATGATCAGGTAATTCCCAAATTTACTGCTGCCATTCTGGCTCCAAGTTACTGCCTATACTCTGCTTCACTTATCTTGTATGACTAAAAAAAGAACTTATTTCTTTTCCATGCACTAACACAGAACTCATGCAGTCAGCCATATCATCAGCTCAAGGGAATTTGGGAAAGCACTTCATGGAACTAGCTTATGTTTTGCTCCTCAAATTTCACAAAACCTGACGTTGAGTTTTAGCCTAAACTGAAGACACTGTTCCACTCAGAAGTATCCACAGGCAGAACACCTTTGAAGCTTTCTCTGATTTGAGATTGAGGACCACTTCTCCTTGTTGAGCTACTTTGCTGTACAGAGCCTTGCTGTCTACTGGACATGGGGATGGAGGAGTGGGAACAGGAGAACATTGAGGAGGGACAAAGGCCACAAGGTGGGCTTCTAGGCTTGTACTCCTGGCCTGTCTGTTGCTTATATTCTGCCTTTAGGGATAAAAGGACTTCCACAGCAGCACCTATCTCATCCTGAAAGAAGAAAGGAAGGGGGGAGAAAGAGGGAGGAACAAAGATATAGAGACATAAGACTCTCAAGAGTACCACAAATACTTTCATAAAAAGACCTGCAGTTTATGTGCACCTATTCCATTTTCCTAAGTACTTAGTAGAGTCATTCAGAAGTCTTCTCTACTAATTTCCTATTTTAACAAAGTAACTCCTCTTAAGGGATGTACAACCCTAACTGCCCTAAGTAAAATTATAACAATAAATTAATTTAGATCTTCTCATTTATTTAGATTCTATGGTGCCATCAAGATACTACTACTATCAACATTATTTAACCACTGTGCAAACTACATTATTTTCCCTCTCTTCTTGCTCTGCATTAAAAAGAAAGGAAATAACACAGCTAACAGTAGCTATATTTGCTATGTACAGTTAAAGACAGGAAGATTCTCAAAAACATCTGTGGCATTTGGATCTTTCCTTTCTGGTCTTGTGTTGTGGTGCAGGATTCATTTGGTGTGTTCTGTTACCCCCTAAAGCTATAATGGTTCGGTCCTGGGATCCCCCTCTCCCCCTCCCCTGGAACCTCTCTCTCTGAGAGTGTCAATTCGTTCTTTCCTCCCCTGTTTCCCTGGTTACCTTCTGTCAATCCCTCCCCAAGTTCCGGTCCAACACCCACTGTCTCCTTCCCTCTTTCCAGAAAGTTCTCCCCTCTTCGGTGGGTGACTGGATCGGGAACAAGAGTCCCTCCCTGTCACATTCCCTACTGGCTAGCCGGCATGTTTCTCACGAGTTTTGTTCTTCTCCCAAGTTCTCCCTCATTGGTTCATGTGTTGTATGTTCCGCCCCCTTTATAAACTGCTGTATTCCTGCCTCGAGGTCCCTTCTCGGCTGGCTCCCCTGGAGACAATAAAAACTCTGGGTTTTACCCCCGAGGAGGGTCCCTCCTTTCTTTCTTCCATGTCGCCTGCCTGCTGCTCCCTGCTGCCCCTTGCTGAGGCGCTCCCGGGATGCCCCGGCGCATCTGGGAAGTGCCCCAACCCCCCCCCCGGCTGTCGGCTGCTGTGCTTTCAGCTCAGCCGGTGCGACCTTCTTCCCTGCCCGGGGGAGTAGAGACACTGACAGCAGCGCAGCAGTTTTGGAGCTTTGTTTCACGGTCTAAACAGCAACAATTCAATCCTGTGAAGTCACATAATTTGACCATACTGAGTTAAACAAATTAAGAAATTGCCAAGGCGTTTTAATCTCAAGGACTTGATTTGGATACTTAATCAACTCTTGCTATTGGGTAAATTCTGTCCATGTTTCAGAACACTAGCCTAAGAAATATGGGAATTCACCAATATAAACTTGGTCATACAAATCTAACTGAAGAAGTAAGTATTGCAAAACACAAGTCTTGACAGAACAGAGCCCAGTCCAAATGAAGATCACGATAAAAACCCTGGATCCATAAGCCCCCATTCACCTTCACAGAGAGAGAACAGTGGGCTGTGCAAACCCAGACAAAACCACAGGATTATTTTAATCATCACCTTAGATGCTTTCTCAGCTTTCAGTTTTCGGACCACTTCTCCTTGTTCTGCTACTTTATCATACAGAGCTTTACTGTCCAAGGTACCAGCGGTCTCAAGCTTTGATGACTGTGCCCTTCCAGATACTGGAGGATTTCCTGGCTTATACTCCTGGCCTGTCTTCTCTTTGTATTCTGCTTTTAAGGCCAGCAGTTGTTTCACAGCTTTATCAATATCTTCCTTTGCTGCCTTCCTAGCCTTCAAGTCACGAACTACATCGCCCTGTGCAGCCACCTTGCTGTAGATGATCAAGTGACCTTCAGATGTTTCAGCACAGGATGGAGTAGAGGCATGACCAACAACTGGAGCAGATTTTCCTTTTACAGTTGAACGAGCCTTAAAAAAAAAAAATAAAAAAAAAAAAAAAAAAAAAAGGGCCAAGTATTCAGCATGTAATCTCATACAGAAATAGATGTATAATAATACATTTTATGGTACTTTCCTAAAAAACCAGTTTACCTCTTTCTTTGCAGTTTCAGCTTTGGTCTTCTCTTTTGACCCAGATGTTGGCATTTCTTTAGTGTGTCCATCAGGGATGTAAATCAAAATGCATGGGGCATCTTTACAGCTGTACGGACTATAAAAAGATTTATAGAAAATACAACAGGAAAGGAAATAAAAGATAATTATCAAACATTTATTGAAACAAATGAGCTGCTCTTTCTAAAAGATGCTTTCACACAACTGCAGGTTTATCTTTGATACACAGCTGTAATTACCTAAATTTACATAATTGGGGATCTACAATGATTCCTCTTGCATGCACGTTTTCCTTTTTTTATCATATTTATATGTACTGCATGTAGATGTTTCTTAGCTTGCTAAGAAAGTATTACAATTAAGTAGTATGTGCACACCCTAATTGTAAAAATGCCTGTTTTATTCTGTAGCACTGCTACTTAATTTCTATACTCCAAATCATAACGAAACCATGACTTCATTACTAAGTCCAGGTTAGCTGGGGTGAACCTCAAGTTCCACATACTTGGCTTAAGACAGTTTGAAGAGGCAGGAACGTAATAAAAAATTAAAGCCATGCCAGTCCACAGAGATATTACTCACAAAGATCATGGTAATGGGTAAACATTTGCAGACAACATTACTCTTGTCAATGTGTGTGAAAACACTAAAACACAGTAAGCTAAAGCAAATTCTGTGTAGTCTGTTTAGGCCACTCTCAGGTAACTGACCTCACTGGCTCATAGGGCTGATCACAAATAAAGAATCCTCTCCTCTGAAGTTGTATGATGTCTCCTTTTTTTAACTCCTTAAGGCACGGATCACCCAGCATCAGTTCTTCTTGCTGCAAGTATTAAAAGAAATCAGTCCATGTCTAACAGAGCAAAGGAACAGCAAGAAATAGAGTTGTAGAAGGATAGTAGTGATTTACTCCTTTTCCAAGTGTCAAAATGTTACTTAATTCCAGAAACAGCAGAACAAGCACTAGCAAGAAGATGCTATGTCGTAAGAATGTACCAAGACAAAAACTCAAATTATTGGTCTCACATGTGTAAAAGCCTGGTAACAACTGAGAATAAACAAGAGTCACATTTTAATTTTGAGATTATGATAGGTTACATGGAAACAAAGAAACTAGATACACCAGCACAATTTATCTGTTGAACAAAAAACCACAATTAGAAACATTGAATTAAAAAAAAAAACCAAAAAAAAAAACCCAACATGAGGTTTTGTGGAATTAAAGGGGACAAAAATATAACTCACCTTGCTATTTCGGTTGATATATTGCTTGAAGTCTTCATCTTTACCTAGAACTGGCTTAGTGATCAGATGCTCATAATTAACACAGACAGATGGGATGAGGGGTGCATGTGGAGTTTCTGCCAACCAAGTGATCTTAGTAGTTTTTTTGAAGTCCTTATTATCTAAGTTCAACTTGGCATTGATGGACACAATTTTTCCACTTGAATTTCTACAGGAAAACAGAAATTATAATGGTACAGCCTAAATGACCAGTTCTGATTCAATACTGCAAAAATAAGTGTTCAGAGTTAATTTTTAAAGTGTGAATCATAGAAAATGAAAGAGTGCATTTACTGCCAATTACATTCTCCATTAATTTTGTTGTCATAAATATTAATATAGAGCAAAAAGCGTAAGGAAAAAAATCTTTGCATATTTATGTTCGCTATCAGAGCTCACTCCATTCTGGCACTGTCTCAACACAACCATTTCAAAGATACCACGATGACATTAAATGGTCTCCTTCTCACCTCAACAGCTGTGCAACTGAAACTGTGGCAGGTTTAGTTTATCAGTATGCAAAAGCAGTATTTTTTACAGGGTGAAAATTGTTAACATTCAGGTGGGGTTTTTTTCTGTCTGAAAAAGCTGTTTTACAGTGGCAATATTACCACAGAATCATGGAGAGCACTGGATGACAGGGACATGCAATATCAGGACTGACTAATGATTTCCAACCTAAATCTACAGAAATATACACCCTATGCTAACATGCAGTTTCATGGCATATTTCAAAGTAGATTTATAGACACAGAATCATAGAATAGACATATATGGCCAACCATCAGTTCTTTACTGTTACAAATTCTTTACTGTTACAAGCTTCCTGTTAAAAGAAAAGGCAACAAAAAGCTGGAAACTAAAAATTAATTTCATCTGCCACTGAACAGGTTACCTGTTTAATTTGGTGATGATGATATTGCCCCAATTTATGAACGTAACCACCTCTCCCTCCACCAGGGTCTCTGCATCTGCGCCCTCGATGAGGACTCTGGAGCTGTACCACACAGGCTTCAACCCAACGTCAGCATTCTGTGAATAATTGTTTACATTTCAAAGACAACAGATGAAGACAGAAGATGGACAATAACAGTAATGCAAAGCCACAATGTTTTTCCACAACTCTCTCCAGTCTCTTTTACAGGTGTTGTCTGCATTCCCCTAATACACCCAAAAAATCCACTGACAGCATATTCCATTTCCTTAAGGTCCATGCATCTTTAAGATCTCACAGGTAAACCCAAACTTTTTCTCAAGTTTCCATTTCGCTATGCAAATTCCCATCAAAACTAATTGCAGAACGCTCATTTTTTGCTTTTTAATAAAGTTATTATGGAAATATATAAGGAGCTTCTTTTAGCTACATAGATTTGTAAAGACAGAAACCAAAACTACATCACTTCTAAAATATTCAGCTTTGAAGTATCGCAACAATTGAGATAAACTTCTATTTTCTAAAAAGGCTGACAGCTTTGACTTCAGACTTTCTCAGCTGGTCAGGAGTTTTCAATTTATTCCTTCTGGTCAGTATTTATTTCATTACATATTGGAGGCAGGACTTACTGGTACTATCATTGTTTTAATATGCTGGCTTGCATCTGACCAAACTTCAGCGTCTTTGAGCCTTGAAGAGTCACAACTCTCACATCTGCTCAAAACCTGTTTCCTTTTATCAGCCATGGGCAAGAGGGGAAACCCAATGTCCAACTCTCAGTTACAAGAAATGGCTACAGGAGCACTCAGAGCAACAAAATCAAAACAAAAAAATGAAGTAAAGCCTCAGCAATATTCACTCATTTCTCAGTGTAAATGTATATAAGTACAACTAAGGGGTGATTTCAGTGACACTTAAAAACAATTTAAGACCTCAGACTCAAAGGAAAGTATCTTTGTTACTTGTAGCACCAAGAAAGAGTTGTATCAGTAACACACTTCCCTTTTAAGGGATATTATTCTGTTTACTGGATACTGAAAGTATCAAATTAGCAAGTTCTTAGTTTTTGATAAGAACTATTTGCTATACAAATTTAAAAGTCATATTAAAATCCAGAGATTGACAGAATCAACAGGTTAATATGTTACCTCTCCACATAAAACCTGATTTTATAAACCACTTTAAAACACCTCTCTGTTAATGGATAAAGAGTGTTTACTGTATTATAGCCACAGAGCTTGAATAAAATTTAATATTTAACCTCTGTGAAAGTTAGCATCAAACAACAGGAAAACCAGCTTGAGGAGCACTCCAGGCTTGTAATGACTCACCTCTTCTGAAAACTCCCAGAGAGGCCTTTTAAGGCACCTTTTACACACGCTCTATATATTTACAAAAAGAGTTCCCTCTTAAAAGAACAAAAGTTTAGCAGTTGCACAGTTTTTGACAATTCTGAGGCACAACAAAAGTACCCCTTGGATAGATCTCCTGCTATCTGAGCAAGCTAAAAGCAGGACTCTCCTTCCTGACCGTTCCATGCCAAGGTACTTCCCAACCTTACTGAGCTGCAGTACAAGAATATTAAGAGAGTAAAGCAAGAACCTTTGGGTGTTTAGCCACTTCTTTCATCTCCTCTTGAGCTTCCGGAATATTTACTGGGACCACTGCATCTTTCAGTAAAGCAGTGTACCGAGGTGCTATTGGGTCTATGACCTACAGAAAACAAATAAGGTAGATCATGAATATATGCCACTGACAAAAAAATAAGATGCTTTACAAAACAATCACCACAAAAGAAAAAAAAAAGACTATTAACTGGTATTCTTTATGTTACTGCATTTTTTCACAGTTTGCTTTAATGTCACTTTCATCCAAAGCTATAGAATAGTGAGAAAATAGTGGTAGTACTTTACAATTTCCAATCTTTACTAAAATTCTGAGTAAAAACTGAATTGGGTACTACTGACAGCAGAAGTAACCAAAATTATGACCCAATGCCTTACAGGGAAGACACAAAAATGTACTCTGATAGAGTTTTACTCAGCACATAGGCTAATACATCTGAACCACTTTTTCTTTAGTTAACTAAATTTAAAGCAATAATTTTTAAGTGGAGTTTGTTCTTTTTCCAGCAGTACAAGACCTGATCTCATACTCATTTTCCAGGCCAGTACTCCAGCAGAATCAGTAATAGAACTGGCTGCAGAGGAGGCACCAATCAAGTCTGCAATTTTACTACAGACACATCAGATACTATAATAAGGCAATACCATAACATTGACTTCATTAGGCTTTCTATAACATGAGTTTGGTAAGAAAAAGGTACCACTAGGAGGTCGTCCTGTATTTTTATGGCCCATTATCAAACCTAGCTGCTGTAGTTTTTCACAGTATTTTTTATACCTGAAATACTCAGTTGTAAAACTGTTCAGAAGCACTTAAATACACAATTCAAGTAAAGTAGTCATCTAAGGCCAAAAGGAGTATCAGAGATCTACCCAGTTAACTGGAAACTGGCACAAACAAAAACACCTGCTTTTATTAATACAAAGTGATTTTTTCTCTTCTTGGTTTATTCCGGCTAAAGTGAAAAGCTGCACAGCTATATATTCTTCTATATTTTGGAGAAAAGTATTTAGTTTCTAATTACTGACATTAGATAATAAAGTGATATGATGATATACTTTTAAGAAGACACACTTTTATAAGTTAGTAGTCACTGAAGTCAGACACCTAAAGGTTAAACATACACTTTGAAAAAGGACTTGTGTATGTATCTCAAAATGTAGGGGTATTATATGATTTAATATCATAATTTTGATATTTAAATGAGCAGATTTTATAGTGTTATTACCAGGCTCTTTATTTTATTCATTAAAACTCTCAATCCCTCGTCAGGTGCTAAAAACTACAGGATTACATATAAAATATGAGCTGTCACACTGATAAAGTCTTTGAGCTCAGAATTACCTGTAAGCAGCCAACTGGTTTTTCTCATATTGCAGATAGCTTTCAATCTGCACAGCCACATGTAAATAAAACTGGCTAATAAATATGGTGCTGTACAAAGAGCTGAGCCAGAGGTCTAAGAAACTCAGTTTAAAAGTCAATTAAAAAAAAATGAGCCTTGACAGTCCATTGTTGATTCTTCCCCTCAAATCCGTTGTTAGTCATAAATATATTTATGCAGCAACAGAAAGAACCAATTCATAAATCTACGTGTATGTAGCAAATCAAATGCAAAATACATGAAGAAATACAAGACACATGCCAGACAAGCAAAAACTATTTAAATGATCAGATCTGGGTACTATCTAAGCAAAATCAAGCAGGAATCCCAATGCAAAATAACAGGTTTTTCCACAATCACACAAAATATGCAATCCTCGTGAAAAAAAATCGCCTTATTATAGTGTCCAAGCATCTGCTGCCAAAAAGCAACTCATCATGTCAAGATGCAGTATTCCTGATTTGCCATTCAGTCAGAAACTCCAGCAGTGCTGGCTTGGTCTCCCCAGGCAGAGCACACAGTGCGTTTGTCCTTTTGCCACAGAAAGGAAACGCGGCCAACATGAACCAAGTCGGGGAAAATTTGTGTTTATGTTGACAAATCAGCCAACCCAGAGGTGGGCAGCCTTTGAAAACTAGGAATAATGCATTTTCAGTGGGTTTGTAGAGCTCCTGTTATACAAGCAAGACTGACTGTGCTATGAAGCTGCAAAATGATAGCTTATGCTATGTATGCTTACAGCACTGTAAGCTATATGCTGAGGTAAAAAGCATTAAGTAATACCTTCTTACAGATAGCTCGCAGCTTGAAAGCAGAAAAATGAAATGCAGTTTTCAGATCAGTTTTACACAAATACCATTATCCTTTCCCATATTACTAAGGAAGGCAAGTAAGTACTGGTATAGAAGAATCAATAGGGTTAGTGCTTCTTCAGGTTAGAAGGGGGGCACATTCCATTTTCCTGAGAGTGCGCCAAATGATGCAGCATACTGCAACTGCTACTTGTTGTGACAAGCACTCCAATGAATGCTGGATTCTCTACATATCCTAGAAAGAGGATATCAGGAGTAGCAACAAATCCGAGTAAGCACATACCTTTTTGTTAAAGGACCAGATTTTATCCCACTCCATATTCACAACAGATCGAGAGGAGCCCTGGATTAAAAAAAACAAAACAAAAAAACCAACACCACATTAATGTAAATATTCCAGCTCTTAGACTGATTTAAAACAAAGTTCTTTAAACTGAAAACTCTCTATGGTTTGTTTTAACCAAAAACAGTTTTTGAGCTTGCAAAATAAACCCTCTCCAAATAAGAAACATGCAAGTCCATTTTGCCAACACCTACTCACAGGTGCTACCATTGTTGAAGCAATACACATCAAAGTAGCAAAGCTTCAAAAGCAGAAACCTCCCAGTGAACCTCCCACAAAAATTTGTGAAACTTAGCGAGGGAGATTCAAAGAATCAGAAGAAAACACCCACCTGAGCAGCAATAAACTGTTTTAGTCCTTCAACTGTCATGCCTCTTCTCAGGACACCACGCACAGTGGGAAATCTTGGGTCATCCCTAGTGGAAAACAGTGTTCCATTAGTGCCATACACTAGATTTTCTAATTCTGCACTTATCAAGAACTTTACTAATACTGTCACACATGAAAGGCACAGCCTCAGTGTATTTTAGTCACTGAATTCCCAGCAAGGTGAGAGCACCTAACTGAGAAGACTGAGCTCTTATCCATACAAAATGTATGGTGAAGGTCAGGTCTCTCAAAAAACTAGCAAGGCAAAAGTTATGTCACTATCCATTATTTCCCTTCCAAGGACACCCAGAAAATGTTAATGGAGAAAAGTGACAATGCTACCTCTTTATATGAGTGATAGAATTCTATGATTTTTTTGTTTCTCTTATGGAAGAAATAAAAAGGCCTGACCTGCAATGTAACATTTGAATTTGGTAGGAACATGAACCAAACCTTGCTGAGGACATAACAGGGGTCCTTAGGGAAGGAAGAGTAAAGGCCATCATAAGATCAGCTACATCTCTAGGGAAAAAAAAAAACAGGCAGGGGCAAGAAAGGATAAATTTGGCTCTAGACAAGTGGCTCCATGCATAAACTAGGAATCTAAGCTTCCAATTCAACTGACAACTAGTCCACCAAACACTGTCTGCAGAAATCAAATTAATCTGAAAAAATTAACAAAAAGAAGGAGGGTGAGGGCATGCTGGAGAGAAGTGGGATGGATTTGACTAGATGGACAGGACCAGAAACACTTCAATCCAGGCCCTCTTCTGGCATTGTTTAGGAATTACTCCAATGACAACAACCAATGACTCAAGAGTGGAAAACATGTAAATACCACCCACAGCAGAGCCAGAGTCCAAAAATAAGGTGCCTCATGTTTATAACTGGCCATGAATATGTATGTACACAGCTACTGTAGAGTAGGAAACAGACACATTGTACATACACAAGCCAGTTTAATTAATCTATATTCTTTAATATTGTTTAAATATCCATTCAAACTATTCCAAAGCAAAAATGAATGTGCCAGTCACAAGAATCTTAGGGAACAGTGCTGACCTACAGCCAGGGAACATACCATCCATCCACAAGGCCTTCGTTGACAAACCACGTGAGCTTTCTCTTGGAGAGCACAGTGTTGTTGAGGTTTAGCCTGCTATACTCCCATATATATGGTTTCCTTATACCCAGAGCCTCAATAATCCAGTAGAATTGTTCATCTCTGTCATGGTATTCCGTTGTTCTCAGTGCATGTGTGACACCTTCAATACTATCAACAATGGGGCAGGCAAAGTCATATGTGGGATAAACCCTGACAAAAAAGATCTTTAATTAGTAGGGTAGAACAAAACACTTTCCTCCCACCTAAACATTTCAACTTTATATTCATGTATTATAAATATTTCTAACCTATGATCCTGAAAACTTTCAGATCAAGACTAAAATAACACATACACAACTAATTGTCCACAGAAAGATCCAGAAGGCAACATATTTTTAAGATGAAGAAAGTCTTCAAGAAATGAACTGATAACAGCCTTAATATTCAAGCCTAAAAAAAATTACCCTTCACTGCTAATGTTTTTGTCAAACATATATAAGGACCAAAACTGAAATAATATTCACTGTTGACTATAACGGCCATCTCACAGGTTTTAAAAGTAATTTGCACAAGTTTCAGAAAGTCAAGAGACTCATCACATATTCTAGTTGAAAAATGCTAGCAAGTTCCAAGTATTAAAAGAAATTTACTAAGTAATTGTAAATGCCCTGGAAAGAGCAAAAGCTACAGGCCACACAAGGAGAAAGTGGACATACTTGTAGGTACTTCCTGTCCGAGGGTGAGGCTGGTTTTTACAACGATAAAGAGTTGGATCCCTCATACATCCATTATTACTACTCATATCTATTTTTGCTCGTAGACAACAAGTTTGTCCATATTCTGTTCCCTTTTTCATTTCTTCCCACATTTGTAGATTCTTATTAACACCTAAGAACAACAAAAATACACCATTTTCTAAATGAAGCTGATACAGAATCAAGTTTTATTACGGCAGTAACAAAAATCAGTGTCATCTCCCTCTCTAGACACTGGAATTCACTTTCACACATTTTCCACTGTGAATTATTTAAGTGATAATGAATGGTGATGAATTCATGCACACACAAGTATACTGTCCTGGTCTAAATGTACTTAATCCGTCCAGCCTTGTAGAACAAAGCATTAAACACTTTCAAATCCCTATAAGGACTTTGAAGATACACAATTTAGTAACCTCACTCATATTTGTTAATAAAAATCAAGCTTTGATACCAAATCAAAAAGGTAAGGAAGCAAGACAAAAGCTTAAAATATCTTACAGTTATTTCTGTGTTTAGATTCCACTCTTTGCTCACGTTCTGCTTTCATTTGTTCTGCAGGAGTATCATCCACATAAGCCTTCCCTTCCTGAATAAGTTTCTCAGCGTATTTCATTATTGTTTCAAAGTGATCTGAGGTATATGTAAATTGATCTGGTTTGATGTGCAGCATGGCAACGTCTTCAAGAATAACCTGCCAAGTGTGAAAATGTACACTATAATATTCAGGAAAGGTAGTTTTCTTTAGCCTCTTCATGTAAGATGTGGTGTTTTTAATGCTCCATTGTCCAGGAAGGATAAGCCATAAGAATAAGTATGAAATAAAAGAGAGGCAGGCACTTACCATTCTTTCACAGCCTATAATCACTCTGCTATCTTATCATACCTTTTCAAAGTCTTCTTTCTCTTTTTCTGGATTTGTGTCATCAAATCTCATAATAAGCTTTCCTTTGAAGTTAAGTTGGTAGTGCTGATTTAGCAGGGCAGCTTTGGCATGACCAATATGGAGATATCTAAAAAGGAAATTAAAAAATAAATATATACACCACAACTACTTCAGCTAGACTTCTTTATTTGTATGGGAAGGAGAAAGAATGGAAAGCAATACCTAAGTGTAACAAACAGCAAACCTAGGATATTTGTTGAAATACTACACATTTATAAAAATAGATTATGTTTCTTCTACCACAAATTTTGTAATTAACTGTTAAAAATAACTAAATCTGTAAATTATAGTGTTACTATAAGATTGGACTGCAATTATCTCCATTTTTACAGACAAACCAACTGCTGATGATACCCAGTAGCAGCTACCAGATAATCTGAACCTACCACATTCACAAGAGTGGAATTTTCTGATTGTTGTGTGGTTTTTAATATAAGATATAAAGCTACTGACATTTTAAACTAAATATAAATCCCCAAATCCACAAAATTAAAGTCTCTTACAAAAAGAGAGTAACATGTCCCTGAAGAACAGTGTTTTAAAACACCAGGATTAAGACAATAAAAACTACTAAAGCTGAGAATAATGTATGTTATAGACATACATGTACATAATACATAATTTACAATATTTGAATAATAGTTTATATTGGACTAATAGAGTAAGAAACAGAACTACAGAAGTCACGTGATGCTGAACAGCCAGTTTAATGAACAAATGCAGTAGTGGAAATTTTATAGGCCATCAGACAACTCCAAAAAGAAACAGAAAATTAAAAGCTGTCTGAAAATTGAGTTTATTATACTGGCTCCTCTGTGTGGTCTTTAAGGAGTTTGAGCTTTGGTATTCCACACAGTCTGGACCCCTGGCCCTCCATTATACATCTGGTGTCAAGCTTCCCCAAGGAAGGCTATCCAATACATATTTCCTTTCTCAAATTTAAGCTTCCTTGGGAAGCACCGAGTCCCTTGACCCAATTCATAAGGACTGCACGTCCACACCGTAGTTCCTGGCAGGCCACACACATCCATTATCCACACAAATGCCATCCTCCTGCTTCTCCTCATCCCACTGCTGAGAAACACAACATCACCTCACAACTAAACTCCCTATTCCAAGTTCAGGCAACAGCGCAATGAAGTACAGAAGAGAAGTGAACAAACAGCTCTAGTGGAGACAAACCATTAAGCAGTCATTTTTTATAACAGCCTTGTCTGATAAGCTGATTAACATCCTCACCAAAAGACTTCTTTTTTTTTTTAAAACAAAATAGAACCTTGTCAAAGTATCCATGTTTCTTACCCACTTGCTTCAGGAGGAAACCTCACAATGACCTTTCCCATCTCTGCACCAGGAAGTTCAACAAACTTCCCAACATCTGCTTTCTTTTCTTTTTCTGTTGCCTTGAAAAGAGACATAATTACAGATTGTACTAGGTCTAAAATCAGATATATAACTCTAGATAATAACTGCTGTATCAAAGTCTCCTTTCAAACCTACAAGCTGCCATACTGGACCCCAAATTCATCTCTTCACAACTTTCACATTACTCAAGGCACTCCAAATAAAGATGAATTCTAGAGTTTTAAGTTATTTTGTCTTCAAATCTGGTCCAGGACTGAAAAGTCCCACCAAGTTGTCTAATTTATTCCATGGAAGAAAACAATTGGTAGTTAAGGTTTTGTATCTTAGTGTTCTTAACCTGAACATGATTAACAGATTCAGTCAACTGACAAGAGCAATCTTTGCAGGTCCAATCAGGATCTCAAACTGTGTTTAGAAAAAGCAAACAATATATCTAAAGAGCAGTGCTGATTAAAAGAAGAGGTGCCATATTTCCACAATTCCACCTATGCACTGGACTAGACAACTTATGCCTTTCTAAATTTGAAAGTAACAGCTTTAGCTGTAAACAAGAGTTTACAAAAGTTTAGTTCACTCTACGACTGCTTACTTTCAGTTCTTAATTCTCTAACTTAAAAACAAAAAATTCTTGCAGTGTATTCACAGAAATAAAGCTACTCTCCCCAGAAGATCTGAGTAAATCTTACCATTTTAACCTTTGGTGTACCAGCAGCCCACTTGGCTCCTACTGACTGGAAAGCATGTTGTACCTCAAGGAAGCTGTACCACCGCTTTGCATGCACAGGAGCCTTGTTTTGTTCTAACTGCTCCTGCCATGTACTATTATCTGTTAGAAAACAAAGAAGTTCTCAAACTATTAAATTATAAAAATAAAATTATTTTTATCAACAGCAGCTTTTCAGATTGCTCTTAAGAGCAGCAACATTGAAAAAAATAACAAAAGCTGCTAGCTTTTAATCCTAATTATTCCCTTTACTTTCAAGTAAAATTGGGTTATACTGAATGGTAGCTTGTCCCCTACCACCTTTAGATATAGAGGTAAGAGAAAATAAAAACCAAATCCATAAAAACAGGTCAAAGCTTCTTTAACCTCTAAAGGGTATTTTGCAGATTAACATCTACGTCTTTTAATAATTCAAAATAACCACTGAAGAAATTTCCTCTGCTAAGACAATGCCACAGAAAGGTCAATGCATATAATTTTAAATTGCACATTTTCTTATTGAGGCAACAGGTAATAAAAGATGTTCTTGCAATTATTAGCACAAAAGAAATTAGAAAAAGTTCCACCTAGGGATTACAATTCATAAATTTCCAAATGTAACAATAATTTAAAAAATAAAATCTAGGTTTTCCTAAGCTATACTATTGCCATCACTAGTGATGCACAGGTCACAGCAGTGTGCATGACAGTACAGTCTGTTGTAGAGCTAGGAGTCACTACTAGCATCCACAAAAAAGAAAAATTGGGCATTCCTGTTGTATATTGATTGAGTATCAATATATTGATTTTGCAAGCCATTGGAACAGAGAACATAAACCAGTACCTTTTAGTACAGCCCAGACACACAAATCTGCAAGACTCAGAGAGTTTCCCACCAAGTAGGTCCGTAGAGACAGACAGTGGTTGAGTTCTTGGATGGCTGAAGGGAATTGGCTGGCAGTAGATAACTGTGTAGCACTGAACTCCAGCCAGTGGTCAATCTTGTTTGAAGGGACAAAAGACAGTTAAAGTTACTAAAGGAATGAGAATTAAGCTTGTTAAATAACTGAATAATACACAATTGATCTAACAGCTGAACAGAAAATATTAACAGAAACATTAGAATTAAATATATCAGATCATGACATATGTTGAAAGAATATTTAAAATATATTATACTGAAAAATTCACCAAGAATGATACTAAATAATGAAATTTAATTTCTTCCTTCAGCATGAATTCAAACTGCCAAAAACATCAACTTCACTGAAGTTATTCCCACTGGTAAAATAATAAGCAGTTCTCAGGTACTCACTTATCACAAGAGTATATATAAATTCATCACTGTCCTTTAGCTATTTACATATCATATTTGTGACCTATTTGCTCTTCCTGGTGCTGCTGCTGGTTAGTATACCATTTTCCCCTCAGTCCCTATTTTCTCTTCCTCATCTCCTTTTAGATTTGAAGAAATCAAACCCCCGATCTTCACAAGTCCTATTCCCCACTCCTGCAAAAGTCTTTTCCACCTATCTTTGTACTTAAAAAAATATTAAGAATTAGGCTGATTAATAATGTAGCCCTGTATATAAACTGAATCCCTCAATCCTACAAGAGACTACGTGTCTTTTCTCTGGTCCTATTTCATGTTTAACTGTTCTGCAAACTGCAACAGGAATGCTTCCAATGTTCCAGCCAACGTGGCAGGCACAGATGTAATTACAACCACCACAGAATTCAGTTCAGTCATTTGCAGTTGCACGCCAAAATATGTGCACCACAAATGCAGCTGTCCCTGTACTTCTCCAAGTACAGTATTATTCTGGAAAAAAGCAGCAGTGGAAAGACATATTGTATCAGAAATACCAGCCCTGCAAGTGTGTTTGCTGAGGTCTGGGCTTAACTTAAAAACAAGGGATTTGGACAGAAATTTTAAATAGCCACAAGATAACTTACAACTTTTTAATGCCTCACAGGCAAAGTACTAAGACAATATTTCTCTTGAGACCAGCTATGAGGGCGGAAGAGTGACTGAAGAGTGATTACCACTGGCTTCAAGAAGAAAAGACTGAATCAAATCCTTCAGTTCCTCCCCAAATTTCAGAGAAAGTAAATTTCAGTTCGTGTGCTAGTTTCATTTTGTCAGCTAGTATGCTAAATTCAGCATATGATTGATTATTCTGAGCTAGACCCAGGAAGAAACCCCTGGAAGAAACCAGGGTCAGGGTTTTATCTATCACAGACAGCAAAAACTACTTCAGGATTTCAATTACACACAGTGTTCCTTGGTGTTACACTGAAGTGTTACAAGATAGCAACTGATGGCAACAGAGCTAAGGGGAGCGAGGAGGGAAAATCCCGTATTTTACATTCCAACCTGAATTATTTTATACTAGCAAGCTGTCTGCTTAGGAGTTGCTGTTGAAGGGGTGGGCAAGGGCAACCCTTCCAAAGCTCAGATGTCTTAGTCTTTATACAGATTTCTTTGTCTTTATATTTCTTTATATGAAGGAGGAAGCTTACCAAAGCAAACCCCTCAGCATCCACACATAGCTGGAACCTCAGTCAAATAGTAAAATGCAGAACAACAGACACAAGGTTAAAAAAACCTCCACCCACCCACCCCCCCAACTCAGAACAGGCCAAAAGACAAAAAGGGAAAAGGAAAAAAAAACCCCAAGAGACAAGAGAGTGATTCAAGGCCAAGGTGGATGGGGCTTTGAGCAAACTGGTCTAGAGGCAAGTATCCCCACCCATGGGAGACAGATGGTCTTTGGGGCTGGAAATAGATGGTCTTTAAGATCCTTTCCAACCCAAACCATGTTATGATTCTGTGATGCCTTCTCACCTCAGTGTGTTCCAACAGATTCGAGCCATACAACCCAGCAGAGGCAGCAACTCTAGCCAGGTACCGGGCTATTGAATTCACATCAGTAAATGAAACTTGCCTAAAAGAAAGAGAGGGGCAAGGCAAAAGTAAATTACTATCTCCAGTCAGTTCAACTTTAATTGCACATCCATAGTTGAAACATGTGCAAAGCAAACACAAAATAACTTCCAGGTGAGCCAACAGGTACCAAGTCACCAGAGTAGAAAAGTAAAAATTAAATAAATCTAGCACAAGAATAAATAAGTCCTTGCTTTTCTATCACCAGATGGAATAATAAGCTTCTAAATGTGCAAGAATTTTGTTTAAGCTGAAAATAAGAAAATAAGACTGATTATTCTTTCAAATACTAAAACTCTCTCCGCATCTGACGAATTCATAAGTATAACCTGAACTACATATTTTCCAGATTATAAGGAGCTAATCAATATTTATTTTCTTTTCATAAAAGAATGATCACTTTGAAGAGGATTCCTAGTGAATCAACAGAAGAATTGAGGTCTTCATCATGGTTTTAAGGGCTAGCATCAGGGGAAAAATCCCTGTTCATTTGTTACTTCCTTTACTCAATTCACACTTCACAGAAACCATCACCTGGTGAGAACAAACTTGCCTGCCTGTATTTGTTTTTCTACCCAGTCTTCTCCAGATAACAGTCTAATTTGAATTTGTTGTCCCCATTCCACTTATAAAAGTCCTCAACACCTGCAGAAGAAAGGCTCTCCGAAGGGAGTACTTTGTTTTCAGGTCACTTTTCTACACTACATGCAGTATCAAAAAAAGCTGTACACTGTCAGAAATCTAGCTTCCAGTTCATCTAAGATAAATTACTATTTACTAAAGAGCTTTGGAAGAAAGATGCATCAGAAGCATCGGCTCTCCAGATCATACTCATCTCTACTCTACAGTCCCACATAGATGCAGATTGCAAAAAACAGAGCTCCAGTTGCTTCTAAACCAAGCATTGATATCAACAAAAGGAGTCCCTGTGGTTTTTTTTGAACATTTACTCAATTTAATGGACTGAATGCTGTACCCCAATATGTCCAACCAAGTTTTCACTTCTGTTCCACCCTTGTTCTCTATTTCCTTTTTTTACCAACTGTGTCATTTATAAAATTAAAAGAATTCTGATAGCTCTCAAGCCTTGCAAAAATCAACAAAAGTTCTGAAAATTACGCAGAATGTACTTGATATATTAACAATTAGAATGTGTCCCATTTTTAGTACAAATAGACTAGCCAGTCTCATTAGGCTAATTGCAGTACAACCTAAGGAATACAGTTCATTGAGAGGGGTTTTTTGGTTTGCTTGTTTTTAATTTTGCTTGCTTTCCAAGCATCTAGGATCCAGTATAATATAGAAGATCCATAAAATATAACTAAAACCAAAAGTCACAGTAGAGTGTTTAAATTATACCCTACTGTGCACTTGAAAATGTTTCTTTTTCTAATTTCCCACTATCAGATTTTAAGGGAGCTTTTATAAACTGAGAAAAACAAATATTTTCCAATAAATTTTCAATTGAAAAGTCTGTGAAATGCACTTTTAATGTTTTCACTAATTCATACCAAAACAAATACCCCTTGATTACTCAAGCAAAACTGAATACATGTATGAAATGGGAAAATGTTACTCCGAGTAAAATCTTACTTATGCTTTAAAAGTTATTTTCTTCAGGAAAAACAAAATACTCCCACCCAAACATCACTAATTGACCTCTTTGAAAAAGTTATAAAAGACTTTTTGCAGTCATTGCTTGCTCACTCCAGAGCTAAGTAAGGAAGAATAAACAGGGACAATGCAATGTTACAGGCCAAGAGTGGCTATTGAGAGTGACATGAAATGCCACATAATTAAACAACAGGGCAAATGTTCAAGAAGACAAGACGGGAAAAAGGGACCAAAAAATAAAAGCAAACATATAATTTAAAAAACCCTAAAACACAAATTATTTCCAACCATAATAAATCAATTTTGAATTTATTTGCAAAAAGCTTTTGCTTGATCTGCTTAGGAGGAATAACTACTCTGAAATGTGCATGAGGTCAGCACACAAAAGCTGTACTGCAGCTTGTTTTGACAAGACAGGTACACCAAAATTCTCCATAAAGCCATCAGCACTTAGCAGAGTAGTTTGCTTAGGAGCTATTACTGCATGAAGTTTTGAAGCTAAGTCTTCAAAAATAATCTTTAAAATAAAATTCATCATCTCAAATGAGCAATAAACTTTTTAGTTTATTTGGCTAAGTTTCAGCTAGTTAGCTAAAAATTTTGTCACCAAATTTTAACTGAGCTTCAAAACCAAACCTAGAAGAATCACAAATAAAATGTTCCTTCTTGTTCAACTGAAGTCATTACCTTTCCAGGATTCCCAAAAAAAAAAATAAAAAAAAAAATCAAAGTTTGAAACATCCCAAATGATTTTCACATCATGCCAAAACAAGATACTTCAGCAGAACTGATGCCATGAAATCCATTTAGCAAAAGCATTAGTTTAGATATGAGTTCAGCTGATGCCTCTTACATTGCAGATATACTTTTAACAGACTTTAAGGTAGAGAATCAATTTTCAAAATTATTGGACAACCAAGCAAGGGAAAATTAATGCAATACTAAGGTCTAGAATAACTTCCTGAACATAAGCCAATGCCAGGGATGAGAAGACACTAACACACAAAAACTTCCATCTGATGAGCCCATGATTCTAGATATTATCTATCTGGGGCCAAAGTGCAGAAAAAGAGTGTTTGCTTTACATTTCTGACAAGTTTCATTACAGCCAAAATGAGTGGTTTTGCAATCCAGTACGAAGAAGGCATGGCAACGCTAAATTATTTAATGAAATAAATATTATTTCAAAAAAAACTATATACATTAAAAATATTCCAAGTGTCACAGGTGCAGATATATGTATAAACACACACATATATATATATGCATATATTTCAATATATATATATATATCCATACACTGCCCAAACGGTCAAAGTAAAACAAAATCTAAACCTGACGAAGGCTACTTAAGAGGAAAACTTTCTCCTGCAAGTAAAAGTATCCAATTAACTTTCTGTTAAGTAAGCTGTATCACACATGTGCAAAACATACACTGAAGATTATTAAAGCTGTACCAATTAAATCCCAATATAACTTGTCATATTTCTCTTGCTTTCACTGAAAACCACAAATTCAGTGCCATCACCAGGCACAGCAAAAGACAACATGCAATATCAGATTATGCAAGAACCCCTATCTGAGTTCAGGTCTAACATTTTAAACAGAAAACAATATTTGCACCCAGTAAAACAACCATGACTGAAGGCTGTGAATTTTCCTGTGCTTTGATTTTCTGCAAATATATGTACATAGTGACAAGCTTATTACCTGATGTTAAAAGACATGGAAATGCTCAGTTAGTGTTAATTTATGAGGAACAAGTCAGTAACTGCAATACAAGATGAAATATGCTGCTTCTATAGCAATTCTACAGACAAGCAGGTATTCCAGTCTATGATGCATTGGTGGCTCTAACAGCATCTTCTACTGAATTAGCTGACAAAATCAGAGTTTGCCAGCAACTCTGTGAACAATAGATTCCCCCCAATCTTCAAAAAAAAAAACAATCAATGTTCAAAAACTACAGTTAAAATCAGCAATTCCAAATTCATCATGGTGTTACCATACTTTAAGTTACAACTGCAAAGCTCATGTGTACAAATATGTTCCTTACTGCAGATATTAAATGCCAGAGTTTCCACTGATATGTCAGACAGCAGGACCTCTCCTCTTGATATATCCAGATGTCTGAACTCATATGGAATCAAAGATGACAATGCAGCTTCCCAAAACTAACAGTGTTAGTTCTGCATTTCTGATAGGCATTTTATCTTACTGAGATTGTAAAAACCATCTTCTCGTGTCCCAAACTCGAAGTTATCCATTCCAATGGCAGAGTATTTTTGGAAGGACAGATGACAGATTACTACAAAAATTTCCAATATTCTTTCTACAGTGTGCAGATGGATACACTGAATAGCCTAAAATTATGTCATCTAAAAATTCAAATTTCAGTCCACCATACATGTACAAGTCCAAGGAATCTTATGTTATCAAACCTCCCTACAATAAAACGGCCTTGCTGTTGGTAACCCATGGCACCACACAAAGTCCTAAACAGTCAAGTGACTGGTACAGCATAAATGTTGTACATAGGTACAGGTAAATAAAGAGTCTTTTCCATAAAGATCTAGTTCAGAATATACTGTAAATGTTTTGCCTGTGCTGGAGACAACCGTAATGCCGTGACGAATAAAACTGTGGTTTTTTTCCTTCCCTCCTACTTCAAAAGGTTACTGTCAATGCTACAATGATGTGATTTTTAAAACTGCTGACCCAAAGGCAGAAGGAGAGATGGAAAGTCACTTACTCGGACACAGAGAGGATAGTTTCTTTGCCTTCTTGCACTGAAATTTCAACATCATTCTTCACATGCTCCACTGTCAGCAGAGCTCCTTGAAAAAAACAAGAGAAAAAGATACTGAACTTCTGTCCAGGAGAGATACCTTTCATAGTTTCAACCAAGCATTTATATCTCCTATATCATATTCAGTCACCTAGGACCAGGTGACTGAACTGACTCCTTCAAGTGAGAATGCCCAGGGAAACAAAAAAAATCAATGTTCAGTCTCATGCAAGAGGCTTCTTCCTGGCAATCCTTACAGCCTCAAATTGATAATGTCCAGCACACAGTGATCTGCAGTGAGCTCAGAAAGTGTCTGCTGCAATACATTTTTGCTTCCTAAGGGTATGGTAAAAATTAATCCTGTCCCCCAGTATATGAGGAGAATGTAATCAAAAAGCTCTTAATTATTGAACAGTATTGCCAATATACTCCATTCCAGCCCTGACACATGCATCAAAGGAGATCAATTACTGAATGTAACAGCACTTTCTGAACAAGGATGCGACTATTTTTAACCTGATTTAAAGTTTATGAAAAGATTAGCCATTCAAAACCAAGAAACTTTATCCATGTAAAAGCCCAGGAAGCTTACATTGGGTTTTCAAAGTAGTTCACCAGTGACAGTAAAAATGATCTCCAGAAAGAGAAGAATTACTGAAGTTTTTAGGCTACACCATTGACTGGAAGACAGCTCTACCCACATTCCAAGAGGCTTGATGCAAACCTGCTCTGATCTCAAGGCTCTACAGCACGACACAGCAGCTCAAACAAAGCACCAAGCTCACTTGGCTGCATTTCTGCACTGGCTCTGCTCCAGACTCAGCCTGCTGAGCATAAGCAGAGGAGCTTGTGTTCTCTAACTTTGCTCAGAAGCACGTACAAAGGCAGCAAGCTTTTGCATAGGCAAAACAAGGACTGTACTCTAGGTCTGAAGAGGCACCTAACCTGTTACAGTCTCCACAGTGTGCTGTGCACTTTAGCTTCCCTAGAACAATGCTCCAGCTACCAAGGCAGATGATACTACAAGCTATTAATACACCGGCCTAAATACAAAGCACTAGGGAGCTAGGAATTGCCCAGCTCTCACCTCTTCTCAGCTGAAAACCCTTCTTCTGGCATTAAGAGTAAGTCAAGGTTCTTATTCTCATCCCTCAGCTATCCATCTGTGAAATTCAGGTTGACATCCCTTATGCATTATGTTAGTAAGCCACGTAAGTATTTTAATAACACGCGCGGAAATGCTTTAGAAAATGACAACTATTATGTGCACCAAGCTATGTAATTAATACTGATGACATTAAAAACTATGACACTTTTCTTGCACAGCAGACACAATGAAGAGAATGAAGTAGGGATGAGTAAGACAAGTGTGCTTGTCTCCTTGATATAAACGCTTCGTCTGTAATATGTAACATTTCTGACACAATCATGCAATCTCCTGAAACAAACCTCCAGTGCCACATACCAGCTGTAAAACAAAGTAAGTCTCCAAAGCCCCTAAACCTGATGTTAATCATAATTCATATTGCATCATTTTCTTTTCTGGCAAATCAGTATAAACAAGTCTCAGGAGAAATTTTATTTAAAATGTATATGTTTTTATACCATGAATCAGTAATCATGCAAGCTGTATTCAACTCTGAAATGCATTTGGAAGTAACAGCAAGAAAAAGAAATCAATAAACAACGATGAAAAGAGGAAGAAAATTTATTTTGAACAGCGACAACGAAATGGAAACATTTTATGGAACATATACAAAAGATTGTTTCCAGATGGGTGGAAGTGCAATGAAGGAGGTTCTCACATTTTTAAAGGCAAAATAACATCGAAGGGCAGTGAGCAACTGAGAACTTCGAGCCAGCTCCCCAAAGGAGAATTTTAGCATCAGATTAGAACTGAAAATGAAAGGTAGCAAGACAGCGGCAGAGCTCACGAACAGGCGATGAGAACTAGGGCTGCCTTGAACATTCAGCCTCAACGCGCCAAGTCACCCGAGGCTTCACCACTGCCCGAATTCCTGCAGCCAGAGTTATGCCCAGCGCCGGCCGCTCCGCCACGGCCCCAGCAGCTGCTCAGAGGGACCCGCAACGGGCACACGGCCCGGGGAAGGAAGGCAGGGATGGGATGGACGGGAGGAATAGGAAGGACGGGCACGGGCCCCGGTGCCGCCTCGCCCGGCCCCGCACGCGGGCACGGCCGGCGCCGCATGATGCAACACCGGCAGGAGGGAGCGAGGGGGGCGGGGAGGGGACAGAGACCAGCCGGACCCCCCGGCAGAGCGGAGTTTGGAGGCGCGGGGTGACGCCCGGCCCGCACTTACCGAGCGGGGGTGTGCTCGCGTCCACGGTGAGGCTCAGCGCCGCCATTCCCGCCGCCAGCGCCGGAACCGAGAGAGGCAGCGGGGCGGGGCGTGCAGTGCTGCCAGCTCGGCAGGGCCCGGCGCGGCCCGGCAGGAGCCGCCCCGGGGCGGGGAAAGCGCTCGTCACTTCCTCGAGAGAAGCCGTAGAGGGAAGTGAGCGTGGTTGGTGTGTCCCTTTGCTGCCGAGGCCCGGAGCCGGCCGGAGGTGGCGAGCGGGCGGTGCTCGGGGCGCTCCTGGCCGCGCCGGAGGAGCCCTAGGGAGCCGGCCGGGATGAGGGAGGTGAGGTGAGGGCTGCCCTGCTCCGCAGCAAACCAGATGTCGGTGCTTCCTTTCTTAAGGCTGAGCTTTCCCCAGGGCTGTGCGAGCGCTGCCTGCCAAAGCCCTTAGCTGGATGTCTGGCAGCAGACGTGGAGATGCCTCCAGCCCCTTTTCTATGTGTGATGATCCAAACAAATCGAGCAGCGCAACACACACCGACACGTTTGAGTGCGGTGGTTTCACTCCTCTGGTTTTGTAGGATGTCACTTGTTAAACTTCTGACAAACGTGCGAATTTTGCAGCGCGTCAAATGAGTCCTAGAATATCCCGAGCGGGAAGGAACCCACAAGGATCACTGAGTTCAACTCCTGGCCGTGCACAACGTGGTCCAAACGCTTTCGAACTGGCAGGCTTGGCACTGTGACCACTTCACTGGAGAGCCTGTCCCAGTGCCCAGACACCTTCTGGAGCCTTGGAATGAATTACAAAATGCTGTGTCACCGAGTTTTCGCAGGAGACTGGCACAAATTCAATTTGTTGCAAGGACAATGCAGTGTCCCTGTGATTTCCACACCCCCCCCCCCCCCCCCCCCCCATCTATTTTATAGATGTTACTGTAGCACCTAATGTGCTAACAGAGACATTATCAAATGCTTGAATGGTGAACCACTGCTTTTTGTGCAGTGGAGGTAGTGGTATAGCCACAGCATGACTGCACATTACATGCTGGTTTTTATGCTTGATTCCTGCTGCTGGATTTAATTTCAACTTTCCTTACTCTTCTCCTGTGTTAGCAGTTCTGCAGTTTCTGTAAGCGTGGAAAGTATTTCCACGAGTTTCCATACATAAGTATCTTTAGACACCATGCAGAAGCTGATACATGCTGTATGTTCTACTCTCATTCAGGTAACTAAATGAGCTGACAGAAATTACAGCAGAATTAGAAAGAGGCTTATGCTGAAGAGATTTTCAAACCTGTTGCAAGTACAGATGAAAATAAGGTTATAGAGGCAGTAGATGAAGATTACTATCAGTGGATTCTGTCTTTTGTATTTTAATGATTGCATGGAAAGAACTATTAAGGCAGGCCTTTGTGTTGCCTGAGTTGTTCTACATTTTATCTTAACATGTTTTGCAAATTCACATGCAGATTTTGATGGGAATGCCACGGCATATAATTCAAAGAATCCTGTATAAATTAAAGGTAAAAATTATGTATAACAAGCAGTGAAATCATTGTACTTGCTATGTGGTTCAAACTTCAGTCACAATCAGTACGTGGAATGACTAAACTTTTAATGGGCTAAAATATGAAGAAGGTTCTAATTAAAGTAGGCTGAATCTGCCCTGCTTGCTCTTACCAGTTATGCAATTGAGGAAGAGAAGAAAGGTAGGCTTTAGATCAAGGGATTAGAAGCACACATTGTTCCTATATATGCAGCTCTAATCCAGTGTAATGCTAGAATGAGGTAAATGCTAATCTTGCTAATGTATCTGTAACTGTTAGGCTAAGATGACCTCACTACGGAAAAGATTCCTTAGATTCTGTTCCATGTGTGCACATGGAGAGATAGGAACATTTTAGCAAGGGTTGCCTTGTTCGTATCTTTTGGTGGCAAGACGTTCCTGGAAATGGAGTCAGCTTTAAGCCAGTGAAGACATATTGGTATAACCCTAATGTGAGGAAAGGATCTAATCTAAGGACTCTAAGTGGAGTTGTTGAATATATTGTATGATGACAGGAGAAAAAACTAACTTGAACACACTGGAAAACTGAATTTCAAAACCTTCTTTTGTATGGAAAACAACTTTTTCTACCTTAAGGCACTCATTTAAAGACAGTTTGTGTGGATGAAGAGTGTAGTTATTTAGAAGACCTAATCTTGTGGGTAGAGAGGAGGCACGAAAGGGTGCAGTGCATCTTCAGGCTACTTTGGCATTCATGGTGCCAGCAGAGGGTAAGGAAAAAAATTGTGTGAGAGCTTAGGGATTCAGTCTTTAGGTAAGCAAGCAGCTGTGTTCAGACACCCTCCCTGACAACACCTGCCTGAGAGCCTGACATATGTCACTCTTTTCTCCACAAGTTGAATAGAAAAAAAAGCAAATCTCCGTGTTGTCTGTTGAAACTGGCATCTCTCCACGGCATGCCTCAGTATGTATCACATTGATAGGGAAAAGGAGGCCCTAGGACTCCATCATTTGAGTAAGGGACTTGAGTCACAACATCTGGAGAAAAGAAGGGGCAGAGATGCCTCACTGGTTCAAGAGCATAATTCCAAAATCCTAAATTCAGCTTAAAGAGACTTCAAAAGGGTTTGTCTAAGTTTCCAATTTTAGTTAGTGATACGCAATTTACTATGGCTTTTCTTTTGTGTTCAAGTGGACTGGGCAGTTTAATCCTGCTTTCCTAACAGCCACACCTATGGGAAAGCTGACTGAAACAGAATCTCCAATTCAAAGTTAATTTTAGGTGATCTTGGCCCTGTTCTTCTCCCCTCCTCTAACATGCCTGTGTTCCACATGCGAGGGAAATGGTACTGTCCACTTCCTCAACTCTGGGGCTGTTGGAAAGGCTGGTTTATCTCAGAATCTGGACATGGAAAATTTCAAAGTCTGGCTTTTGTGTTATTCCCAAGTATGCCAAAGTGACCTTGGCTTTAGATGCCCAAAGTGCTCCAAGACTGCAGTGGCATAAACCCTGAAAAATCATTTCAAATCATCATAGAGGTGCCCTTGTCATGTTTCCTTGGGCTCCCAGCTGAGCTGTTCTGAACTCTGATGTATGTACATTTCACTGATCCTCAATGTATCCAGTGATCCATGAATCCTTATTTGAGATTTCCAGGCTCAGCTGCATTGTGTCCTACCTCCTGCAAAACTCAGTGCAGACCAAAAAAATTTAGATGCCACTCTAAGAATCAAAATTGGCAACTTTATAACAAATGAGATCATCCATCCAGGGAAATGCTTAGTCCATTTGTATTTAACACAATAACCCTTATTGACAACAGAAACCATTGAGCAAGATCAGATACATGACTTAACATGATTTTGTGTCCAGAATATGCAGTGTTATGATTAGCAGTATATTACACTCAGTCATGAGGAAGAAAAACTCCCAAAGAATATAGAAAACAACTACTGAAGAAACTTGACTGTTCTGATGTTGTCTGCTCAACATAGACAAACAATCTGATCCAGCAGATACTTAGAGATTCTGTATAATTTTGAAATTATTGAACACCTTACTGAAAGAGTTCAGTTCAGATTCTATGAAACAGAATTTAATGCTCAGTCATCTTCTTCCTTTCTTTTTTACCAAGCTCATTTTCTCAGCTTTCCAGGCCAAGTGAAGACTCTTCCCTGCTTTAAGGCACAAGAGATTCTTTCACAGTGTTTGGAATACGACTGGCATAGTAGTCATAATTTCTCAAAGTGGCAAGGACACCAGCTGAATTCATGTGTTTCACCTCCTTGTTATACTGAAATGAATTTCCACAGATATCAGTTATCTTGCCTGCAAAAAAAAAAAAAAAAAAAGGAAAAAATATTCCAGCAAAAAGGAGTTGGAGTCTATTAGTTCAAGTGAAATAACTAAAGCAGTCTTTGTGGTACACATGCCTGTCTTCAGATGTGAACTATCTTTGCTTCCAGTTAAAGTACAACAGCTTTTATGTTGACTGAAATCGAGTAACTAGTGGGGTTTTGTTGGTTTTTTTTTCAACAATACTTAAATTCTTTGTGTCTCAGGAAAAGGAAAATATGTCTATCTCATGGATTACTTAAAATGCTTCCTGAGTAGCTTTTACATTTGCCATTGACAAGCAGCAAGGAAAAATCATCAGTTCAAGTAAAAACCAGGGTAACTCTAGATCACAAACTAACATAATGTTGAAACACCCCAGCTGGTTTTAAATGAGATTTTAGGAATCACTTAGCAAGAGCAAGACAGATCTTTATTCAAGCTAATTTAACCAGGAGATTCCTATCTACCAAAGACGCTAAATACAGCACTGTGCTGCCCCAGATTGGTTGGGTTACTTTGTGCTTGAGCTAACCCTGTTTAAAATCATCCCACAGTTATGAACACTACAGGCTGCAGAGGACTTCAAAAGTGTCATTATGAAGCCTGTTATCCTTGCTTGACAGAATTTAGGAATCAAACCCCATAATTTTAGCATATAGTAAAAGGCTTATTAATGTGAAAAGAAGAATTAAAAAAAAATACTACTTCAAATCCTCAGTAGTGAGTCTTTTCATAACTTTTCAACCCCTTTAGCCCCTAGATAAGTGAAGTGTTTCATGTTGGTTGGAGACCATTAATTCTGTTGAATTACATGAATGACTCAATTTTGGAGTTTGTACATCCAGAGAACAACAGCATGATTTGACCTATTTTTGTTGGTTTAAAGAATTCAATATCCACATATTACATAATATGTTACTAATAATAAACTACTATACTCAGTTAGTAGGACATCAGATTTTACTGCGAGATAGTGGCCAACAGAAAAAAAAAGGGACATTTGTTTTGAAAATATTAAAATGAATATACCCCAAATTTAGAGATTTGGCTTTTTTAATTACATGACAGTTATTGACGCATGTATTGTCATTTTTCTTTCAATGGAAAGCACAACTAACTTGAAATTAATGCAGTTTTACTTATCCTGGAACTTTGAATGCTATTAACTTACCTCCCACAGCATGTAGGATAGCTTCAGGTGCACATGTATCCCACTTCTTGCACCCAGGACTGGCAAATACATAAGCAGATGCTTTGCCTTCTATGAGTTGAATGATCTGTTAAGAATAGAACTGCAATCATTGCAAAGGTTTTAGGCATTTAAAAATGGGTAGAAATAACACCAGGAAGTGGGGATTAAATCTGTTTATTTAAGTACTGACAGTCAGGAAAGGAACACCAGCCATTTCTTTATTAATATTACAATGAATGTATTAAAATTTGGAAGCTACACTGTATCACCATTCCCAGTTCAATATTTTTGATTGTTATAAATACAGTCTATAGGATGAAAATCTGCTCTCAGTTTCAGAAACAAGAATTCACTTCTTGTGCAAGTACTAAAAAAATAAAGGGGAAAATATATACATGTTGTGTTAGTGCCACTTTGGGCCTTGCATATGTTGGGGAAAAGAGATGAGAGGGTGTGTTTTTGACAACTATGACAAAACAGCTTTAAAACCTGTACAAAATGAGTGTTCCCTGTACGCAGAGAAATTTCAGAAAGGAAATATCACAGTGTGCTTATATTTTTATCCTTTCAAATGTGCTGCTAGATAGTTGGAACAAAAGCTGTATTAACACAAACAGGAGGACATGTCTAATAATTGAGATTAAACTGAATTCCCATTTATTCATTCTGTCTTACAACTTTTTACTTTCACCCCTAAAAACAGAATACTCGGGAAGACAGACCTCAGCCATGACCAGTATGGCCACTGGTAGAAATACACCTGTGCCAAATTCTCTCAACCTCACAGCAGACTGAATGCTAGAAAGAGTTGTGCTGGGTAAAGTGGAGGAAGTCTTTCCTGTATGTTCATGCAAGTAAGCAAATAATTTAATTAGAAAGTCTTTTTTTTTTTTTTTTTCCCAAAGGTGTCACCTCCTAGTAAAACCAGAAGATTTGGCGTTTTCATACCTTGTTTCCTGCTCCTCCAACTCTGATGACATGGTCTGGGTTCAAGGCAGTGATGCACTCATTCACTAGGGCACTGCTGTGGGAGCGGGTGGTAACGACAATGTGTTTGCCAGGAGGTGCTTCTGTCAGCTGAAAGCCAAAGGCACCCATGCCCAGCACTCCCCAGATTGTCCTGCCCAGTACAGCATTAGCTCCTGCCTACAAGAAAGGCACAGAATGATGGTTTATCACACTGATCAGCAGCCAAAGCACAAAGAGAAAGGGCACCTAGATGCATCTTGGCATATCAGGGAGTATAATATTAATATTGGGCTGTACCTTTAAACAGTGGCACTTAAAAAGGGCACTACTTGAGAGCCCAGAGTGAGAAATTAGCTCTCTTTCCCTATAAGGCAATGACATCATTGACCCTTTTCTTATCTGTGATATTGTGGTGCAATACATCCTGCCTCCAGTGACTGGCAGATTAATAATTGTACATTTCTGTACTTGGGGCACAATCTGTAATTGAAAGTATCTCGTAACTTGAATATTTTGTGATCCATGTCATACAAAACATGATAGCATTACATCAGCTCAAGGGCCTTTTCTTTTAACTCCAATAAGTTTAATTGGTCAGGCTGTACCATGAGCTCCCCCAATAATACTGAAATAATCACCAAATATGTAAATGTCTGTAGGTTGGCCATCCTGAAGCCTGGCATGATACACTCTAACCCAGCTGTCAGTGACAACTTATGCTTGGTTTATTTAGGGCTAGAGATTTATAGCAGTTACCACACATTGCAAATGCACCCATTGCATGGATTTACTAAAGAATTTCTAGCAAAGACTGCAACACCTGACCTGTACTTGTTTTACAGTAGGTACTTTATAAGGACTGTAGTAATTTGCACAGTATATACCTAATATATACTGTATTGGTGCATTACACTAGCCTCATGATTCAGTATGGTTGTTAGTAAGTTCCTGACATTCAGTTCCTGGAAACCAACATTTAAAATGATATATATTTAATTAAAAAACCCCAATACCTTACATTACAACAATAACTCCATTACGTGCCAGTTTTCAGTTGCAGGTGTGCTAACTGAAATAGCTTAGGAGCAACATTTAGAAATCACACGATGCTTCTAAATAGATCAATTATTTAATACCTCATAGTTGTAATATGGCTGATTAATAACTCCTGCTATTGCTTTGCCTCCATAGGCAATTCCAATAAGAACGGTTACGTGGTCAAGGAGACCTGGACAGAAAAAGCAGGAATGTAGTTAGGCTTGAGAAAGATCTTAATAAAAACATATACCTTCAGTAAAAGTCCACAAATCAATATGCAGAGTGCTATCTTAAAAATGCAAATAATAATCAGGATTCTCAGATGTTGATATAATTTTTTAGTCATTTAGCCTTGAGGTCTGCTAAAAAATGCCCCAGATAGAGTTCTTTTAATAGAGCTATGTTATAACTAACACATAATGAGAAGGACATTTAAAGATACAACTACACAGCAGTATATGATGACACTCTTCTGTAATTGTGGTGGGAGTTCTTTAATGCTATTCAAAACTAGCAATTTATTGACATCTCTCTCCCCAAAAAGGGAAAAAAATCTGCCTAAAAGATTTTATATTAATCAACTAAAACATGCATTAGGAGGCAAAAGCATATTTCAGCATATTGTTTCTTAGAGGCTTTTCTTTTTATTTTTTTCTTTTCTTTCATTTTATGGTCTATTTCTGTGGACAGAAATTAGGCTTTGCTGAGAACAGTTTCTTCCCATGACTGAAAAATTGTGATTTGTGAGAGGATATTTGTTTATTTTGAAAGGGCTACAAGTACAGCTGTAGTATTTGGGTTGTTTGAGAGGAAGATGTAAATACAACTGAGCATATTCCTGTTTGAAGGGGAGATTTAGTCCTTCAATTCAAAGATACATAAAATTGTAAATTTAGCTAAAAACTCAAGACAACCAGCAGTCAAAGGCAGCTCGTTGCACTCTGAAGTGGGTCAGCACTCAGTAGCCCATCAGGAATATTCAGTACTGGTTAGAACTGAATAGAGTGAAAAAATACATTCCAAGCGCTCAATAAGTACATCAGCCTTATGAAACCATATTGTAAGTAACTTCTATGATAAACCTATGGATATGTCTGCTACTTTATTACTATTGCTATTTTTTTTTTACCAAGAGAATTAAAAGAAAATCCAACCTTCAGTGTACTCTTTGGTTCCATCCAAGGGATCAACCCATATTACAAGCTTTAAGAATAAAAAAAATAAGGAAAAATTAACAAATACAAATCACGTAAATTACCACACAAAGGATATATTTTACTTTAGTACTTTTATTTCCTTATGACAGTAAGGAAATGAAGAGATCCAAAGTTTTAACAATATTATATGGCTGAAACCTATAATAGTATTTTACCAAATAAAAGAGGCTTAAATATTGACTGGAATGTCTCAGTAAATCTCTTAATAGAAGTATGAAGAATTAAGCTGAAATGGAAAATACTTTCATATGTCCAAACTAGATTCCTGCCAAATTAGTTTGAATCACAAATTGTAAGAAGACAATTTCCATTTCCCATTACTGCAGACAGGAGCATGCAGCATTTGTAGCTCTGGAGGTGCAATTCTCATGACACATTTCAGTTTTCAAACAAAAAAGAAAAACTGGCAACATTGAAAAAACCTTTCTTCATTGTACACTCTTAGCTAAAATCAGAAAGTAGTATAGATAATGTAAAATATTAAGACACAGACATAGCATTACCTCTTCCTCTTTAATTCCTGTGTACTGGGCAGGACAAGGTTTCTTCAGTATTTCTTCACAGTGACCATTTTCAATTAAATCCTCAGTTACATCATCAGTGGGCAGCTCCTAACAAAAGAATTCTCAGAATTATCAGAAAAATGTTGTGGACTCACTCACCTCATTTTGCCTTAGAGCTGTGTATTTGAGAGCAGCTTGAAAAAGCTAATGAAATGGAAAGGTGAAATGGGATGGAAATACTTTTCTTGGTTTGTTTTTTTTTTTTTTTTTTTTTTTTTTTTTTTTAATTAAAATCGATGTTTTCCTAAACCCAGCCAAAGCAAATTCTACTGCAAGCTACAGCATGATAAATTGTTAGTGTGAAATAAAGCAGGTACTTACTTCTTCTCCTATGATTGTCACCTTGGGAAACTTCCGTGCCAGGGAAGCACAAATGCTCATTTGTACCAGTCGGTCAGCTTTGGTCTGCAAGTCATTGGGTCCAGCCTGTCCAAGAGCGGATAGGAATTTGTGTATTAAAAAAATACACCAGCACAGTGGCCCATACAACACTCTGAATATCTACTTGTAATCTAGTTTGGTAAATCTTCAACCCAGCAAGTGACCTTGTGAAAGGCAGGCTAAAAACTGCAAGAAGCAGAGTTTTCCTGTGCACCCCAGAGCTAAGACAGACTGGTGTGACAATAGAACAGTGGATTTCGTGCCCCAAGGTGACATAAAAAAATGACTGCAAGCTTTCCCAATGTTGTGTAGCCAAACATAAGTTGCTACATATGTTACACTAACTTCTTAAATGTTAATAACCTGCTACATGTGAAAGTGGGTAACTTATTAACTCTTTTTTTAACCCTTTAGGTCCAGAGATAGAATTCCAGTAAGAAATAATTCTGTTAGCATTGGAATTTAGAAAGATAGTTCATCTAAGATTTGCATCATTGTTGCATCAAACAAAAATTTTATCTGCTTGTATCTTATTTTCTGACAAGTGTTTTATCCAGCTACAGGATATAATTCCTGTATAGGAATTTAGGATTCTATTTAGAATCATGTAATGGATTAATTTTTGCATGCTCAAAACTAGTCTGTCCCTTAGCCAAGTTCTAATGTTATGAAACTTAACATTTTTCTTGGAAATTTCCCTCTCATCCCCTAATTAATTTGGTTGAAATTGGTCCTGAATTTAGACTCAGTAAGATCAATTTATTGCAGAGAATGTCCTTTGTTCCAGGACATGAACCAAATAATACAGTATAAGTAGTTCTTTAATGGAAAAATGGATGGACAACGGTGTCTACCACCAAGTTGGGGGGCAGAGGTGGAAAGTACTAGTACTACAAAGAAAAGCAATATAAATGGAGAGCTTAGAGTTGACTGAAGGAAAGAAAACTCAGGATATCAGGAGAGGAGATGGCTAAAAACTCAGATGTTCCTGAACTAGATAAATGGATGGAGGGTCACTATGCTGAGGGAAAAATGTGGAATATTCCCTTCCCAGATGTTCTAAAGCTTTCAGTAAGGCCAGCTGGAACTGGTCTTGGTCTTTGCTGGCTACAGAAAGAGGATGAATAATGAGAGGCAGCACTTCTGTTCCTTTCTGTTCTGCATCTCTTCCTTCAGACTGCAAAACAGAGGCACATGCAGAAGTTCTCTTGCCTTCTTCCTCTGCCTTCAGCAGCCACTTTGGCAAGAAGCTTGAAGGAATTTCAAGATCTCTAGTCTCTCAAACAGGAACCTCTTCTGTTGGTCATTGCTTTCGATCTAATTTTGTGTGTTTGTAGTATTCATTCTTCAAAAAATTTAAAAGTATGTAAAACGAATCTTACTTAGAACCAATATCACCTGCTATATTTGATGATTTTTGAATAATGTAAATTCCTGCAGTACCTTCAATGTAAAGACCAACAATTATATATATTTATATATATATATATTTAATGAAGCCCTTAATACTGTTATATATCTGTAAAGCTAGAATTAACTTCTAAAGTTAATTTCACCTATTCCAGTACTGTAGTCAAAACAAAGATCCTGGCTCATCAGTGCAAATTCCTAAATTACAGCAAATTAAGAACTTTAATACCTGGTTTCTTTTTATAATTAAATTTGAAGCTCTGAATTTATTTTGATTTACAATAAAAGCTAAGGTTCTTTTTTGTTTTAGGAAATCAAACACTGATTTATTCTAACCCAAAATTCATCAAGGGCATGGTTATTTTAAGCTGTACTATGGATGTGAGAACATAGGCATGAAAATTAACAGGAAATATACCTTATGGATTTTGAGGTGTTATGCAAACCTTGTGTTTTATGAGGGAAATCAGGACAAACTTATGGTGTTTCTTTTAAATGTACAAATGTTGTTTAGAAGTACTGGTCAAAATACACTTTTCTAGGGCTGTTTTAATCCTTTAAAAAGGAATATTTGTTGTAGGTGGTGGTGGGGGAGGTGAGGGCTGTATTTCCTCTCACAGTTGCTGATTTTTAAAAATACCACTTTGGCTTGTATCCAACTCAAGATTAAAAAATGAAAATAAACTGGAAAAAAGTAAAAGGTAATACCTTCTCGACTATGCCCAGATCTCCTGCAGACATCACATTTCTAACAATTGTTGCAGCTTTTTCTGCAACAGAATATGCCGAGGCCACCACACGCATGAGGAGAGCTGGAGAAGCCATGCTGAATGCTGGAAAGAAACAAAAAGCAAACTTGAACATTTCTCTCTTCAACAGAAGAAAAAAGGTATTTTACCTAACATTTGAAACAGAGTAGAAAGCAGAAAGTGGGTTACAGCCAGTAAATAGTAATGAGGTGAGCTTTGGATTTTTTTAAAAATGCAATTAATGAACACAAGGATATAAAGCTATTGTAGACAAGATCTTGCAAATATCCAAGTTCTGACAGTAAACCTGGTTCTCATTAAAATAGAATGCCATTAAAAAAGAACAACAGCAGCAGCAGAATCTCTTATCATAAATATTAAGAAAAAGAAAAGTCTACACACAGCACTCATTTTTTGCACACTTTGAACATAAGTTCATTTCTTCAGAACTGAACCTATGGTTGGTTTGTGCCCAGAACTCAAGCACAAAATTACCAGACAGGATGACATGGGCAACTTCACTTACTATTGCCCTTTGTTTAACTATAAAATAGAGGTTTGTAGATGGCCAATTGTGTACACAAAGTAGGTTAATGATATGCAGGTACTGCAAACTTGTATGCAAAGGCTGAATTTAGCCATCTGAATTTAACCATCCTTTCTGTATTTGTTAACTTCTCCTGATTTCTTCAAGGAAATCAATTTCTATCTTCCTGCCTCCCTTCACCACTCCATGTCCTGTCATTCTTAATATTGCATTGTCTTCCTCATCTGTTCTCAGCACAAACCAGTGCAATTCACTGGGCCTTCAGTTACCAAGTGGAATAACCATCACCCTTGGAAAGGCTGGCATTCCTCCCAGCTTTTATTTAGCTCAGGAAAAAGAGCTAAACTTGATAACCACAAGAGTGGTTAAAGAGCGATAACCACACTGCAGTTTTTTAAAATGCAGAGTTAATTGCTTTTTCTATTTTCCTATCAGTTGTTTCTGTCTGTGTAGATGACACACTTTTTGGCTTGGCCTCACATGTGTGACACACTTCCAAGGAAACACTTGAGCAGAGGCAGAACAAAATACAGAAGAACTCACTGATAACCTCACAAAACAAGATATATTATGGGGGAAGTGTAATACAACAATCATATCATAAATATTGCCATTGCAGCAAGTCCTGCTTAAGTGGCAACAGGTCATTATACAACACCTTTCCTTTCTTCCTCTACAAATGAAGTTCATGGCTGTTCACAGAACAGCAATGTCAGAGGTACCAGCATCTCAAATTTAGCTGATTTAAAAACTTTTTGACCACTTTAGTAACACCATACCTGTATGAGTAAAGTCAGAAGCACTCTAAGGCTGAAAGAGTAGAGTGACTGTGCAAGCACATTCAAAAAGTACAGTTGCTAATGTTAATTATTATTTCCAGCTGATGGATGGGAGCAAAGTGCACTGGAGTTCTGTGGAATAGCCAAGGTCCATACCCAAAGTAACCCTGGACAGGTGGCAATAATTACAGAGGAACTTTTGGAAATGCTACCTGTGGCAAAAAGCAGCTCTCAAACAATTGAAAGTTGCAGAGCAAATATGTATCATTACACATGGAAAGCAATATACTATTTTAAGTCTACACCATCATGTGAAACAAGTTAGCAGGAAGGAAAATAGTTTATTCCATAATGAAAATATATGGAATATGAGAATTTCTGAGAAAGAGCTAAAAAAGTAGCATATTAGATGGAAAGTTTGGATTAAAGATGAACAGAATTAACATTCTTTGTTCAGCTTCTCAAAAAAAAAAGTCCTTTGGCCTTTTACTGTACATTTGATCCTACTTCAAAAATGAGAGGAAAACTTAATTGTTTAAAGTCTTGACTTACTTTACAAACATAAAGTGCAAACACATAAAATTTCAAAAGACTCAGAAAACAATACAGAAATACTATCTTGAATTCTTGAAGCTTGACCCAAGGTATTTTCAGGTACATTTTTCTTGTCTATACATAGGGCAAAAATACTTTGTGTGGTGAACCCAGGATCTCCTGGCAAACTTTAAAATTAAAGTATTTTAATGAAAAAATAAGCTTTATTAAAAGAAACTGAAATGAGAGGTTCAACACCCCTTCCTCATCATTCTGGAGTAATTACCTAATGAATTGCAAATATTTTATTAGTGCAAAGGTGCCTTAGATTTTTACAGGGCTGCACCTCCTGTGTGACACATCATCTGGTGTATTGGACCTTTTTGATTAGATAAGTGAATGCAGTAGTTACCTCTAAGTTTTTTACCTCTGTTACTTTTTGATCTCAACTTATTTATAGGTTTATGGCACATTCTTTCTGATGAGGGCAATGTCTAATGTATACTTCCACAACGCACTTAAGAATATATTGCTTGCTTTGCAAAAAAATAGTTTGACTCCTAGAAAACTGTGAAGTTTACAAATAATGCACAGCAATTATGTCTCAAGTTAAATTTGGGTATCACTTTCTTCTAAAGATCTTCCCTCCTTTCTTCTAGCCCAGCAATCAAACTGCTGAATGGCCTTGACAAATCAGCCTATTCTGATACCTGTTAAAATTAATGAGTTCTAGTTCTACTTTTTAATTCTGATGTATCTAACTACTACAGGCTGACAACAATTAACTTATCAAAGCACACATGACAGATTTGTTGATGGTTCTCATTCTCTTTTATGCAAATTTCCATTTTCTAAATTTACGGTTTTGTCTGATAAAAGGAGAAAGTGGACATCACACAGAGCATGTCCTTAAATCCAAGTGCTAGGCCATGACTTTATTCTTGGAACTCTTCAATGTCTAAGCGACCGGAGCTCCCTATTTCTTTACAATAAACTTCGGCCCACACCTAATAAAAGACAAACTTTTCATTATGTAAGGGAGCAATATTTACCCAGCAGAAGCCGGCTAGGACTCGGGGTGGGAATCTCACTGATGTTCACCTACAGACTTCCAAATGGGCTGCGCTACCTCATTTCACCAAAGAGAAAAAAAAAAAAAAAAAAAAAAAAAAAAAAAAAAAAAAAAAAAAAAGGGAAGCCTGTTCCTGATTTTCTTGCTGTGATATTCCCGGTGCCAAAGCGCCTGAAGGGCAGCGCAGCCGGAGCCATGGAGCGGTACCCGCAAACGCACCCAGCGGAGAGTGGCCGGACACGCCACGGCTAGTTGGGGATGGCAGAAGCAGCTCTCCTGGGGCAGCCGTCAACTCACCGGGTCCAACCTCGCTTTTCCCTGGATCTCCGCCGGCCCCCGTGGCCCGGCACCGATCGCCGGCAGTGTGCGGTGCGCTCCGAGCCCTTCACGTCGGTTCCCGTGCCAAGGAGAGACCGCCGCTCCCCGCCCGCAGGCAGCGAGGCCTCCGAGCCAGCTCGTCAGCGAGGACAGGCCGCCCCTACCAAACCACCTCGGAACGCCCCAAAGCCTTCCGGCTCCGGGCGGGGCTCAAGCTCTCGCCCGGCCCGTCGGGAGCGCCGAGCAGCCGCCGTGCCGCCCGCCCAGCGCGGCGTGTCCCCTGCCGCGGTCCGTCGCGCCGGCGGAAGCGCGGCCGCAGCCCGTGAGGATGCTTCGGGCCTGGCGGGCGCCGGCGCTGGCGCGGGCCCGGGCCGGGACCGCCCGGGGCTGGGCGCGCTTCGCCGCCTCGGAGGCCGCGGCCGAGAGCCGGCAGGACTCCCGGTACCGGGACACGGTGCTGCTGCCGCGCAGCCGCTTCCCCGCGCAGCTCCCGGGGCGGCTGCAGCCCGAGACGGAGCTGAAGACGCAGCAGGTGCGGCCGGGGCCGGACCGGTTCCCCCGGGAGAGGCGTGGGGTTGCCCCGGGCGCGGCGAGCCCCTGGCCGGCAGGAGGGCGGGGTGGCCGCCAGGGTTTATGTTGGGTCCCGCCGCGCAGGGCGAACTTCTGGCGAGTCCGGGCTCTTTTTTAGAAAAGCTCTGGCTTTTGAGGTAGTTTTAATTTGGATAGTCATAACTTTTGTACAGTTTATTTTGGAGGAGAGTAACGATCATGAAAAGATAATAATCTCAGGCCTAATATTTTACCCTCTTTGGGCTTTTTTGTACTCGAAACCCACTGACGTCTTCTCTTGCAGAGTTAGAAAAGTGTATTTGTTTGCCTGCTTGCTTTTGCTGTAAATCTTACATCCAGACTTTTTGGAGGTATAGAGGGTTGTGATAGTTGTGGTCTTTTTCTTGTTTCTACAGAAATGTGGTTTTTTGGAACTGTACTCATGGCAGAGGCAAAGGAAGACAAAACAGGAATTTTGTTTACATGATGGACCACCCTATGCCAATGGAGACCCTCATGTTGGCCATGCATTAAACAAAGTAAATACTTGTTCATACTTTATTCTTGTGAAGTGGTAGAAAACCTGCTGTCATGTGCTCTGTGTTCTCCATTGCCATTTAAATCAATAACACTTTAAAATGTTTGGGATTTTGGTAGTTGGGGCTTTTGTAAACCAATGGTATGGTTATGTGTATGCCATATTTTGCCATGTTGACATAGATACTGTACCCCAACATAAATATCCTGTACTGAATGCTCAGTGTTCATTTTGATTCAGCTCTGAGATTCACAGCCTTATGCTGACCACCAAGTGAGAAAGACTCAAATTGTGAGCTGTCACCCACAGCTGCTCACGGTCCCTGTGTCAGAGCTTGGGCTGCAGCAGTGTGCTCTAGGCCAGTGCTGTAGGTCCAGCTCAGTGTTTTAAAAATGAGAGTAAGACAGATTTGTTCACTTCAAGTCTTGCGAGTTTATAAACTGCATCTCTCAGTTACACTGGTTGTGAACTCCTTGGATAAGAGGTCCTCTAATGTTCTGCCAAAATACAAAATTATAGGCAAGAAAAATAAAAAATGCATTGTCTGTGCATCACAGAGTGGTTTGGGTTGGAAGGGATCCTAAAGATGATTTACTTCCAAACCCTCTGCCATGGGCAGGGACACCTTCCACTAGACCAGGTTGGCCAAAGCCTCATCCAGACTGGCCTTGACCACTTCTAAGGATGGGGCACCCAGAGCTTCTCTGGTCTTAAATATAAATTTATCCTGCAGCTTTTGATAATTGTATTTTTTAAACAGGAGGAGCTTAATTACAAATGTGGCTGCTCCACATGGGGGAGCTAAAGTGATAACAGACCCTTGTGGCTTTTCAGATTTTGAAAGACATCACCAATCGCTTCCATGTGATGAAAGGTTATAAAGTGCATTATGTGCCAGGGTGGGATTGCCATGGACTGCCAATTGAGTTGAAGGCACTGTCAGAAGTCAAAGGAGCTGAAAATCTTTCACCTATGGAAATTCGGCAGAGAGGTAAATGAAGGCTTCATTGTGGCCTTTTCTATTAGCTGTTGGTGACATTTTCTATGATCACTGGGTGTATTTGCCAAGCAGATAGAGCAGGCTGGAAGCTGATAAAATGGGATAATTTCACATAGCCTTAATTTGTTGCTGAAATGGGCATGCAGAGCATTGACCCTCAGTTTAAAAAATGAACAAAAGGAGGGTAGGGGATTTGGATGTCTGCTTTAATTAACTGTATAGTGGCAGGAAGCTGCTATTTATCAGATCAGCATCCTTTTGGTTTTTGAAGGCTGAATTTGATTAGGAACTGAAAAGATGCATGTAGAAGTCAGGCTCCTTCAGGACAGCTTGGTTCAGTATCACATGTATTTGTTGACTTTTTTAACAATCCTACAAAACGATAGGGGGGATACATTAGAAGAAAGTCTGTATTATATGGAAACTGTTTTGAAGAAATAATTTCAGATACAATATGGGTTGAAAGGCATCATCATTCAGCTGCAAAGCTTTTTGTAATGAGCAATTGAAACTTCTTTAATTTGAAATTGTGGTAATGAAATGGACTAACTTATTTTCGGATGTATGTTACTTAGAAAATTTTGAATCAGCATAAACAGAGAGAGTTAACTTTCACTCTAATTAGTTTTATGTTGAGAACTTATTTTGAGAAATTTTTCTTCCTAAAAAATAATATTTTCCACCTCTTTCTTAAAAAGAAAGTTTGTGGTCTGAAGACATGTGCTTAAAGTTCCTGTGTTAGTGAAAAAGTGCCACACCTGTTTAATCTTTTCAGTCATTTTTTGTAGCAACCAATCTGAAATGTATGTATTTTGAACCATAATAGTTAAGGCATAGGTTCACTACGTTCAGCTCTGGCTTTACTAAAAAAAAATCAATAGTGCATTTTAAGTGGTATTTTATTGATCTTAGTGTGCTAAACCATGTACTTAATGGAACCATTCCCTTCAGCCAGAGCATTTGCAGAAAGAGCAATTGAGAAACAGAAATCCGCCTTCATTCGTTGGGGTGTAATGGCAGATTGGGCCAACTGCTACCTTACATTTGATCCAAAGTATGAAGCAAACCAGCTGAGAGTCTTCTACAAGATGTATGATAAGGTATATTGAACTTCTCTGGAAGTCCGTATTGATTTTTCATGAGTTTTGTTTCTCCTAACTTTCTTTTTTTCCCCCTCACTGTCCTCTCTAGGGTTTAATTTACCGGGACTATAAACCTGTGTTCTGGTCCCCTTCAACAAAGTAAGAATCAATTTACTATTTTGTCTTCAAAATTTTAGCAAGGATGCCAATAGCTTTTGATGTTGCAGCATGTAACTTGTGTTTGATGTGTATCAGAACAGCCTTGGCTGAGGCAGAACTGGAGTACAACGAGCAGCATGTCAGTCGCTCTGTGTACATGAAATTTCCGCTGCTGAAGTCACCGCCTAAGCTGACTTCTCTGATAGGTACGACTTCTCTGTAGCTTTAGAGACTGACAGCTTTGATTTTTGTTATAACTGTGAGTAAAGTACTTCTAATTTACATCTGTAGATGGATCATCCCCTGCTAGTGTGCTAGTCTGGACCACGCAACCTTGGACTGTGCCAGCCAATCAAGCAGTTTGTTACATGCCAGACTCAGCGTAGGTGTCTTTCACTTGGTTCAGTTGTCTGTGTCAGTCCCTACTGGTATTTAGTAGCAAAATTAAAACATTCTGGGCTGCCATTACAGTTTACTTAAGGCATCATTTTTGGGTTTTGTTTGGGGTTTTTTGGTTTTGTTTTTAAGTGTTGAATTGTAAGCTTTGTTCTATATTTACTAATATATTAATTTCTGCCTACATTTTTATTAAACTATTTCTTCTTCAGGAGGCAAAGTTATTGTTTGACTTTTGAGATTTGTAAGTGAATTGGACATGTAAAGCATACTTGTCTGTCTTTTAGAGATGAAGCATTTCACAAATTGGTAGCTTTGTGGTGTTTGTAATTATTTAGTATCACAAATTCACATTTGCATTGCAGATATGCAATTGTAAAATGTGCAACGACTGGACAACGCTTCATCCTTGCTGCAGATAGAGTTGAATCTACAGCTGCTGTTCTGGACACACAGTTTGAAGTTGTAGCAACGTGTAAAGGTAGGTTTTAAAATTTTTTAAATTGCAATTGTTAAATTGCTTCAAAATCTGCTGGTAGGTGTCTGAAAACTGCTTCATTTAAATGTGTTTATAATTTGAGAATATGCTTCACTAAAATAATACAAGGAGGAGGAATCTCAAATTTACTGTTGGTGTATTGTAACTCAAATTATCATCCATAGATTTCAAATGAATTTTTAAAATCTGGCATCACGTTTGGAAAAATGAGATGTAGAGTGTAAGTCTATATTTAGTCTGTTCAGTATCAAAATCTTAATTACACTGAAGTTTGTCTTTCCAACCATTGTTGATGACAAGAGTGGGCTAATTACAAGCATGACTGGTGAGGTATTGTAGGTGGCTGTTGTCTGTCTGGACAAATTGAAGCAGTTGAGTTGGCATCCTAACAAACTGCATAGTGGCATTTCTTAACAGGCGGGCTTGGGATTCAGTGTCATGAGTTGGGATTTGTTGTGTCATTTGTGAACTTTATTAATTTGCCTCTATCAGTGATTCAGTGCTGGAAGTACACATTTGTAAAGAAGGTGAGTTTCTATGACTTTTTGGTTTTTTTGGTTTTTTTTGGTGTCTTTGGTGTCTTTCCGTGCCTTCTCTTTCAGATGAAGTTTTGCTTTTACCTAATGATGAAATTACTGGGGATGTTTTTTCTCACAGCTTCCACCTTTTTGAATCATGTGATTTACAGATAACATCCAAGAGTAGTAGAGTTGAACCTTCTTAAAAAGAAATTTCATATTGCAACCTGTTCTTTTTAATTTCCCATATATTCAGTAATTAATTATGTTTGTTACTTTTCTGTATTTGTGTACATAACTTTGTGATAGCAGTTTTTAAGCATGTTCCTTCTGGGAAAAATAATTCTGTGAACACCATTTTGTCGTACGGCACATTCCTCAAGCTCTGCGATTCTTGACTTTCAGCAAGGCTTTAATAATGATAATATTTCTTCTGTGTTTTTTTAACCACTTGTTCTTTTACTGCTCTCTGATAGAAGAAGTTGAATATGTGAGTTGTATTTATTTTATCTTCTGTTTTTATTTTTCAGGTGCAGATTTGGTAGATGGTTCTTGTGCTCATCCCACTATTCCTAACAGAGTCTCTCCCCTGTTACCTGCAAATCATGTGACAATGACAAAAGGGACAGGATTAGTTCACACAGCCCCAGCTCATGGTATGGAAGATTACAGCGTAGCTTCCCACCATCAGCTACCCACGGTACTTTATCTTTTCAGCCATTGCTCTTGATTTCCTGCAACTGATTGACTGTGTGACACTAAAATGATTTGTTTTAATTTGTGCATAAACTTGAAAATACTTTGAAGCATTCACAGAAGTGTGAGTATCACTAATGACCTGCAGGAATACAACACTAACCTTAAGGAAATGTGTATCAGGTTAAAACAATGAAGTTTCCTTCTGCTAATTAAAACTTAGAGGAAGGTGTTAGAATCAGATTTTTCTGCTCTTTATGTGGTTTTGTTTTTTAAAGGAGAACACAGAGAATGTTTCTCAGATATTGACTCTCACTACCCAGAATTGTCCTTTACATGCAGATCAGTAAGTTACCAGTTATGTAGGTCATTGTTACCTTTTTTTCAGCAAAGCTTATTTTAAACACATACATAAATACAGCTCATTTATGCATGGCCAGTTTGTGATTGATGGGAGTGAAGATTCAGGATATGGGGCATGGGGAGGGCTAGGTTTGCTTTTATTTTGCATTGTTTATTTGACAAGTCACCAAAATACCAGTGACTTTATGTGTGATAGTTGTGGTATGTGTGCGAATGCACTGGTGCTCATTTCTTCTGACACCTGAAATGACACTTACCTGGTAGATTACTAAACTGCAGTTCACTAAATCTGAAGTGTACTTAAATATCTTGTTATTCATCAGAAAAGGAGTCACCCAGTAGAGTATTTAACTCACTTTTGAATTCCAAAAAGATAATAAATCGCCACATAATATTTTATTGACATGATTAACTTATTTATTTTCAGGATTGCCTTGTGGATGAAAGTGGGTATTTTACAGAAGCAGCAGGTCCTGAACTTAAAAACAAGAATGTCCTTGAAGAAGGGAGTGAAGCTGGTGAGTATTTGATGTTTGACCATTTGTTACTTCATCACTTACAGTCCTGCAGCTATATTTTGAGAGTTTCCATAAACTGGCCATATTTTGAATATGGATGAGGTACAGGCATTTCTGGCTAAGTGTTGATTATGGAAAGGACTAAGTTGAGGTTAACAGCAGCCATAAGTTCAAACTGAAATTTAATCTTTGCCTCATTTTTTCTCTAAGTCATTAAGATGCTTCAAGCAGCTGGGAGTTTGTTAAAAGAGGAGAAATACGTGCACAGTTACCCCTATGACTGGAGGACTAAAAAACCAATTATTATTCGTGCCAGCAAACAGTGGTTTGTAAACACAGCAGATGTGAAGGCTGCAGCACAGGTATGTAATTTTGCTTTCTTATGAGACGCTTGAAGACAACCGATGCTACTTGGAATCAACAAAAAAATCTTGCTGTAGCTCCCTCCAGCATATGATCTTCTCTAGGGTTTATGAACAGTAGTTGAAAAGCATTAATTACTTACTGAAGTGAAATATGTTGTCAATTCTTTTGTCAGTGTTGATATAATCCAGGGTAGCTACACTGACTGGTATATTTGCTCATTGTATTTACAGATGCAGAAGTTTCTTAGAACTACTGATGTTTTTTTCCCTAAAATATTTTTTTTAAAGATGATGTTTCAAGGAATTAAATTAGAAGAGACAATTTTATCACTGTTAAAATTACCTTTTTTTTGTTAGGCTAGCCTTGTGTGGCCGGATATCTTTGTTTGCTGCCCTGTTAATTTTGTCACAGTCCTATTGTAAATAACTTTAAAGCTTAGGGTCTTTTGCTCTTTGAAGTTATGTAGATCCACACAGAAGATTCAGGCCAGCACCTTACGGTAACAGTGATTTTATTCTAATTAGGACATGAGGTGTATATTCCATATTCATCCTTATCTAGAATGAATGAAAACACGGTGGTTACTCAGCAGGGCTGGGAGTGAGTGGTAACCCTCTACAGAGAGTTTGTGTCAAGGTGGGTTTTCAAAGTAGACAACAGTACAGTCAGCTTTTAAACTTCAGATTCAGTCACTGATGCCATTTTTAACTCATTTTCAGGGTGTGTCTGCTGGTGAATCAGGGAACTGGGGTTTGGTTGGGAAATACACAGTATATGCAGTGTTCAAATAAGTTATTGAAGAGCAGCAGGCAGTTGCCTGAGAATGTGTTGTTTGATACTGGGAATAGGAGAGTAGATCTGTACCATATTTTACTAGCAGCATAAACATTATTTGTGGGAAAGCTGAAGCATGTTCAACAGTTCACTGTCTCCTTTATAGGATGTGCTGAAAAAAGTGAAAGTGATCCCTACATCTGCAGTGAACAGGATGCTGGAGATGCTGGACAGAAGGACGTTCTGGTGCATATCACGGCAGAGATGCTGGGGCGTCCCAATTCCTGCTTTTTATCAGAAGAGCACAGGAGAATGCTTGATAAACAGGTACCTGCCTAGCCTTAGACACTGAGAAGTGACAGAAGAAGCACTGTCTGTTTTGTTGCAGTTAATGATATTATAAAACTTCTTACTATTTCAAGTAGGAATACACACTTTTACTGGTAGTTGTTTATATGCAGATCTAATTTAGATGTAAGTTAAAACAATCAAAAGCTTGTGGCTGAAAGTGACTTACCTATAAATAATGGGAATCAATTTACTTACATACTTAAGTTACCTGAAAACTCCTCTTGAGATTAATTGCTGTTTTCATCCCTCGTCTTCAGTGAGCTGATAGTCATGACTGGCCTTTCCATTTAAGCAAGCAGTGAAATGCAAGTTGTGGTTAGAATACATGGCAACTGTAATTGTACACTGTACATTAAATAGTCCAGGTATTGTGTCAAAATAGCTTTTTGCAGTTAAGTGACAGTGAGATCTGAAGAGGAATAACTACATTGGTTGCAGAATAAATAAGTGCATTTTGTTTCAAAACAAAATTAGAGTGGTTTTGAAGACCAGCCTCAAGTGTAACTGTCCCTGTATGATTTGGTTTGTCCAGATCTTCAGATGCTAGCCTGGTTCTGCCATCTTTTGGTTAATAGTATCCAGATATTTCAAACACTGAATTTCAGGAGTTACAGACAGCCTAATGCAGAGGAAATCCAAGCTATGCTTTAAAACAAAGAAACTCAACCAAATATGATCCTTTTCTGTCCTGTAAGGACTAATAGAGTTCTGCTTTTACTTCTTTGGGGAACAAAGGTTTACAGTTGTGAATGCTCTCTGAGGTGATTTCATAAAAAGAGTGTTGTGCAGTTCCACATTTATTGAATTAGTTCCATCATTTTTTCTGCCTTGAGATATGCTGATGTAACTCAGTTTTGTACACCTTAACAACCTTTTGGGAAAATTCATAATAAGTTTTTACAGCTGAACTTGAATACCTTTTTTTATTATTCTGGTGTTGAGTAAATGTACTGCAGGAGTCTAGCGTGTTTTCCAGAGGCTATTCTGAGCACACAAGCAGTAGATAGTAGACAGTAGTAGGTGAGGCTCAGGGTGTGGAGAGCAGGGAATGGACTTTAGACATGTAGTCCTTAGCTTCACCTGGTGTGACTGGGTGTGTAGGTGTGCAGAGAGATGTACTTTGGCTCTCTCACTGTAAGCAATAACTGTGAGAAAAGACCACAGTAGCCACAATGTTGTTTGTAGTGCCTGGACAATGCTGATACACATCAGGAAATAAATGGGTGGAGGGTTTGTGGGACATAAAAACATTTTACCTGCAAAAAAGCAGGTGTGTGTCTCTAAAAAAACTACTATTTCTGAGGAATACTTTTTGTATTCTGGTGGAAGAGTAGGCTTGAGTGTGTGTGTGTTGCTTAAAAATTCTTAAATATATAGTTTAACAAGCAAAAAAGTGTAATGGAAACCAGTCCAGCAATTGGCACTCAAATGTAAAGAGCGCCATAAAGCAGAAGCTCCTTCTGAACACTGAGGAGCTGGGACAGAATGCATTTGAAAGGAGAGATATGTGGGAATTCCTTTAGGTTGTAGTAAAATCACTTTGAAAGGCCGTAACCTGTATTAAAGCCCCTGCCTTTTGTGAGTGCTCAAGGTATGTAAGATTATTCCCGAAATTGTGCGAAATGTGACAATCGCAGCATTTTGATGTGGTAAACTCTGCCACAGCTTAACACTTACACCTTTAGGTGTAGGTGTTGGCTCAGCAGTGAGAATTGTAGGGGAGTGAACGAAGGGACAGCATGGCATGTTTGGGTAGAATTGATCTGGGGAATAGAGAGGCATTTAGGAAAAAATCCAGACATATTCACTATGCTTGAAAAGAGATTTATTTCATTCGACTGACAGGTTCAAATGGTCATTTATAGCCAGTACTCTTTACTTCTAACTTTACTTACTCTTTATACTTTTTCAAAGGAAAGTATAAAGCAGTCATTAAATATTCTAAAAAGTTTGAGCTTAAATATTTGTAAAGTTAACTGTAGGAAACTTCTGCAACTGGAGTAGAAGTGCACAGAATATTGGCCTATAGAAGTGACAGACAAATGCAGAAGACAGTCTGTCAATTCATAGGTCATTTTCCTGGACACCAGTTCTTATTGAAAACAGCAGCTAAGCCTGACTGGTTTTTTTTACATTTGCATTATCATTTTGAAAATCATGTTACAACAGGTTGCTGACATACTTTTTGATGTGAAACTTTTTAAGAAGTTTCATACTTAGATGGTGTGAATCATTAATATAGTTAAAACACCAGTAAATAACTTGCATTTCAAAACATGAGCTGTTTTTAACTTGAATGCTGGATAAACAACCTTTCAGTAGCAGCTGCTGTGGAGTTTTTGAGTGACTATCAAAAGTAACAGCATCTCCACTGGAAGTCAGTGTAGTCCACATGGAGTTGCTGTTACATATGAGAGCACCAATGGTCGATCTTCAGTGATCCTGTTCATGTATCACCTGTAAAAAGACTTTTAAAAAGAAAAAAAAAAGTCCCTAAATAAACTCCGTCTGAGAGTTGTCCCTGAATTTGTCACATGAAAAGCTACTGAAAGCCCTTCTTTCAAGGTGGAACTGCTTTCTCTAACAGTGTTTTTGGCACATCAGTAATCCAGTCTTTCTATCTTAAAAGCCAAGAGGTAGTTTGTAATGTTCAATGCAGAGTCTCCATGAGTTTCCTTGCTGCTATGGCCCCCCCATAACTCTGAAAGATATTTGATTCAATTACATTGTCATCCATGGTTAGAAATGTAATATACCAATGATGTTTAAATTCTTTTATGCAGAGTATGCTGCATCATATTGTGACTAGGAGTGTAAAAATTATTAATAAAAATCCCTTATAGGAGAGAGAAAAGAGAGAGCACTTTTTCATTATTGCCATTTTCAGTAAGAATACAAAAGTGAGATTCTTTGGGATTTTTCTGCACAATTGGAGAAAAAAAGACTTTAAATAATATGGAGTACATTCACAAATAGATGCTTATGGTGTGTGACAGCTTTCAACATTTAACAGATTTCAAGAGAAAACATTCTCCATCGAGGAAACTGTAATTCATGGAAAATAAGAAGGAGCTCCAAAACTAAAATATGAGAATTGTATTTCCAGTAGTAGCTCAGCACAGTAATAAATGTGAGATACATACTTTAGTCTGACCTCATGCAATAACTGCTTTACAAATTCACTATTCACATGTTGGTAATAAATAGTAGTATTGCAAAGATTGTTCTAATGCCTCACAGCCTTTGTCCACTTCCCTGTGACTTTGATTAGTACGTAAATCAAATTTCTGAAAAAGAAAAACCCAACATGTTTTTGAAGGTCAGTCCTGTGCTCTAATTTGTTTTTTAAAATACTGAGACATTTCAATGAATTGCAGTTAATAGCAGCTTACCATCCCCTAAATACTTACAGCTGTAGTATCGATGTTCTTGTAAAGCAGAAGATATCTTTCCCTCTTTGCTGCTGTTGGAAAGGAGATGGAGAGAACATCAGGCTCTGTATTCTTCTGCTCCTGACTGTATCTTAATGCTGTCTAATTTCTGTTAACAGATTAAATAAGTGTGCAGCATAATCAATACCTGGCTCCCGGGTGATTGGCTGGAGCCGTGGTAGCGTGAATTGCCGTAGGGGTGTCAGAGCATAGCAGGGACACGTAATGCAAGTTCTTCCAGATAGCCTCTGAATACAGGGCAAAGTTTTACAATGCCTTTATGGCTCACTCGGGGAATTATCATGCTCACCTTGAGGGCTGCAGATTATAAAGTAATGAGTAGTTATTTGAGCAAGGTGGTTTTCACTTGCACCTTACAGAAAAGTACTTTGCAAAAGTCCTGCTTCTTTTAATGCTGATACCTTAAATAAAAGTTATTTCTCTTTTGAAGTGAAATCAATCATAAGGATCCTGCAAGAAGAGCAGAGACAAGTACAGGGGCTGTGTTTGTTTGTCTTGTATTTTTCAAACTGTGGGAGTAAAAAAGATTTGTTGAAAGGTACCCTGGAAATTTTTCATCTAAACTACCTCCTCTTCTAAAATGCTTGTTAATGTTCACTTATATTCCATAGGGAAACGCTATATAGTGAAAAAAAACTTGCACTGCTAAAATATTGGGGGTTTTTTTTAAGCGTAATTTGAAACTATAGATAGAATTTTGAGAATATTGGTCAATAAAAAGTTGACTTCATAGTCCTTGACTCCTTGTTTCTTGTAAGTGATTGGTAACACAAATCTGACCTTCTTTTGCTTATCTGAAAACTTTTATCTGTAGCATAATTGTACCTGTTGGTTCTTGTGTAACAAAAATGTCTTTAAAAAATCTGATCTTCATAAATTACTAGTGTAATCTTTGCATTCCATGGCAATATATTTGATAAAAGGTTAGCTCATGGTGTATTTTGTGGGAATGGTGAATCTACAAGGCTATACAAGTCTTGTGTGATATTGGCAATAGTTACTGTAAATGAAGACAGGCATTTTATTATGGTTTCCCAAGGGAGAGTAATAGCAAGGGTTTATTTCCGTCTTGTCTCTCCCCTCCCCCACCTCTGATGGAAAGGAGAAAGTAGTTTATTAAGAGTATCTTTTTATATGCTGTCCAACATAACTGTTAGTTTTGATCTATAGCTGGATTTATCACCTTTTATAAATCCCTTCAAATATTGATATTGTGAAATACCTGTTGAATATTGTTAAAATTAATTCATCACTGGAGTTTATGTCCCTCCACTGAAGTGTATTTACAATATGAAAAAGTTATGTGGAAGACAGGCTTAGTTCCTGTTTAAATTTTCTGCTTTACAGGATGTGCTGGTAGCTTTTCTGTACTAATTGTGGGTATGAGTCGTGTTCAGAGAATTTTCTGGCTCTCGTTGATGCCAGAACCATTAGCTGAGCATTGAATTACTTCTTGCATGAATCACTCAACACATACAGAAAAATACACAAATATTTTACATGGTAATAAACATGTTTTAGGGTAAATCAACCTCTTTTTAATTTACCTACTCTTGTCTTCTGCTGGTGAGTTCCATGGGTAAGATTCAGCCAGTGAGAGGAAGGCATTGAAACTGTGGAGAGAGCTCTTCAAATCTTCAGGTGAAGACAACTGGTTATCTGTAACTGTCTTTAAAAATACATAAAAAATGATAGTGTATTTGAGAAGAATCCAAGGTGGAAAATTCTATTGGCAAAGAGTGAAAAATAATATTGTGTATAGCTTTTTCTAAAATGTTCCTGGGTGCTGCAGTAACATCACTGAAGGTCAGGGTGTAAATCCAGCTTTGTCAGTGGGAGGTACTCATCCTACAAAAGACAAATTCATTGGAATAGTTTAGTCCAGGCTGAGGCAAATTTCTTTTTTGTGTTTCCTGTGAGCTTTCTGAATTTGGCAATTTAGGGTAAAGGAGGCAAGACATAAGGGTTGCACATCAGCTATCTGCCAGGAATTGTACCTGGACTGGGGTTGTTTTTAGCTTTTGTCTTGAAGAAGTAACACTCTCACAACTGGAAGTATAGCCAGCCAAACAGACCTCTGTGCAAATATTTCTGAGAAGAAGTGGTACCATTCACAACTGGAGTTCCTCAGTGTTGTTTTAGCAAGATAAATGTTAGCAGATACATTACAAAGCCATAAATTGTGTCCTACCACCATTAAAACGGAAGGTGAATGATGCCTGTGCTGGTTTGAAAGGGGCAGAAATGGTGGTGGTGCCACAGGGATGTCCATGTGTGAGTATTGCTGCTTAATGGCCTTTCCCTGAAGAGAATCTGCTGAGATGTTCTACAGGAATTTATTTTGAGAAGTAAATTGATTAATTGATGATTGAGTGATTGATTGATACAAAATTGATATTCTGTCATTGCAATTTGAGCAGTCAAGAGCAAAACTGGATTTTCTTCTTGTTGTTGCACCTTGTGTCATGAACTGAAGTAATTTATTCTACAGCTTCTTGGACAACATGTTTTCATGCTTAAAACCTAAGTGTAAGAGTCCATTAAATGTTTTAGTGATGTAGCTCAGCTTTTAGCAGTGCAGCAAAATACTGTGCTGAAAAGCAAACACAAAATTGAGTAATTACTGAAGAAGATCATCTGCCTTCTGTGTTTTTAAGATAATTATGCCAGATATTTATTTTACTTTTCCCCCTTTTGCAATACTGTGTCAAGAAATTAGTTAACTGATTAAATCTTCATTTATCGAGTTATAAACATATCTCTGGTGTCCTGGGCAACACAGCAGGTTTAGTTTGAAGTTGGCAGGTCAGGATGATCTGCTGTACTCCTTAAATACAGCAGATGTCTTAAAAATCACCTGCAAGTGCTCTGTGAGTCAGCAAGACAAAACGTGTGGGGTTCCTCTTTGGTTTTTTAAGATACTTTAATTTATGTCTAGACTTGGTATTAAGCAATATTAAAAATCAATTCCCCATTGCCTTACCTACTGGGTCCAAGGATTGAATATGTCATGAATAGTGCACAGAACTGCACACCTTGAGGTTGCCTTATCTGTTCAGATCAGAAAAAATGCTCAGTTAACTTTTTAATTTTTCTTATTTCCATAATATCTGTTTATTTTCAGGATCTTTGTCCTGGCTGGCACTATATGATATGAACTCACAGATTGCCTTCAGAGTGTATATTGAATGGTTTATTATCACTCCTCTATGGGTGCATAATTTTCAGTTTCTTACATATTTGGATTAATATATTTATATTTATTACAATTTTTAAAATATATTGCTAAATTAGGGAAATTCAGGCAACTGGAAACTTAAGATATATATATGTGTGTGTGTGTGCGTGCACTACTTGAAAAGCTGTCATTTCCTCACTCCTTTCCGCATGAGTTCTTAAAGTCTTTGTATCTAGTAGGAAAAATAAACCTGTTGTTAAAAAGAGCAAATATTTTGAGGGGAAATACTTGTGTAGTTTCTTTAAATTCAGAGTCAATAAATAGCAAATAAAATGGATTTTAGAAGTTTTCAGGCTGCTGGTTTCTTTTCTGAGTGCCCCAATTATGAGGTATTTGCAGAAGAAGATATTTGGAAACCATGTGGGTTTTTGTATGTTGTACAAATCCTCCCATCTTGGAAGGCAAAGCCAGAAAGTATTTAATGCAGCAGGAAGCTCTGTGAAGTCTTGTATGGATTAGAAGCTGGAAAGTCACAGGTTCTAATAGCTTGGTCTGTGTATCAGCATCTCGCACTGCTTTGGGTCTGGGATGCTTGTGGAAAGTTGTGATTAACTCCTCCATTCACAAACCCCTTTTTTCTTCCTAACCCAGTGAAACCATCACAGATATCATCAAAATAGTGGAGCAGCAAGGGACAGATGCGTGGTGGGCCCTCCCTATTGAACAACTCTTGTCAAAAGAGGCTGTAGCTAAGGTAAACTTCTGACTTCAGGTACAGCAGGTGCTCAAGACAGTTGAGTGATGAGAAGTAATATAAAAATTTTGCTTATTCCCATGATCCTCTTCAGTCTTGTACCCTCATTGTGAAAGGAGTGTTCAAAAAGTGAGATCTGAGTGGGGCAGAACACACGAAATTGGACTTGTGCTGTTAATTCAGGGCAGAGATCTCCATCCTCCTCCTCTTTGATCAGGAGGAAAGTGACATCCTAATTAACCAAATTATGAGCCCAAATATGTATTAGGTCTTGGTCATTAACATGGATTAGAATTTTTATTTAGTTCTTCCTAACTTTTTATTGTTCTTTAAAATTGTGTACTTAAGCTAGCACAAAGCTGTAGTGTTACTATGCCATCTGAGGTTTTCTTTGTAATTTTTCCTTGCCCTGCCTTGAGTTTTCATCAGTAATTATCTGAAAACTCTTGTCAAAAATTACCTATATTATTTTGTGTTCGCTCTCAAAATTGGTAACAGAACCTGTACAAAACTGGTCCAGAAATGAAATTTGCTTTATTTCTAGCTTTGAAAAGCATTGATGATAGAGAGTATTCTATTTGCATTATTTAATAATTGTTTTCTCAATTGTTCTCGAGGCTGGTGGTCGTGATGTTTCAGATTATGTCAAGGGACAGGATGTCCTAGACATCTGGTTTGACAGTGGAACTTCCTGGGCTCATGTTTTGGAAGGTAAAGAATTGCTATGTTGATCCTTCTTTTAAAATACTTGGAGAGCAAAATATAACTGTTCTGTGTGACAGTGTTGGTGTCGGCAAAGCTGAGGCAGATTATGCCATCAGTGGGCTATCTGTGACTTGTAAAGCTGCTTTTGCTTATGAAGATAAGGATTTAATGTTGGCAAACTCATTTTCAGCATAATTAAAGTTGAGGTTTTTCTAATATGCTGCTCTAATGATTCTGACATGTGGTGTACTGTGCAACTGCTGATCACCTCATACTTGTTTTGGGTGGAGAAATCTCATGGCACAGACAGCCAAGGTACTTTGCTGCTAGTTGTTTTTAAGTTAACAAATTTCAGTCTGTGCTTGTCTGTGCTATTTGAAGCAAATATCACAAACAGCAAAGACTGAGATCAGCTGCTTAGTCTAAGTCTTTTATAATTTAAAAGTCTAAGTGTGCTTTTTCACTTCTGATTACTTTCAGTAACTAAAGCATTATATTGTGGCTTAAAATATTTATACTTGCTATATGCTATTTATGGCTCCTACTGGCAGTAGTTGCTACTCAGCAGGTAGCAGATAGATATTTGTGTAAAAAGATGTAAAATATACGCGGTTTGCCTGGAGGATAGGGCAAAGTCAGGAGTCTTTTCTAAAGGAGTCTGGTCCCATACATCAAGTCTGTTGGACTTTAAACCCTCTGTACACAATTACATGATAACAATCTTGCTGAATTATAAAAACACGTTAGTACCAGAGTTTTATTTCTTAGCAACATGGTCAGGCAACAGTACCATCAGCAAACATTCATTTTCTAGATGACTTTTACATATATTGAGATTTCTGCTCTTTAAAAATGTTTCTGGTTCGATTTTGAAAGCTGTAACAAAGTAGTGGTATTGTATGCAGTTACAGACTTGCATTGTTAAAGGGCTGAACACCTCAGCCCTCTAACCCTGTGTAAAGGAGATAACTTTTCATAAGGAATAGCACAATCAAGGCTCTGGATTCGTTGTTAATTGGTGTAAAGCTCCCATAGGGATTCTTTAGTGTCTAATAAATGTTGGGGTTATCACAGTACAGACTTCTTCTTTCATGGAACTCTTGCAAATTGCTCTTCTCTACCTAGTCCTCTCTTTTAATGAAATTTGCTGGAGCTTGGTGTGTGTAAGGCATCATCTGCTGCTGTGTGACATAACTGGAGTGGCCCCACTGCTGTCAAAGCTGGGGACTGGCTAACCAGCAGTGTAACCTCCTAACCCTGTTTATTCTCAGAAATGGCACAAAAATTGCATTACTTTTTTTCTGTGTAATCGAGGCTTCCAGCCACTGCCAGAAGTGTAGTCTGTGATTCCTATCAAATTACTGGTTTAACTCACCTTTTATGAAACTTCACAAGAGAAGTTGTTGAATTAAGAGTTTTGTCATCTATTTCCCAAATACGCTCCAGTTTTTAAAGCTTTTTGCAGAACTTCCAATATCAATGATAATAAGCAAGGCTTACAGACAGACTAATGGGTGGGATTGTTTTCCAAAGTAGTCTTGGAGAAAAAAAGATGGAATTCATGGAGAAATCTAAGATTGCTTGGAGAATATCATTATGTGAAGAAGAACTAATATTGTGGCAGGAGATGAGTGATAGCAGAGGTTGTTGCTGCCTTCTGATGTCAGCATTGGTGGCAGAGGTTCTTTCACAGCAAGAGTTACTTTCAGGGCAACTGCAGGATACAAAAAGATGCCTAAAACTGAGACTAATGTTTGTTTCAGTCTGCTCCCTCAACTTATTGAAAATTCTAAGTCTATCATCTGTTAGTAACCAGCAGGAATAACAGATGTTACAGATTTCCCTGTCAGTTCCAGTCTTGTGAAAATAATTCCTTCTCTTCAGCATCAGAAACTCAGAACTTGGCCTGAGTTTTCAGTGCACTTGACCCAGCTGTGTCCAAGCTTACTAAAGGAGGTGCAGCTGTTACAAAATGAATCCCTTTGGCTGATAGCCACACAGATTGCTGTCAGCAAATATAGCAGGTTGGGAAGGGGGTGAAGAGGGGCAAGAAGAGAGATTCTGCTGAATGAGGTTAAAGGAATTGCTCAGTGAGAGCCAAGCCCAAAGGTGTAAATCATAGGTTGCATTACCTTTTGCCCTTGCACAGTCCTATTTCTAATGCTTGCCCTGCTGCATCTCCTTCCAGGGACTGGGCCTGTTTCTGAAGGACACGGCTTAAAGTTACTCTTGTTCCATTAAGTTATGGTTGGCTTCCTTTTTCCATCCTGGGTGTGCCTAAGGTACCACTTGTAGCTAAATGACAGATTAACCTAACCATTCTATGTCAGCAGAGTGTCAGGTGCAACTTACACACTAAAATCAGAGATTTGGCTACTAGATTTTTAGTCACAAATCCAAAATTGTACAGCTACAAGTAGACTGTGTGAAATAAACACCACTTACTGGCATCACTGAGAGCAGAGCCACAAGTGCAACATTCTCTGAAATCCCCTAAAATTTCCTGGGGATGCTGTTTGCTTTGTCAATGCTCTGTTTGCCTAACACTGTTTTCACTGAACAGTTTATTGTTGTGCCCTCTCATCCTGTTTGTTTCTTGCTACATATGCCTCAAATTTTTTTTTTGGAAGAACTGTTTTATGCAATGTTAAAATTGAAGTCCAAATGCTTCATACTTCAATAACTGCATTTTCACAATGCTGCTGTGAGGTAGAAGAGTGTTAATACAATGCTTCCAAAAAGAAAGTGTGGTAAAAGCAAAATTTGGTTCAAAAGCATGTGCTAATTTGAAATACTTAAGGCTGTGGTGCCCAGCACTTGTTCTGTCCATCTTTTACTTTGAAGTTCAGCCTTTTGACAGAGCTCATTTCAGTAGCTCCTTACGAAGCATTCATTTAAGATAACTCTTCAATGTCTTAAAATTCTCCTTCATTTTCCTCATGGGCAGAGTGCCATCTTCACTACAACTTTGAGATGATTCTTTTTTAAAATATTTAATACAAAAATGCACACTGGACTTTATTGTGATGTGATTTGCCACTGGTAAAAGTCACACAGCTTTTTACCCAGTTATGTGGGTATTGCAATGATGGTAGTATTCAACATCATAACTTTTTTTCCCCTATCTTATTGGCTAATTTTTAACTGAATGAATGTGATTATTTTACAGCTTCCTATCAAAGTGTTTAAACTTTTGTGCTGACTGAGAGGCTTGACTTTATCTTAGCTGGTTCATTCCTGGCATTAAAATACATTATGTTTAATCTAAAAGTCAAAGTCTGTAAGATCAAAGATATGGAATCTTGAAATCCCAACCAGAAGGATCATAAATTGTAATTCTCTTTAATGACCTATGTACTATACCTCAGCTAAAATAAACAACAGAAGAGTCAAAAGTCTCTTTGGGGTTGTTGGACATACTTCTTGGTTTACCAAAAAAAAAAAAAAAAAAAAAAAAGAGCACTGTTGTAATTAATTTATATATAACAATCATAATTTTAACAAAACTGAGGAAGGGGAGCTACTTATAAGGCAGGTTTTGTATATGCAAACCCCATGTTTGTATTTTACAGATAAAATGTTCAGGCCTCTGTTAACTTTGCAAGCACCGGCAGCCAGCTTGCCAGATGTACTAGTTCCTGTCAGAAAAGCCCAATCCAGTTTGCTGTTTATAGTCAGTTGTTTGTTTGAATTCTTCTCTCCTCTAACTACTGGCATTTCCATGAAAAGTTCATGGAAAAGTTCTCTAAAACCAGTGGCTACTAAAGCAGTTGTAAGTAACAAATGTGTTGTTACAGATGTTCTAATGTTACTGTCTTCCTTACCACAAAAAATTCTTTTTTTATTTTGTCCTCACAAGTATTTTTACAGTCTCTTAATAGAAAGATTGATCCTTACTTACTGTACTTCTAAACCCCAGACTTTTTGTAGATTTCCTTAACTGAATAAGCAGATGTGTAAAAACCGTGATATCCACCCACACATTTTTCCTGTGCTACCTGGAACTGTATGGCCTTGACCTTTGTAATGTTGAACTTCCCTTTATTGCAGGATGGATCTAAATATTGAAACTTCCATTAAGTTAAACAAATAAATCAAGTGTGTCAGTAGCAGAAAGAAGCATTGTCTCAGGTCTTAGGGGTCTTAGGAAGAGGAAGAGAGGAGATAGTGAACAAAAATTGAGTGGAGAAACTTCTGTCTGAATATTGAGAAAGCAACACCGTCAACTTGTAGAATCAAAACTAAACCGCTGACAAATATGTGTGTGGTTTTGCACCTTTGTAGGCTTTTATTTGCATGTTCTGCTGTGTTCGCATTACTCTGTTCTCACTCTGGTGACCTGTCTAGGATTGCTTAGGACAAGGAAGGACTTCTTGAGTCAATAAGTTTTGTACCTTTTTGTACAGTGACTGAATTCCACCAGTAAAGCCATTTAAACTGTGCTGTCCTCTCTCAACCCTGTGGAATGGCTGGGTTAGCTCTTCTGCTTTTAATGTGCAGTCAGCTAATACCCTGCCTGCCTTGTAGCCCAATTTTCCTCTAAAGTACTCATTAGCTCCACTTGTTCTTCCCTAGATTTCCTCTTTTTTTCTGTATTTCTACTCAGCCTTCCCAAGCCACGCTTTTCCAGATGCATCTATCCCAAACAGGCTTTCTTGTTTCCCACATTGTCCTAACTCTTTCCTGAAGTTTGTAATCTTCCTGGAACACCAGTGACCAAAAATGTAAATTCTGTCACAAGTGAGCTGTGGTCACTGCTGTGGTCCTCTGTAAATGCCTTTCATGGGCTGGTTGGGCACCTTACCTCTGTGCCTTGTGCCCTGAGTAATTCCAAATGCGGACACTTCAGATGGTGGCATAGATTTTTATTAATTCCAAAGTATGTGAACTTTTCTTGGGTATTCCAGTTTGTTTAGGAGCACTTGGAAAGTATTCGGAGAACTTCTGCAAAGCAATCTGAGCATGACAGCTTTTTTTCATAATTTATTATTTAGATTAGGAGAGAGCAAGCTTATTTGTTAAATTCTGGAGTGTGGCAAGTTTTGGATTCTTTTAAAAATTGTGATACTAATGAATCCCTTGTATTGTGGTTAAGTAACCACACACCATTTAGAAAAGTAACTTACTGGGTTTAAAAAGCAGGATAAATGTTACTAATCACTTTCAGAGATTTTGTGTGTTAATTGTTTTAAGATGCAAGGTCTGATATTTCAAATAAAATGTTCCGATTTTTAAAGGTGCAGATCAGAGAGCAGATACATACCTTGAAGGAAAAGACCAGCTGGGAGGTTGGTTTCAGTCCTCTCTCTTAACCAGTGTGGCAGCAAGGAAAAAGGCACCATACAAGTAAGTGTGTGGATTGCAAACACATTTCTCGTCCATTTATTGAATATTGGGCTTTTGGAAGTGTGCACAATAGTGTATAAACAAGAGAAATCAAACCAGTACCAAGTATCTGATTTGTGTTCTTACATTTTCAATATAAAGTTTTTCTCATATTATATTGTAATTCATTTACTGTTTAACTTTTTCCTATCATAATTCTAATAATGTTTTCGTTCTTAGTCATTTAGGAATTATCAGATATAAGTCTGGCTTTTTGCTATCTCTCCCACTCCCACAATTAAAGAAATTCTTTGGGAAGTGCAAATCTCCCAAGATCATTGACTTGTGAATTCAGCATTAGGCTGTAGGGAATTTGGAATAGCTGTGTGCTTGTGTTCTGCTGGAGCTGTGGCACACCATTTATCTCCTGGAAGATGGAAAGCGTAGGGAAGGGGAATGTGGCTCAGCTGCAAGGACACTGTGCAGTTTTGGGAAATGTATTGGCTTAAAAAGTAAATAACACTTTAGTCTTTAATTAATCTGAAATACTCATGCCTTGGATATCTAAACAATCTGTTGCTTGCACAACAAAATTAAATGAGGAAAATAAAGGTGTTTGCTCTCCTTCGATGGTAGTGCAGGGTGTATTCCTGGCTGGTTGAACTCAGGGGATGAAGCCTCAGGCTCACCAAAACAGGGTTTCTGTGTGCTTTGACTTAAGAATATCCTCATTAGAAACCAATTCTTAGCATAGATTTTTCTCTTGGATTTTGTTTTCACTAAAATCATTCCTGCAGGACTCTGGTGGTTCATGGCTTTACTCTTGGCGAGAAAGGGGAGAAGATGTCCAAATCTGTTGGCAACGTGGTTGACCCTGATGTCGTCATCAATGGAGGCGAAGTAGGTCAAGCCCCTGAGTTTCTCAGAACTGCCACTTACAACCTTTCACTACGAGATTCTGTAGCTGTCTTGTGGCAGAACTCTGTCAGGCTCTTCTTTGGCTATACTGCAGTTCCATTTGGCTGGACTGAAAACCTGGAGTTGTGCTGCTTCTGCTGTAGTGCAAGAAAACCCCTCACCTTCATTCTCTACTAAGAGAAAATTATGCAGAGGGTGTAGAATGGTTCCTTTTAACCAGTGTTGATGGAGTAATGGAGAAGAGGAATAATAAAAACAAACAAAAAAATTAAAATAATGAACCTCTGCTGTCAAACTGACTGAAGCCTACCATGTTTGGCTGGCAGTGGAGCAGTCAGATGTAGCAGCTGCACCCCAGCAATCTCTCTGCTCTCAGGCTATTAGTGAACTCCATTCCCTGGTCAGGGAGGTTGCACTGTCGGTGCATTCAGATGCTTTGAATTTCCTTCCCTCCCCAGTTCTGCTGTTGCTCTTTCTGAGGCTGCTGAGCAAATTTTGCAACTCACTAGACAAAATAATCAATCCTTGCATGATTTGCTCATCTAATTAATTAAAACACACAATTGATCCTATTCTTTCACAAAGGAGAAAAGCAGTTTTCAGAGTTGAAAACAGTCTGAAGGGGAAGAAAAACCTACGTAGTTTTAGATATTAACATTGCTATTTTAATGATAAGCATTCAAAGGATTTAAGGCTGCAGATGAGTTTCTCTCAGCTTACCTAGGCTCTAGCACTGCCTGTACACAGAGTGCTGCAGGTGTGGGTTGCTAAAAGAGGGGGAAGCCTCTTAAGCACAGCAGCTTCTGGGCACATAGACAGAGATTTAGGTAGTCATGCGAGGAACAGGGAGTTGGACTGCATGATCCCTATGGATCCCTTCCAGCTGGAGATATTCTATGGCTCTGTGCTTTCCTGTCTGTCCTCAGGATCAGACCAAGGATCCTCCATATGGTGCCGATGTTCTCCGCTGGTGGGTGGCAGAATCCAATGTATTCACAGAGGTGACGATTGGGCCTGTGGTGCTCAGTGCTGCCAGAGATGACATCAACAAGGTAAGAGCCACCACTGCCAACACAATTCATCCCAACAACAGCTCCTCTGTGTCACGCCTGCAAAGTTTTCCAGTCTTTAGCCTAAAGAAAGCTTTTCCAAGCATATTTTGGGAGGTACTACTGCTTTTTACATCTGTGGGTCAAATAGTAAAGTGTGCTTAGAAAAAGACTCATTTCACAGCTTTGTGCTTTGGTAACAGCCAGTCTTTATTTTTCTGTAGGTCCTTTTGCCATGTGTTCTTTATGATGCCTTTGTAACTATCCAGACATTTTGAAAAGTAGTCAATTATAGTTAATGATGGAATATGATCATTTTGTGTTTCATCTAAAGTGAAGGCTAATAATGTTTAATTGCTCTGGGTTGTTCTAGCTCCGGAACACACTACGCTTCATGTTGGGAAACGTGGAAGGCTTCAACCCAGAGACAGATTCCATCCCCCCTGCAGAGATGTACATAGTGGATCAATACATGCTGCATTTACTGCATGAATATGGCAGCAAGGTAGGGGGAATTGTGTTTAGATGAGCATGAGTGTCATGTTTTCCATTTCGCTTTATTTTAGGTGGCGAGTAAAGTGTGTGTGTGTCAAGCAGGCACATTACAACCACAGAGGATCCTTCAATGCAATGTGCACTCCCTTAAGCCCATCTCAAGTTTTGAGGAAGACTAACATTCTTAACTTGGTCTGGACATTACCAGATTTTCCCACTCACTGCCCAAGGCCCCAAATTAGAAGTCTTTAAAAATAGTTAAAGATAGATATTTAAAAAAAAAAAAAAAAACCCAAAAACTAGAGCTTTGGAAATTTGCGGTTGTACAGAACTTTGACATTTCTGTCACTCAGAACCATTCTGCTGAAACCATGGGCATAGTGTCTGGGGTTTCCCCTTTTCTTTCCACTCAAACTTGAATAGAAATGAATTCTTTAGCCTGCTAACTGACTTTTTTTCCCCTCCAACAACCTTTTAAAGTTTCTGCCAGACCTTTTGCCACGAATTCCATTTTCTGTAAGTTTAGTTTATCAGGGGCTGTGTGATGCAAACCAATGCACTCTTCTTACCTCCCTCTCCCAGGTTACAGAAGCTTACAAACAATATGATTATAGCAAAGTTGTTCGACTGCTGCAAGCATTCTGTTCCAGAAGCTTGTCTAACTTCTATTTCAACATGATCAAGGACAGGTGAGTTCCTTCCTGCTGCCTTTAAAAGGGAAAAAAGAAAGGAATGGGTCTGAGATGGAGGTAATAGGCTTCCAGGTGAATGCTGAGTGAACACAGGTATCTCTGAGGACCTCTCAGTGCATTCAGCTGAGTGGTTGTCATTGTTGTGCTCTCTTCTGTCCACTGGTGGTACTGAACACTTTAAAAGGTCATCAAATGAGCACATTTAAAACCAAATAAATAAAGACAGAGTCTTGGATCTATATTTTTACCCAGAAAGGGCGTGCATCTGAATTTGGGAAGACAGGAGGAAGGGGTTTTAGCAGTTAGCTGTGCAACTAAGTGTATTTATCTGGTTTTTTTAGATCAGTGAAAGGATTCTAAGGCTGTGACAGATACCTGTGTAAATGTGCAGGGCTATTTCATGGGGTAGGAGGGGTGGAGGTTATACTGATCTTTAGTTGCCAGAATGTGAGTAAAGGAGGAGTGGGGGGAAAAAAAGCCCTAATGCTGAGGTTTACAGATGAACCAGAGCAAAAGGCTGACAGCTCAGCTCACTGAGGACAGAATCTCTCTCCCCAAATTACCATGTAAAGAATCTCCTTTCCTGTGACAAACTCCTTTCCTGTTGCTGCAGATGGTCCTCTCTGTAGCTCACTGTGCTTTCCTAGGGAAGGGCACTCCAGAAAAGCTTTCCTTTCAAAGACTGGGTGGGTCAGACTTCTGTATGTCCACTGGCAGTCCCAAAGGCTCTTGAGCAGAAACATGAACACAGGAATACTTTCCAGCTTTCCCTGCTGTCTTGCAGGCTTTACTGTGAAGAAGCAAAGAATCCTAAGCGTCGTTCGTGTCAAACCGTGTTGGCAGAGGCTCTGGACATCATCATCCGCTCCTTTGCACCCATCCTGCCCCACTTGGCAGAGGAGGTTTTTCAGTACATCCCTTACAAGAAAGGTAAAGCACATACCACTACTAAGCAACTCCTTTAGTGCACTGTTTAATTGAATGGTTACAAGGAATGCAATTACAGAAATATGCCATTCTTTTTTATTCATTTCACAAACACTCAATAGACTAAAATAAGAATTGCTTTGTTTTGCTTTCAAGACTCAGAGGGTGTGTTTCGTACTGGCTGGATTAATGCAAGCTCAGCATGGAAGAAGCCTGGCACTGAGGAAGCAATAGAAGGTGCATGTGCAATGAGAGACTCCTTCCTAGGGTCCATCTCTGGCAAGAATGCTTTGGAATATGAAGTCATCATTGTAATTGAGCCTGGATTGCTGTTTGAATTAATGGAGGTAAAAAAAAAAAAGCAACTAAGAGTAGTTTTGTCTGCGTGAAAACTTTCTTCTGTTTTGTACTTATCAGAGAATCACAGAACGGTTGAGGTAGAAGGCACTGCTGGAGCCTGTACAGCACAGCCCCTTGCTCGGGCAGGCTTAGTTAGAACAGGTTGCCCAGGCCTCTGTCCATTGGTTTTTGGATGGTTCTGAAGATGGAGACCCTACCGGCTCTCTGTGCCACCTGTGCCAGTATTTGACCACCCTGACAATAAAAAATCAGCTTTGTTTTCTTGGAGAAGGATCACCTTTTACCCTGCTGGCAATGCAATAAATACAGCATCCCAGGGTGGGATGCTGCTGTCCCTGTCCCTTGGGAGAGCAGAATGCTGGCTTATGGGAAGCTGCTTGGCACTCACGCACCTTTCTCTTGGCCACTACATTTCAAGTCTGTCCTCCTGCTCCTGGCAGGAGTAAATCAGAATCGTGATTCAAACCATCCACTCTGATTAGGAACCACAGCTCAGTATTTATTTTATAGACTGGATAGTGCTGAGAAACAAAACCAAAAAAACTCTCTGTCCCCCAGGCACTGCAGGCTGAAGAAACTTCCAGTGTTTCCCAACTGAATGAGATAATGATGGCTTCCCAGACGACCCTGCTGAGCGAGCTCCCCAAAGAAACACCTTCAGATGCAAACATCATAAAAGGGACCTTTCTGATTAACTTGGAAGGTAAGAGAACCATTCCAGACAGACTCCTGCGCTAGAACTACAACCAAGGGTTGTTCATGGCTTGAGTCTTACCTACAGCTCCAGCCTCTCTCTCAGCAATGACACTTTCTTTGATAGGTGGTGACATCTGTGAACAATCTTCATACAAAGTTATAGCCCGACCCATTGCCAAAGCAAAATGCCCTCGCTGCAGGAGATACACAGCCGAGTCCTCAAGCACTCCCTGCCCACGGTGCCTCCAAGTCCTTGCTGCTGGAAAGGGGAGCATGTGAAGACAAAATGCCTATGCAAAAGCTGCTCCAAAGTGGCTGAAGCAGCAGGTCTGTGTACTGGAACCTGCAGAAGCAGATGCTTAAGCCCCAGCCTGAGCAGGAGCATCATGTATTTTGGGGAACTTTACGTGTGTGTGTGTGTGTATATATATATATATATATATATATACACACACACAAACACACTACTTCTGTATATCACTTTTCAGCTTAATAAAAAGGGTGGTTAAAAATAACTGACTGATATGCTTGTTCTTAGCAACCTGTGTTCTATGGAAGTTCACGTCCATTTAAGAGAAAATCTGAACCAGCTCTTGTTTAGTTTTTGTACTGGCAGCTGGTAGTTCAGCATAACCCCAGAGACCCAGTCCTCTCTACAAAACAGAAGAGAAAATGGTGACCACCATTCCCTTAAAGGAAGGAAAAGAGACAATGAAATCTTGGATTTTATTTAATCAATTTACACAAATCCACAGCAAAATAAACACAAAATAGCACTATATACAGAGTATTACTTACAGTACATTACAGATTTGATTGATGTAGTGTGTCAGCTCTGACATGATACTCAGTTACAGTAAATTCCTTTACACAGCCGTACCAGGATAGAGGAATGTAATGCAGCTAAGGAACACTGCTTTCCTCAGGCTCCATGATGACCAAATCTCAAGCTCACTAATTTCTGCAGAAATGTGAGGTGCTCTCAAGCAAGGTGGTCATGGCACCTGTACAATACTGCCTCTTCCATTTCTCCTTTACAGCTGTTTTAACCTCAGTTATGGAAGGCAGTAGAGAAGTACAATAGAACATAGACCAGGGAATTTTACTGGAATTCTGACTGTTCTTTGCTCTGTCTGTAGGAAGTCAAAGAATCCTTCACCAGCTGCCTTGGAGTGCAGTGATCAGGAAGTGGGGCTGCAGAACAACTGGACGAGGCTGTGTGGAGCAAGCCACCTGCATTGCCTTTTTGGGGGGAATTCAAACCCCTCAATAACAGCAGCACATACTTCAGAAAGATAAGACTCAATTCCAAATTCTGTCTCTAGCAAGGCATAATATTCCAAATGTTTCTTTATAATGCAAGAGGAGCAGGTTACAGGATGGAGCTCATAATTTTAGCTGACAAAGGCAAAAAGTTTACACCAATTTTATTTTTCTCTCCTGGCTTCCTTCAGACAAGTAGTGAACAGGAGTCACCAATGCCAGATAACCATGTTCAACACCATTCCAATAGTGAAGATAATCACTATAGGATTCCCTGTAGGTACCATCAATAAAGTGTGGGTTTTAAGGCTAAAGTACTCAGTACTATCAATCTTCAGAGAAGTTGGATCAAGTTTTTAAGCGTTTCTGACTACAAGTTAACATGTGCAGAGATTCATAGCATACTACATCTCCTACAGTGATAAGATGGAGGAAGAATCTTACAGTGAGACATTCCTTGACCTACTTAAACTCAGCAGAGCTTAATAATAATGGAGAGGGATATAAATCCAGTTGTAGCTGTAGCCCAGTACCCAAGACAGCATGGGGAGAGCTGGACTAAAAGTCCATACTCGTATGTCTGGAGAGTTGGGTTCTCCTTCCCAGGCTGTTCTCCCTTTTGCCTAAGGCCCCAGCACATTACATCCTACATCAAGTGCAGTTGTCATTGTCACATAATGCAGTTACAAGGTGTGAGCTCAACACCAGCTAGAGCTTCAGAAAAAGCGGTATTGGCTTTACATGGTAACTTAGAGACTGAAGTTCTTCTTGGGTCTAATTCTAAAGTTGCTTTTGGAAAACAAATCATACATGGAACATTGAAAGTGCAGCAGTTGCTGCCAACATGAAATACAGAATTTCACAAGATGTGATTGTGTTGAGAGAGTAAAACTGCTGTCAAACATACCCAATTGAAACAACTGCATAAAGCGCTCAAGTCAGAAATAAATAACAAAGCAGTTCAGATACTGACAAGTGTACTAGAAACTAAACATATTCTTACTAGTACAGAATTTAAAATATACTCCAATTTAAAATTACCTTCTGAAATTCTGGGATGGGGAGCATTGTTCTTTTTGTTGCTTAACCAGAGTGCTGTGGACTTTTCTTCCCATTAAGTTCAGCTTTGTGTAAGAGCCTGCTCTGCTCCACAAGCACTCAGGCAGGAATGGCCTCGACAGCCTCGATGAGGTTGAGGGCCAGGCTGTACTGCCCGTGGTTCTCGGGCAGGTGCTCAATCACCTTGCTCACCAGCCTGGCTGTTGTTGCAATTGGCACTTCCACGTTCTGGATTTCCTGGGGGTCCTGTGTGAAACAATAAACTCAGCCTCTCAATCATGTCACAGCTAAGCCCTCCAGAACCTTTATAAGACTAATTGCTAATGTTTATAAACACAATCAAGCTGATGTTTTGACCCATGAAACTGCTCTAGCATCCATGAAACAGAACAACCATAAGGAAAAACGGGGGGGAAAATCCTATTTCCATGAGTAAGAAAGAGCCATTCAGATGTAATCTCTGGCTTGGTGAACAGAAACCTCAGAAAATAAACCTGTTTTCCAAACTGGAGCTTAACTTACCATAGCTTTGAGCCAAGTGCTCAGTGTTGGAGGAAGCCTGGTGAGAAGTTCCATGCCATTCTTGATCTGTCCATGAAGCAGAGCGAAGGCCAGCCTCTGCCCAGCCAGCATAAGCAGCTGGGATGCCAGCACTTCTTTGTCAACCACCTGCAGGAAGGCCTGAAAGTAGAGAAACCAAAGGGATTAGAAACAGTTTCAGTGTGACAGCTCACTTAGCGGGAGGCCTGAACAGCTGTAACAAAAAAAAGTTCTTGATACTAAAAGGACAAATAGTCTTTGAGACTGTTTCTTGTGTTATGTAACAAAGCACAAGATTAGGAGCTCCAGAGCAGCACAACGTAGAGAATTACTCTGTACTTCAGAGACTAGCAGGAGCACAAGATGTTTTACAGTCCAGCAACATAATCCCCCCTCAAGGAAGGGAAGGAGTTTTTTTGTCCTCTCTTTTTTTTTTTTTTTTTTTTTTTTAATTCCTGTCCTAAAAGACATGACAGGCAAAAGAAGCCAATTCTGAAATTATCAAATATAATGAAATTAAAAAGGCCATGCTAGTTATACCAGTAGTGTAACTCCCTGTCACATTTCCACTAGTTGCATTACACAGATTCTTGCTGGGAAAATTGAAAAATAAAGGAATTATTAGTCCTGAAAAAATACTTTTATAGTCTGACTTTTCAGCCTGGGGACTTTTTAAGCTTGATAAATCTTGCCAAACCCTTCCAGGCATCTTAAGTGAGAGAAAAGTAATTTTAGCAGAATACGTGACAGTGTTGTAAAATGTTAAAAGCTGTTCTCACCTCTTCACCAAGATGATCCATCCCATAACTGTACAGTTCACAGACATAATGCCTTCTGACCAAATCCTCAGAGATTTGAAGATACTGAGCCAGGTCCGCAGCCAAAGTTGGCCAATTCTTCCCCTTCTCAAAAGGAAAATAATCCTCCTCTGAGACTTCTCTGTCCGTCTGTGACGAACACAGTGTTTGAACCGCTGCACTCACAACTTTGAGCAAGAACTTTGAAGCAAAAATCACAAGTTACCTCAAGAGTATCTGCAACTTCAGAACATTAAGAACTTTCAGTACAGAACTTCTGCCTACCTGCTGTCGTATAGATAACACGTTTGGATCCATATCCCCACTAGGTAGCAGCTGAATTGATGTTAGGTCTTTGAAAAATGCATTTTTGCCCTAAAATTGAAAACCAAAGACAGGTCTCAAGCAATACAACAAATCCACTCTGATCCAATACTAAACAGCCCAATTTTTTCTTGAATTTATTTTGTATCTCACCTTCTGTTTTGCTCACAGAACAAATGGAGACCTTGTGTAAGGTAAAGTAAGACAAAAAGAGAATGGCTAACAGTAATAGTTGTATGTAGAAGAATGGAGGCACAGGAATAGGATCTGATTTTACTTAAGACATAATATGCACTCTTAAATGACAAAAGGTAGTATAATGTTTTCTGCTAACAGATAAGCAAAAAAAATACAAAACCAATGGAATTTGACCTGTGGTAAAATGCTAAAATCAGACTCAAATGCTTGATGAGAGCTTGCAGACAAGAGCCTACATCAAAAGGAAAGTAATATTCTGCATTTATAAAATTCCAGAAAATCATTTAGGAAAAAAACTGAACAGTGTTACATAACTAAATTATTTTCTCCACAGCAGGAAATAAACCACAGTCTACACCAGTACTTTGTGTTTAAATTCTCTTAGAATCAAAGTATGGTTATGACAGGAGGAGGAAAGCTCAATTTCTGGTATCAGGATCAAGCTCTGATTGTAATATACTGCATTTTAAATGCAGTGACTTTTCAAAGTGGTTTGTATGGGTTAAATGAAAAATTGTTCATTCTTTTTGAGATGCTGGGAATTCTGCAATAATCATCAGCAATAATGGATACAAGAGTGACACTAACAACATTTCTGACCTTTAAATACTTACATTTCCACTGGCCTGGCACTTCTCAAAGCAACCAGGAAAACCTGTCATCTAGTGTTCTGCAGTAGTTTCAGGCCAGCTAATAATTAAAAAGCTGATCTTCATACAACTGAGGTCAATACAAATCTTTTATTCATAAGGAAGCTCACCAAGTTTGAGTCTCTGCCTGAATTCTGGTGACAATTTTGTCAATGCACCACAGTGGACTAAAGGCTTTCATAAAATCATGCAGGAACTGTTTAAAGTGCAAAAGCCAGCAAATATCCCAGATACCAAGAGGAAGGGAGCATTAAGGAAATATTTCATTATCTACTTTCTAAGCTATACCTTGCTGTCAAAGAGTGACAGTGGCTTCACACCCTTGAGCGAGAGCCTCATGACGGCATAGAGGACGGTGCAGAGCACAAACTGGTGCTCCACCAGCGGGTAGTGGATGCGCTTCTGCTCCAGGGCCAGCTCCACGATGGACACCGGGCCCTCCACCGACACCCAGGCGTCCTCAGTGTCCAGCACAGGGGCCTGCATCTCGTCACTGCTCACGTCTGCCTGTCAAGCAACACACCAGAGCAGTCACATGCTAAAAACCTCCTACACTGGCCTGCTCTGCAGTGAAATTAAAAAGAAAACTTCATGTTGTTTACAATACCATTAACATTTGTCTGAACTGAACAGGACAGAAATTAGTATAACCATGGTCTTAAAAAATAGATTTTAACCCATCAGTTCCTTACTTTCAGTGGGAAAAATAAAAATTTACCTCTAGCAAAGTTTGCAGAAGTTCTGAACAGCAGCCAAGAAAAGCTGTCATTGCTGTGTCACTCATCCCTACATCCTGGTAATAAACAGTAAGATTTAAATTGTATCAGCTGGAATTGAAACAGCTGTTGTTGACATAAAATACATTGTTCAGCTCAGTTTCTTAACCTGTTATATTTAAATGTAAAAAAATACTTACTGAACTACAACAAAGAATTAACAGGAAAATTTGGAATAAAATAAATGTAGCCATTTACAATACTGCATCTCCAATGAAGACTGAATCAAGTAATGCCACCTAATAAATTTAATTTTCTGATCATATCAGTGGTCTTCCAAAGAAGTTTTAACTAATGATTTTATGCATGAAAAATAACAGTAATTTGTCATCTTATAGTCTCAAGCCTACCCTCTATTACATCTTAAATTATACTACAGTTCTAATCTGCTTTTTCAGATAAAAATTAATTTATACTAAAAATTTGTTACATTTTCTCTAGGGCTACATTTTCAATTTTTTTTTTAACTTTCAAAAATAAATCACAAACCAGTATTAAATTTAAGGCACTTCTGATTAATTTTTCCCACTCAGAGAAAAGTAGTATTACTTGCCCGTCTACATAATCTGTCCTTTGGAGCTTTTCCAACCTGTTTTTACAAAAAAAAAAAAAAAAAGTATCACAACTAAATTTTCATTATGATATCTGTTACCCACATTTTAACCTTTTATTACTATTTTCCAAATATAAAATGAGAAAATAGCTCAATTACAGCTACATGATGCAACTCATTGCATATCTTGCTTTCAACAAAAGACTTGATACAGATTGTAAAGGAATGAACATCACTGATGCCCATATTTAGTTCATCCTTCTTGAAGCCTAGGATTAGAAATAAGGCCCCAAGGTCCTCATTCAAATCTCAGAGACAGCTAAGAAATTCCCAGTGATTTCCACAATGCATAACTAAAGCTGTAACACCAAGCATGATATTAGGAAGAAACCAGTTAGTTAATAAAAACCTTTCTCTCCTCTCCTGCAGGTGTTAACTCAGGTAGAAGAGTTATGGTGAAGGATTTGCATAAATGCATGCAGGAAAACTGGAAAAGGGTTTTTGCAGAGGCAACACCTCCTACAACTGTACACAACTGAGCCTATTTGCTGGAAGGAATGGGGAAGAGGACATTCTCCAGTTCTTAGAGAGCTAAACCAAAAGCAAAGGCAGAAAATGAGAGGAGCAAAGGAGAAGGAAGACAAGATAGGAGAGCAAATTCTTGCAGGTTTTGTGTTGGGACTTTATTTTTTAAGTCACTATCCACTTACTAGGAGCACTCTTCCTAAACTGCCTTCCAGTAAACAGCCCCACTGCATAGTTATAAAGCATGAAAAAACCTGAAGTTTAGCAGGGACAAAAGACCACCCAAATTCAAAGAAGACAGACTACATACTAGAACAAAAGCTAATTTACAATAGTAGCAATAATTAAAAGTGCTCAACAACACCCACAAAATCTTCTCTATTTTGCAGAAGAGTTCATGTATATGAAATCTGGGTTTGTGGTAGATCCTTGGTAATAACAGGAAACAGGCACAGGCACTTTAATATATTTATTGTTTTCCAACGAAATGTTATAATAGCACACATAGATAATTTCAAACTGTTTCACAAATATTTCTTGTTTAGTAAATACAAGCTAAAAAACTGTACTTAAGTCTTCAGAACACATCACCCAGTGTTAATCAGCTGCCTCTAGTTAATCATCTAACAGACCTGATATTTTAAAATACGCATTTCATCATCATTTCCAAATGTTAGCTACATAATAAGCCAAATTACAAGTGGTGATTTGCATAGTTAAATCAAAGATATTCCAAATACTTTTTAAAACAAAACACCAAAATTAAATTGTTTATAAATACTGGTTTCATTTTTCAGTTAGTAACAAAAGCAGCCTCAAGACATTGCACTCACCTTGTCCATAAGATACGTGGCAGAGGAAAGCCTTTTTACTATGAATGTGTTCCACATCATCAGAGCAATACCTAGAACAATCACAGACTTGTAAACTCCTGGTGAACAGAAAAGGGATCTTATAAGATAGTGAACAAAACAAGAAGGAATTGTGAATTATCCACACTGCTTTATACTTGCAGTTTAGATTTCTCAGGAGGAGCCTACATAGGTAATCAAATACAGTCGTAAGTGCAATAACTTGTTAAAAATATTTTATTATGTAGACTGGGTTAAACATTTTAAGTACACATCAAGAGAGCACCTTATTTGCATACATAAACAGCCTACAAAAAAGAAAATGTTCATCACCTTCACTGAAACAGACTATCAAGAACTGCATGAAAAGTAATTGACTGCAAAGGATGTTCCACTATTTAAATACAAGTAAAAATTAATTTCAGAGCAATTTTATTTTAAAATGCTTTTATCTGAACGCATCAACTTTATCTAATTACCTTATTTTCACAGTTGTGATGGAAACTCAATTTCACCATGGAAGAGAGAAGTGTGGATGTCAGCAGAAAGTTTTGGGGTGGTTTGGTGGTTTTAAGACAAAATGGCCATCACTATTATGAACAGCATTCATTTACTTGAGTCAACAAACATCCAATCTGTTTTACAATTTCAACAAAGATAATTTTTACTAAGAGCTTTGTACTTACCATGCTGAATGTGAGCATTAATGATGCATCTTAGATGATCTATAGACCTACTGAGAAAACATGCTTCCTTATGGAAAAAAATAAATGAAAGTATAAGTTAATACATTATTCAAAACTTGCTTTAAATGTAAATTACTAATTCTTAAAGGGCCCAGGTAGATTATCTTAAAACTTTTACTCTGACAGTTATAAAACTAGCAAGTTATTCTGCTGTTGCAATCTTCTCTACCAGTATCTGACAAACACATGTGCATGGCAAAGTTTGTTTCAGTCATCATGAAGCCAACTGTAATCTCAGGGTTTTTTGGTGTTAGTACTGCTAACATAGTCCTTGCTGAAAGGCACCTACACTGACTACAATAATTTTTCAAATACAAAATCCATTTCTGATAGAAAGAGTGATTTTTACTCAATTTTGCTATGATGGAGTAAGCTCTTAACAAGTCTCAGACAAACCTTCTATTCTACATCAAGTGATGTGGCACAGCTCTAAGGAGTTCTAATTTAACAACATCTGAATTTAGCACAACATTTTCCCTTACAGAAACTATAGGACAGGAGAGGAAAAAAAGGAAATTTTTTGTTTTCTTTCTTATGACAACTGCCAGCAGTGGCCAGGGAATCTGAGAAAATTCAAGAAGTCCCTCTTTCCTCCCACAATAGAATGGGTTCTAGTCCAAAAAATTTAGTATTCTGTGACTTGTTTAAGCATATTTAGAACAGAGAAAAATATGCCTCTGTTTTGGAGTACTGAAACTGTTTTATAAACAGCCACAGTACAAACAGCCTAAAACCTTTTTCAAACTGAACCCAGTTTCCATAGGCCCAGTACTGAGAATCTGATAGCTTGGAAATGTACAGTGCCGTGCCATTCAGCCTCAGGACATACTCTCATTTTCTCAATTCAATTTCCACTTGCCACTTAGCACAGAAAAATTGCACCTAGTAACTGCTTTCAACATCAGTCTTATTAATTGATGTTTTGTTAAACTACCAGAAACTTGCAAAGCTCCTTCTATCGAGTTGATCTTAACCATTATTCCCTGCAAAAGACACTTTCTTACCTCTGGGTCCTTATTCCACTGCACTATACATTCCCAAGAGCAATGTGCATGGAGTACATCCACTTCAAGACTACATGGAAATTGCTGATATGCTACTTGCAGCAGCTCTAGAAAAACAAAATCTGAAGTCAGAAGACAGACCTCTTCCAACTAAAATTTCTGCTACTTCACAACAGTTTCTGCAGAGTTTTATAATTTGAAAAATTCACATTATTTTCTTACCTAGGATTCTTTCCAAGCCTGTAGCTGCTTCTTGCTCCTCAAGAAAGAGATTATTATGCATTTCTACGGATTCTTCAGTACTATCTGTAGTGTTTTTGTACTGGGCCGCATTTAGTATAATCGGACTGAAGCCTTGCCTAAAAACCCACTTTGCTACAGTGTCAGCAATACCTCCTAGGATGTTGAAAAGAAAAGTAAGAGGTAGAGTCAATATATTGCAGATTATTTATGGTTCACAATCTAAGGACAAGAGACAATATAGGGTTTTTAACTACTACCTTTAATTACATAGAGGTAACTCTACCAATTAAAATATTTCCTAACCTACTGATCAGAAGCTTACAATGCAGTCTTTACAGTAACAGCTTTTAACAATTTTAAAGCACTGTTCTACATGATTTGCATTGCTTTTAAAATTAAGAATGGTATCCGGCAAAACAATTTCCAGTGCAGAGTACATCATTAAATAGGTAAGGATGGCTCAGAAGTCTATTAGAAAGAAAATCAACAATGACTCCAAGAAAAAAAAATGTACCTTTTCCAGCTTCAAGCAGTTTCTTAACAGACAGTCTGCCCAAAGGCTCAGTCTGGAGTGATGAAACTCTTTTTGTCCTTTTGGTCACTTTGCTGTGCAGTAGTGTTTGAAGTATCAAGCAATCCTCTAACTGTTTCAGCAGAAGTTTCCAATATTCAGTATCAAGAGAAAGTGCTTCCCAGGATTCTGTGTCTGAACCTACAATTATTTGGGAAAACTAACAGAAGATATGAATTGGTTTAGGTCTGTTCATTTTAAAGCACCACAACTGTGTTCATAAAAAATGCACAGCATTAAAATTCAGAACTATATCCTAAGAGCTAATGCTTTTTAAAGAACAATTTACTTCAAAGTATGCATTAACTGTTTTGCAAAGATCAATTAACATCCCACACTGCTCACAAGTTACACACGTCCTTAAATAAAAGCCTAAAGGAAATAAAAGGACCTGAATGATCATCTTACAGTCCCATTTTTAAGTTCATATTTAGCTCAAAAGTGGGTTAGAATCCCTTAAAAATATTTAATTTTAAATTCTCCACTATATACACCTTCCCCAAATATATGATTAATCCACCCACATTTCCATTTCCTATCATATTAAAAAATACAGATCATGTACCCAGAAATCCTGGATCACACCACATGGCAGTTCTGTGCATTATTTTTTTAATTCTCACATGTATCAGCAAATACTCTGCCAGAAAACCCAAGAATCTTTCCAGATTGGTAGGGAAAAAAAGGGGGGGAAGATATATGAATTCATAGAAGGGAAATCTTGAAGGAAATAAATCTGTTACTTTTTTTGTTAAAGCAGAACAGAAGAAAAAGGGACAAAGAAGGCAGGTAGGTTGCAACATATCAACAACTCTATTTTGCAACACTGGCAAACAGTGATAAACAGAATTTTTGATAAACAGAAGTGCAATAGTTGAGGTGAGTGTGCAAAAATACTGAAACACTTCCTGTTCTTTAGTTAAAATTTATAAGGCAGACACAATTAGGGGGCTGAGGCATCTCTCCTATGAAGATAGGCTGAGAGAGTTAGGATTGCTCAGCCAGGAAGAGAAAAGGCTCCAGGGTGCCCCTACTGCAGCCTTTCAGTACCTAGAACGGGTCTACAGGAAAGGGACATTTTATAAGGGCAGGGAGTGACAGAACAAGCTTTAAAGACAAATAAGGAGGTTTAGATTGGCTATTAGGAAGAAATTCTTTACTGTGAGGGTGGTAGGCACAGGTCGCCCAGGAAAGTTGTGGATGCCCCTTCCCTGGAGTGTTCAAGGCCAGGATAATGACACTCTTGAGCAACCTGGCCTAGTGGCAGGGGTCCCTGCTAGGGCAGCAGAGGCTGAAATCAGACCATTTTTTAAAGTGCCTTCCAAGCCAAGCCATGCTCTGGTTCTATTTACAAGGCTGAACACCACCTACATCCCACCTAATCTAATTCAGATCTGCCTAGTGCTATTTGGAAATGAAACAATGTTTTCCATTTTGAATTGAAATGCTGTATGGAGTTTTACAGCCTTAATCACAACTTGGTAAAGGTATTTACTGCCAAGAAAAGCAAACATCCATCATGTTAAGAAGGGATAGTAACATAGGTACTACAAAAATTGAACAGTTACTTAAAAAAAAAATCTCAACTATGTTAAAACAGGTTTACCATCCCAAGTTCAGTGGACCTCTCAAATTTATGTGGAAAGTGTGTAGGCTTTAAGTTCATCAACATCATTTGCTATTGAGAGAGAAAATCAATGTACTGTTTCCATATTTAAATAAATTTCGTAAATTATCCTGACATATCATTAATTCATCTCAGTATAATGTTCTTCAAATCTGAGTGCAAATTTTCAGGCTTGCAGGATGTCACGCCTCTGCCCAGGTTGGAATGAGGACAAATGCTGAGGATATTACTGTTACCAGGACAGCTGCAGGGAAGCGATACAGTAACTAGAAGTGAAGGAGAGGTGTGAGATGAGTTACCTTTTTCTCAGTCACGCTGTCGATGATCTCTGCGGTTACAGAGTGTCCCACGTGAGCGGACAGCAGAGCAGCCGCACTGCTTTCGGACTGAACGCAGGCCGTGCGCATCTGCTGCCACCAGGGGGACACCGACTGCGTGTCCCACGACTCCTCTATAGCGACTGGAGGCAAAGGGAGAGCGGGAAACTCAGCTGGGGTCACTGTGCAGGAGCAACCAACCCCGGAGCCAGCATTTGTGAACACAGCTTGTCCAACAAGAGCAATTTCTGATTACTCTAGCTGATCGTTTTCCAGATATTTAGCACACGGGTTCTTGGATTGCAACTCAAGTTTAAAACAGAATGTGAATTACTCATTCTCAAAACTCATTTGTAGCAAACAGACAATAGATCTGAATCACTAGGTAGCAAAATTGCTGCATGCTTAAAAGATTTAAGGGATGTTACACTTCACAATGCAAACAGATCCATTTGTGATTTCAAGATGCCACACATATTCAATGCACTCAAGCTGTCTCCCTTCAGGCTACCCTGTGTTCAGCAGCATTAATTTACTCAGACAGCAGCAGTAGCTTACTCATGCTTCCCATTTCAAGCTGATATTGCTGTTCTATGAAGAAGTAGACAATAAGGGAACCCGGCACAGATTTATCCATAGTAGCTGTATGTGAGGTAGGAGAATCAGCATTTATTCATACATACAACATATGTACAACCTCCTCCAAATTATGGCAAACTGACTTTATAGAGTACTCAAGTTACAAATGCTGCTAAAGTAACAGTAAAGTAAAGGATGTCTGAGAGCCAGTCAGCACAAATTAAAGAGATGGGACTAAACATTCAAAAAATGTTAGGAAAGCAAGCTGGACAGCCACGTTCTTGGGCCAAATAGGAGTTGTGTCAACTAAGTGTGGAGTTAGAGTGAAAATGTGGCATGATTAGTTAGTCCATGAACATGCAGCATTAAGTTTTGCTGCATAATTTATGAGGGGGGAAAACCCAAAGTGATAATAGACTCTAGTCAGAGTAGCAAAATTCTAATAATAACAGTTGCCTTTGAGTATTTTAAATGCACATCTCACCTTTCATTTTGCTCAGAAGTGACAGCATAGTGTAAAGGCAACTGACAGAGTCTGGTTTGTCTAGAATATCTTTTTCCTTGGAAAGCCATAAATTGAGAAGTAGCGACTGTAAAAAAAAAAGAGAATATAGAATTGAAGCAGTAAAATGAAACTCTAATATTTCAACACACCTAATGCAAACAGTTTTCTCAAACAAGTTTTATGTCACAAAGTAAAAATATTATATTCAGGAACCATTATATTAACATTGCAAGTTAAAAATATACAGCACAATGCACTCTATGACAGATATTGAAATTAAATAATACAATCAGTGCATTTAATTAGGAAGATATTCTAGAAAACACTCCCTTTTAAAAGCTCAACTTGGCAAACATTACAAGTTAATATTATAGTTGAAAATTTAGAACACTTGTAGATCTTAATGAATATTTTAGACACTCCCACTAGAATATCCATATTTTCTACTAGAATATTTTCTTCTTTTTTTTCTTTGGTATTGCTTAACTGGGAAATGCAAGTATGAGTAACTAAAGAACTGAATACGGGGGTATTTGAACACAGCCTAAACACAGCAGTAATCCAAAGGTCAACATGCAGAAATTTTCCTTTCAATGTTTTGTTTTCACTAAACACTAAATCAAAGTTTTGAAGCATGTAATAAACATCTTACCAACAAGGTTTGTGGGCTAAAACCAGCTGATTCCAGGGCATGGCACATTTCCTCTGTGGAACTCTCCCCACACAAACACTTCCAGAAGAAAAAGCTGCCTGAAGCAAGAATTAGTAGACATTATGAACACTATCTAAAACCACAATCCCTCTCCTTACACTTAGACAAAAGGCTATCTATTGATCAGGTCCCAGTGAGTGCAATACAAAATAACAGGTTACATTTGAGATCACCTGGTGTTCACATGCCTGTGAGCTTAAGCAACAACAGTCTTTTCTGATGCCCAACAAGGGACACAGAGGGTTGAGATAAACAGATCTGACCAGAGCATGTTAAAACAAACTTGTCATAAGCATTGATTACATTACTTTAATAGTCAGTGGTCACAATGCTGACAGAGCAGTGTAAAGTGTAAATTGCTGTAAACATTCTCTGTTGTGCTCTATCGCCCCTGGGGGTTTGGTTTGGGTTATCAGGTACTGTGTAAGCTGGCTCATGGCTGTCTTGACACTGATCTGCCTTCGACCACCGGCTCCGGCCCTCGGGCGCCGCGCAGTGCGAACGATTCGCAATTACGTCTTTGCTCCTCCAAGGGCCCATCCAGGGGGAAATGCCTTCCTCCACCTCCCCCTCCTCCAGCCGAATTACAATCATTCTGCTCAACACTGCTCGGTATAGTCAGAGAGAAGAGAAGGCCTCTGGATCTGATGGCAAAGTGACAGGTACTGTGGATACTCCGAGCCTAGCAACCGCACTGTGTCTGACCTAGAGAAACAACCTGACACTGACAACTCTACACAAGAAGTAATACTGGAAGTGAAAGTGAGCTCACTCGGTAGGAGGAACAGGAGAAGGAGGTGGATGAGGCAGGCTACTCCAAAGTAAGACCAGCATGAGAACAGCAGAATGAGGTGCTCACTACTCAGGAAGGAAGAAGAGGAAGTATTTGTAAACAAGGCAGTAATCAAAAAATCTCTATCCCTGAGGGAGCTGCAAGATATCCGTGAAGACTTCAGCCAAAATCCAGGTGAGTACGCTGTCATTCAGTTGTTCTTATGTTGGGATAACAGGGCCAGCAGCCTGAAATAAAGGGTAAGGAAGCCAACGAGCTGGGATCCCTTTCTAGGGAGGAGGGCATTGATAACAGAAATGGAAAAGGGGCATAAATCCTCAGCCTCTAGGGGCAACTTCTCCCAGGTCTAAAGGGAAGGAATCCCTTTAAGGAATACATTACACATCTCCCAGGCAAGCAGACTGATCCAGACTGCACAGAACACGGTGAAGCCACCCTTTGGTAAGACTGAAAGATGCAATGGGCTTTTTAAAAGGCCATATGGAATGCAATGGATGCTAGGACATTCTAAGATTGGGATACAGAGGTAACTAAGGTCACTTGGTTGGTCAGCACTATGGGATCTGCCAATCAAACTACCCCTGCCCAATCAAAACTCTACTGTGCAATAGAAGGGGATAAAAATACACTGGAGAACAGAGTTTATGTTGCTCCTGTCTCAGGCAAAAGCAAACCCGTTTGTGGAACTGCTTTTGCTAAAGGATCTGGATGCACTTGGGGAAGTCTGATGTGTACCTCAAGGGGGTTTGATTCTGGATGAGAACACACAATGACTTGAATTGTATGTTAATTGCTATATAATATTGTATAGCATCACTACTATGGATGCTATATGCCATATCAATGGTATTACAATAAAAATTACCAAGATTAATTACAATTTAATTTTGATGAATCTGCCAAAGTGCAGTGATGCTATAACATGACAAGCACAGCAGTGATTGAACCAGAACTGGTTTCAGCATGCAACAATCCAACAGCACACACCACTTCTCCTGCCCTAGAGGACTACTATGACAGATGGAGCCCACAGCCATGGACTAAACAAAATCATGAGACATTTTAGGGAGACCTTGTTGAAAATCTCAACTCCATAAATTAGGTGGATTAGGTCCTTGCTGCCTCACCTAATGGCCTTGATGCTGCCTCTGGTCAGCTCCCCCATCTCGAAGGCTAAAGTGAGTTCTGCCATTAACTCAACTCTTAGAGTGCTGTGAACATGAAAGAAGCAGCAGGGTACAGCTGCTCTGTGAAGTATCCAGTTATTGCCCAATTTAGTGGTGTTAATAAATGAATTAAATAAATTAAATTATTATATAAATTATTAAATAAATGAATTAAATAAAGTGGTTACATGGCTTCAGGGTAATTGTATCCACAGATGCCGTTAACTTGTATTAACAGTCATTCACGCAAAAGACTTGTCCTCCAGCTAAAGGTAAGAGTCTAAAAGGAGCAGTTACACACTACTTCAAGGCAAGATGGGCTGCTAAGGCCTCAAATTAGGGCTAAAATATTTATACCACCTTAGATTACAATCAGTCTGAGAAATGTAACAGAGCTCAAATAGCTCTTACCTAAAGCCACGTATTCTCCATCTTCCATATTTTTTACAGTAATCACATCCTTTTCATATTCTAGATATTCTAAGAATATTTTCACAGACAGTATGTCATCCTTCTCATCAGTCAACTGAGTGGTAGTTTGAGCATTTTCTTTCTTGTAGTTCTCCAGTAAAGTTTCAAGTCTATGAAAATCTTTTTCTTCAAGACGAAGCAGTTTAGCCAAGTCCTTAAAAGCAAAACAAAATCTCATCTCACAAAAGACTTATACAAAACATAGTAAAAATGGAAAAAAGTCAGAAGAGTCAAAATATTCCATTTCAAACATTAAAAACATCTTTGAGAAGAGCCAAAATAATCTCCAAATCAGTTATTCACATTGCTCAAACAAAGAGCTTGTCTCGCTTCCTTTTTAATGGACAGAACAGATGCATTTCCCATTTGCAGCTTTATAAATTATAGCAAAAGCAAGGTAAATTATGCAAGCATCAAAATTTTTAACTTCTACACGTCCCAAAATATCCCTCCAAAACTAAAGTGAAGAACACTCTACGAACTTTAAATAAAGGACTGAAAACAGGAGACTGGTTTTATTTTCACTTGTATCTCAACTTTGTGTCTCCTAAAGAATATTACGTAGATGAATTACCAGATACTTGTATGAGGCCGGAGGGAAGGTATTATAAGAATTACTTCATTAAAAGCTGCAGGCCACAAAAAGGGGAAAATTGCTTACCTACTTACTTTATCTGAGGCTTTGAAAATGTATTTTTATACTTAAATCATCACTTGAATTTAAAAGACAACTGAATTTTCAATTTACTCACATTATCTGAAGGTGAAGTCTCTTTCTGTATGCTCTGGGAATTTAGTTTGCTAACCAGTTCATAAAGATGCAACAGCTTTAACTTGTTTGCACAGAACTGCAGCAGTGCTTCGTCCACACACTCCAGCTCTGAGGAGAAATAAAACTGCATTTGAACTTGAACACATAGCCTGGAATAGTGAAACACACACACAGAACTGGAGGATTTCTGAAACTCACTCTAATTTTTTGATGCACTGCTGTTTGCAATCATTACATTCAATTCAGAGCAGCATAAAATAAGAATTATTTTTACTAGAGGTATTAAAGAAAGCAATGAAGCTTGTTTTAAAACTGGAGGTTGACAACATGAAACTGAACAAAGACACATCTATTGACTTCTCCTGGTTTAAGACCAAACCACAGACTATCAAATACTGAAGTACAGTTCCTGTTTTCTTTCATCAAGAATAACAAATTACAATATTTTATTCATTCTGACACTTTAAGCATATTCCTCTCATGTGAAGAAGCCTTGATAACTATTGACATGAATTTCACCTCAGCAAGACACTGCCTTCTGTATTTTTGCAATCTTAGTCTCAGAAATTTCATCTATCTATTGACATTCAATTTCCAGTAACAATTAAAGCAAACAATACAGGAAATTAACACCAACATGTCCAAAAAATCCCCTTTTATTTCAACTTATTAGTCTTGAAAGAAAGCTTTCCTGAGAGATCCTAAAATGACCTTTCTATACAAAAGATTCCACTAAATACATAATTTTCACCTAGAATACATAATACAGAATACATAATTTTCATAGAAGCTGCTTCTAAACACGATTTTCATTTACAAACCCTTGAATACATTTGATACATTGCTATTAAAATCCTACCAAAAAAAGAGAAAAACGCAGTTTGTCACAGAACCATTTGACCTTAAATTCACAACCACAGCATTCACAGAGACCAGGATCTGCTTTATATTATCTTTTACCTACTAGACAGAAGTGGAGAAATATAACACTACTCTTGTGAAATTAGAAGGCTGGAACATCAGTCAAGTTTGCTTTATATTGTGACTGTGGGGAAATAACGTTATGTTCGACACGAGATTAATGATGAAAAATGCACAAACACACAGACCTTAAGAAATATACAACTCTGTCAACCCCTCTTCAGAATTAAAAGTCATATTCCTGTTTTCCTGTGGATATTTTAGGAATTCTAACAGAAATGGATAATACTATTGATTTAGAATGAGGTAGAGAATTTAGGTAGAGAACTGCATGTGTAAAGGTCTCAATCTCCTCTATGTACTTCAAGAAAACCATAAAAAGAAACTACCACTGACAGAAATGAAGGAGAGATTTCTTTGATTTTCAGCAACAAGATTTTGAATTGGCAATGGCATTTCCTGACATAAGCTCTGAAATCTCTATCAAAACATGAATTATTTGGTAAATTTCAGCAAAGTTTACCAAAAAAAGGTACTAGATGTGGTTGCAGCTCAGATTCTCAGTGATAAAGATTTTGTGTTTCAAGTACATTAAAATTCACAGATCTTGCCAAATCCTCATTCCCTTCTTTGGAGAGAGAGTAAATTAAAACATTTACAGGCAAAAGTCTATGAACTCTCTTTCTAAAGGATGTTTTTACAGAACACAAGTACCCAATCCAGTTTTGTTCACTTTGTTTTGTTGGTTTTTTAAAAAAATATAAACACAAGTTACTAGGCACACAGCAAGCTTAGCCAAACATACTTACCAGCAAGCTACCTGTAGTCTGCATTAAATAAAGACATAGAAAAGCAACATCCTGTGATATCTAGCACCGAAACTAAGCAGACCAAGCCTGGTCTCCCTGTGGAACAGAACATTTCTACATATAATAGTAATAGACTTACAGCACTACAGACAAGATGCAAATACCTCTTGATATTTGCAAAATAAATAACCACCTACCCTGTTTTTTTAAATTATCCATTAATGTCTGAGTGATGTTTGTGAGAGATGAAAGTGGCACACGTTCACTTGTCAATATACTTTCCAAAGCCTGTTAAGAAGATATTCAAGATAAGTAAACATTCACTTAATCTCAGTGTAAAAACATGCAAATTAAGCCAACAGCAGCACAACTTTGACCATGATTTTTCATCTGTATTTCACCTTCACATATACTTATGGCATAATTTGTTCCTACAGAAAGGTCTCCTCTCTTTTTATTATTCATAGACAATGCCTTGGGGAAGTCACAAGTCAAAGTTAATTCTAGTCAATATGTTGTAAAAAAACTACCCAGAGAAACCCTAAACAGCTCAATTACTTGCTTCAAGTTATTCTAGGGAAAAAAAAAAAAAAAAAAAAAACTTATTTTGGAATATTTAGCACTCTGATAATGCAGTATTATTTTTCTAATATTAAAGTATACTCTAAATGTTCACCTGTTTTTTTGTGGCAGGATATTTGATATCAAGTATTAATTCCTTTGCTTCAGCTTCAAATAAATCTGCAAACAAAGACAATCACAATTTAAATTCATACTTCTCAACTGCCTTCTGAAGAATAAGTTAACCTGCACAACAGTTAAGGTGCCTGTGAGTTCATGACAAAGATGAAGACACTTGCAGAAGCTGTCAAAATAAGCTTGAGGAAAATGAAACAAAATAACAGAAACCCCAAGCTACCTAAAGATCATAGCTCATAGCACGCAGAGCTGTCAGAATGCATCACAACTGTACTCGTGGTTGCATACTTACAACACAGATCACGCAAGAACTCTTTGATAACACAACCTGAAGAAATTATACAAGACAACCTACCTGGATCTGAGGTTTTATCTTTGAGTAAAGCATTTAACTTCTTCACTAGATGCATATCTTTTGCTCGTTCACTCTTTTTATCACTGAAGGAAAAGAATTTATAATTGTATGAGTGAAGTGAACTAAAAGTAATTATTCACTAAAACAGTATTTTTAAATTATTTATGCTACTTTAAGGTAACATTCCAATAACAAAAATCATGTTAATCCATACAAACCAATGAGACGATTACAGAGTACTATTCAGCTTGAAAAGGAACACCAGAATTGCTGTCTCCAACTGTTTCCAAAAGCAATAATGAAATTAATTTACTTATATAAAGCATAAAAAGTTCTTACCTCAGTGATAAATGGAAAGGTACATGGACAGTTTTTACACTTCCAGAGACTGGATCAAGAAGGCAGATCTGGTAAGTCTGGGGCTGCCATCCCTGACTGATCACATTGTTTAGACCCATTATTTTATAACCAGGATACAACAACCTGAAATTTTTTAAAAATGGCTAAAATTAGTAACCCTCCATGTCCACAAACAAAATAAAGAGGCAATAAGTTTTATGAAGCTAAGGTTTAAGAACTGCAAAACACCTTTATCAGAAAAGAGTGTAGAGTGATAAAATATGACAATATATCCCCACCTCCAGAACAACAAGCTGCATTCAGTGGAAACACTGGGCAGCACAGAAGTGCTTGCCAGCACCACTATCATTTTTACCCTGGCATAGCCATACATCACTTTATTGCAGCAGCACAGCACTACGCCTACCTGCTACCTGTTTCTTACCTGCAGTATTTCCCCACATTGAAGGCTCCAACCCGAGGTCCTTGCTGTGTGCTCCACACTTCCAAAATGCCTCTTCTTGGAGCATAGATCACAAGGAACTGAGCTACCCTGCTTGGACCCTGTGCATTTCCAAAAGGAGAAGAATCCACCTTCTCAGTTTCCCTTTCCTGAAGGTCCTCTACTGTCTGTATCCAGCCAATTTCTGCATCACGGTATCCTTTTTAAGAGAAGACAGAAGGTCACTAGTGTGCAGAAACTAATACAGGATTAGTGCATCAAGCTGTAATCTTAGGCTTTGTTTCAAATCGTGCAACTCCTCACTCCTGTAAAGAACTCTAGTCCATTGATTTGGAACACGGCCCACCAGAGAGTGGCCAAACACAGCCCCTGGCAAAGCTCTGGGGAGGAACAAATTCTTCTGAAGAAGAGATAAAAAAAACCCCAAAATTCATCAGGTCTGTGCTCAAGACATTAAACCGATGCAAGACATTGAGGACTCCCTTGTTGTGCAGCCATCATGATGAAATGAGAATCTAACAAGCTTAACAAGAAGTATGTCTTCTTACTGATTTTTCAAAGTTTATCTTCTCAGCAGAATTAAAAAGGGTACTACAGCTTATCAACAGAATCTTGAATAGAGCTAATGCTCTTCCAAAAAAATACAAACCAAACAGACCAAATTTTAACTGTATTCCAGGGATTTGCAAAAATACCCTTATGGACTTTATATTACACCTGACTTTGGTTTGTAATGAAGCAATGTACTAAAATTCTTGGAATTCTATGTCTGAACATAAGATGCCCCAGTGTTTTGAAGAATATTATTTGCTACACTAATATTACTACCATACCTTTCCACATGCGAACTGCGAGTCCTCTTGTAACATCCAGCAAAATAACCCTTCCAAATTCATCTGTTACTGCTGCCAAAGTGTTACATGGAGAAAGACATATCCTTTCACCATGCCGCCGGGAGTCAGGAAGTCCAAACCTAAAAAAATAACAATGAAGCAAAGCCACTAGACAGATCCTTTTCTTCAAAAATAGTTAGATTTTCTTCTAAGGATTAAGATTACTTTTGTAAGATAACAGAAGGTATGGGTAAAATTAAAAGCAAGTAATGAAAAAAGTTCTTGTTCTGTTTACTAAGATACATCATAGCTCTGCATAAGTCCTACTGAAAAAGCAAAGTTCAGAAAGTGGGATAAGTGATTGCCTTGTCATGCACTGTCAGGCAATGACTGTAACAGTAACAATGAACCCATGCACTGGAAGGGAAAATGAATAATTATTTGTCCAGAACAATAAACTGAAATGACACAAAGCTTAAAACAAATGACCTGCAAACTACCATTACTGCTTGAAGTCACATGTTCATCAATTATATACTTTTCAAGAGAATTTAAATAATTTAAAACACAAGCCATCCAAAGTAAATGACAGTGAAAAAAACCCAACTTACCTCACTGCCAATGGGGTCGCAGGTTCCACTTTTGGTTTCTGTTTTTGGACAGGTTCTTCCTCATGTTTACTCTTCCAACCAAGCCAGCCACTTTCAACAGAAGAACATAACAAGAATTACAATAATGGTCCTGAAAATATTATGTGGCTACAACTAAAAAAAAAAAAGAAAAAGACATTTTAAAAAATTTTATTACCTGGCAGCATTAAATAATGCTGAAGTCAGTTTGCTTGCAACTGCTAAAGCAACATGAGACAACAGAGGCTGTGAGCTACCCTGAAATACAGGAATAAAGTGTTTTGAAAGTCAATAAATAGTCAGCTGTGAATCACCCTGAAATGAAGCAACAAAACCTTTAGAAAGCCAAGAAATAGTTCTTACTAATCTGCATTTGAGTTCAGTGTTTTTTAGGCCTCCTATGGACTTTCAGCACAGAAAACATAGCTTTAAGACTGCAAACTTTAAATTCATTGCCCCCAGAAAAGCCATTCTGATATCTCTACCATTTCAAAATCCTCTGCAAGTCATTGGTAGCTCAGTATGTTTGTCTGCAACAGAAGTTAAAAAAACCCTGTGTATCATCTATCACAGAGAGCTGGCTGGTGTATGGCTTTGGCATCCTTGCAAATATCTACATAAGCAGTTTTTTCACAAACCTGTTGGAAAGCAAGTAGAAAAACCAAAATTCCAATTCTAGCATTTACAATTAACTTTCAATCCTGGTAAGGACAGCATACACATAGGGTATGAATGTACAGACACAGCTACACTGACATCCTTTTCCTCCCAAACAACAGAAGATGATGTAAATATGCTACAGCTAAGCACAAATTGCCATTTTCTCCTACAAGAAATCACTACAATGTACTCAGGTCGTGTTGAATCAAAGACCTAAAGACCTCCAAATATCCATAAGATGCATGCTTACACAATACCAACATAATTTATTGCCAACTAATATTTTTGAAAAATTAACAAATTTGAAAAAATTATTTATTACACTCAATGTAAGATAGAAAATAAAATTTCTCAGTAGCAGGAACCCATGCTAGACACTACTATCACACCCACTCCAAATCACTCCAGTTGCAGAAGATCAAGAAGGAAAATGTCAACATAAAAAGAACATAAGAATACTTCAGAAATACTCATACAGAAAAAAAGATTAATTATTCAAAGTTTCAGCAAGTCAGCTTGGTAGTACATACCTCCAGGGCAAAAAAGAACCCAGTGAAAGGATTGGCTCCAACAGTAACATACTGGGACATGGCAGGTGGACTGCTTTTTATAGCTGCATTATATCCTCCTATATTGGAGGCAGTCTTCATTTGATCAAAAGGACACAGTGTCATGATGCCTAACAAAAACATTAAAGTAAATGTCTTACACATTCAGAACGGAGGCATGCAATTGCTCTAAAAGCATAGATATATTCCTGCCTTCTTGACTGACCAGCCAGCATTCAGTGGGAAGGGAACAGCTTTAACCACAGAAATGCCAAACAACATGGCAGAAATAACCTAACGGGCTTGGGTTAATTATAAAGCACATCGGAGAGTTCAGCAGCAAAAATACATGCACCAAACTCACTTCACCTGCCTTGATAGCAGCCTTCTGACCTCTTAGCTGCTTTTGTAGAAAGGGTGGAAGAGAAATTAACCTTGCTATCCCTCAGACATGCCTCTCTGACAAGAACTGAGGCTTCTACAAATTCCTGAAGGGTAAAATTCTTTGACAGTCTACGAGTCAATTTGTCCTTTTTGGAAAGGAACCATCTCAAATTTAAATTTCTTTATGTGCTAGACTCAGGAAAGACCCACAGCAGTCTTAACCTGCCTGCCAGACAGTTCATTCATCTGACAGAAATGGAAAGAACTGCATCTGATCTGGCCTCTCTCAGCTGCTTCTTACTAAGCAACAAAGAACAACACTGTTACAGATGTAAGAGGGAAGATTCAATCAGACTAGAAAAGAAAATCAAAAATATTTTTGATAGTGGCTAATGAGATCATTCACTATGACAGCCTTCACTCATTATGTACTTCTATCCAACCAGTACCACTAAGTGCTCTCAGACAGAATTTAAGTGCACAAAAACATTAATTTCATTTTTTTTAAATACTTGAAATTAAATAGAAATGCTTACCTATACTAGCATGGTCAACAATCGTATCTACATCTTGCAAACCCCATTTCTTATAAGCTAATGGTGGAGGTTGAACATTCTCATTGCCAGATGCAGCAGCTGACAAAAGTCAATAAAGCACAAAAAAATTTCTACTGAGTCAAAGGAATAGCATAACAGAGAGGAAAAAAAAAACACCTGATGCAATCTGAAGACACAAAATAACCTAGTTTTAAGTTAATATGCATTGGAACATCTGTTAAAATGGACTTTTGAAATATTTACCATCATCAAATTAAAACATTTTAAAAAATTAACTGAAGAAAACTGCACATGATATTCCATCATAAATACATTTTGTACTTGCAGATAGTGTATTTACTAGCTATTATGGTATAATACTCTGTACAATTTTAAAAAGCTACTACAATTGATTTTTGTGGTTTGGGCATGTTTAAGTAGAAACTTCTCCACCCGAGTACTTGCAAAGTCAGAACACTCACTAGATATGTGGTAGTGGGAGGTAAGAACAGTGGTAAGACTAAACCAGTGAGTGTCACTTTCAAAACGTCATTACCCAAAATACAGATGATCAAGAATGAAGGAAGATACAGCACTCCAGCTGCAGATACTGCAACAAGCTTTGAGTCCTTCTCAACACAATCCTTGTGCCATCTATCGCACAGTACTGTCTCCTCTACCCCGTGGAAACTGAGCTTGTTTCCAAATTAGAGTATGAACAGGCACTGTACTAAAGGAACAGGACCAAAGTTCCTGCACAATCAAACAAGGTATGAAAAGCTCTTAGACATGGACACAAAGAGCAGGGACCTCCACTGCCATCATCCCAGCATTACCACTTCCCATAAAGTCTTTCTTGTGAAGAACATTCCATTGACAGTGACATGCTAAAAAGCACCTCAGCATTATGCAGTGGCTTAATGCCAGTGGGCAGCTGACCACCACGCAGCAGCTCACTCACTCCCTCCTAGTGGGATGGGGAAGAGAGTCAGAAGAGTAAAAGTGAGAACACTGGTGCGTTGAGATAAAGACAGCATGCAAACAAATAAAAAAAAATAAATTTTCTTCACTACTTCACATCAGCAGGCAGGTATTTAGCTACTTCCATGAATGCAGGGCTTTATCACATGTAACAGTTGCTTGGGAAGTCAAATGCCATAACTGAAGATTCCCCCTTCTTCCTTTTCTTTTCCCAGCTATTATTTCCAGGAGCATCATCATATGGCAAGAATATCTCTTTGGTCAGTTGGGGTCAGCTGTCCCAGCCGTGTCCCTCCCAATTTCTGGGAATCCCCAGCCTGCTCACTGTCAGGGCAGTGTGAAAAACAAAAAAAGCCTTGACACTGAGTAAGCACTGTTTCACAGCAGCTAAAACATCAGCATGCTATCAGTGCTCTTTTCATCACAAATCCAAAACACTGCCCCATACCAGCTACTAGGAAAAAAATTAACTCTATCCCAGCCAAAACCAGTGTACAGTATTATGGTGAGTATGTAGAAGACAGTCAGTACTACCTGGACAACTTGGGCTCTGGGAACATTGTCTGTAAAGGAAGAAACATCCCTGAATGCAGTAGGTGTCAATGTATCAATAAACAAGCAAGGAAGATTTAAATTCCACCTTGATTTTATATTTAATCTAAGTAAATTTCCTAAAAAATAAAGACCTATTAACAGATTGAAAAATAAGCATTTCCCGTACACGTACCTCTTGCTACCTGATTGCGACACGCACGAAGGGACTGGAAGAGGCTAAAGCCATCAATTGTCACAATTGCTGCTGGGTACAAGATACTTAGTTCCTCGTTCTGGGGAAAAAATGAGAGAAAGGAGACAAAAAATAGATCATTGCTGCTGTTAGAGCAGCTTATTTTCTGGCTTTTTATACTATTAACTACGCAAAGATGAGGATTACATCCAGAGAGTTCACATCCAACAAGCCACAGACAACTAAGACAAAACTACAGAAATTCAGTATTAAACTCTCCCAAAAATCATTTTAGCCACGTAACTTTCTACTTTTATCTTCTTTTAATAATTTCTTTGTCTGCTTAATACCTTATGGCTTAAGAAGAAAATATGTAAGTTACAGCAGCTTTTGAAGGCAACAGAAAAACAGGTTCATCTAGAACGTAAATATCACAGTTTTAGGAAGGCAAATTCTGAAACTGGATTAATGTCTGCCTGAATTACGACTTGGGCACATAAATTCTAATCTGGTGATACAAATTCAAGAGTCAAATTCCTTAATACTTCTGTATTTCAAAACTGATCCCAAAAATGTCACACTAAATCATGTGAGTATTTGTACAAAGAAAACTCGAAAATTTCTGTGATTTTGTTCGTTTTCCACACAGAGCTTGCCAACTCAGCCAAAAGCAAAGAAAGCTGCCTTCTTTACTAAATAGTCTGAGTTCTGCAGAGCCTTCTCTGCAGGAAATACTCATAAAAACAAGCAGGTTCCTAGCCCTATAAATATTCTTTTAATTTCTAGCTATCTTCTCTGTGAAATAATTAAGATAAATTCTTATGAATTAGTATGAATAGCTCCTGGCACCTGTCAAGTTACATTTTTTCCCTTCATCAATGCATTATCATGGTTTTTCACATAAATGAATAAACAGTAAATGAATGAACAATTCCTTTGAAATAGAGAAAAACAACAAATCTATAGAGCTAATACTCCAAAGACACTCTGAATCCTCAAACTATACAGGTACGAATATACCTAAAACAGAAATCAAGGGTCTCTTGTTCTAAGGAATTGTCCATCCCATCAAAAACTGGTAAAGGACACAGAGGATTCCCAGAGAATACTCCCTTCTATACCCCATAACACTGGCACTTTGCTTTTGAAATAATCTGACAAAACCTGTTCTGTGACACCAGGATGCCTGGGAATTTCATAGGTTCTGCACTTTAGCTGTAGGACAGGATCTTCATTCAAAAGCTGTGCAAGAAGCAGTACTCCACTCTAGAAAAGAAAGGATGAGAAGCATGAACATTTCTGTCCCTTTTCTTGGGGAGGGCAAAAAGCACAATCTGCAGGGACCAAAGTTTAAAACACCCAGATGTTTATGCCAAGAGCTCCCTTGTTCTGTCCCGCTGAGAAACACACCTCAGTGTAAAACCGAACGTAGCCAGAGGTGAAGCCAACCACGATGCACGTCCAGTCAGGGCGGCCTGTGGAGCTCCTGGTTCACAAAGATACACTCAAGTTAAAAACAAATCCCATTCTAAGCCAGAGACATAGAAAAGTGTCATGTAAGGACACTACTGATGCATATACATCCTTACCTCTTCTGACTTGCCAGTGGAATACACAATACACTACTCACACATTCACTAGAAACAGAAACACAAAATTAGTGGTTTTCCCTTGTTGTGAAATTTTACTCCACACAAGAGATCTTGCCATGTCAGCCCTTTGAAAGTTTTAATAATTTATTAATGTAGTACACCATCTATCAAATTCACAATAAGAATCAAAAAAAGTCCTTTCACTTTAAAGACATTTTCAATTACAAGTTCAAGAGTGCCCAAACAGACTTTTTGTACCTTGTTAATGGTCTTTCATAAATCAGACTGATTATTCTGTCAGTACTGTTCAGCAGATTCAAGCTGAATTTCATGTGCCTAAAGGTAAATTATTTCTTCTGATATATAATAGTATGTCATAAAAAAACACTTTTTTTTTAAAGAGCTAGCTGAATCATACACATCAAAATAAATTTTTGAAATATCCAATTAGGCAGATTTTATATCAACTGCCTTTCAGTGCCTTATAATTTGAGAGCATCTGAATACGGTCTTCCCAGTTAACACAATAACTGAGCATGCTCAGTGACAGGCAAAGCATGCAGAAGGCAAGCAGATGAGCATGCCTCAATATCTCAGTTCAGAAGTTATTGAATGGTTACCATGATACAAAGTTTTACACTGTCTGGGGAAACAGAAGCAGTACAAAGGTTTTATGAGACAGCATAGAATTCAAGATGACATCCCAAATAGCATTTAAAGCATAAATGCAAGTAGTACTGTTTATTATTCATATTCCAGGTCACCTCCATTTCCCAAAGAGTGGTTCAATAAGCAGGGTAGAGAATTAGAGAAGGAAAGCTTTCTAAATGCAAGGTTGAGATGAGTTGCAATTTCATTACATCCTCAAAGTAATGTTGAATATCTGAGCGATATCTCATCTTGCAATAGTACCTTAGCCACCACAGAACATTCTCAGTTAAAGGCAACTTTGGGGAAAGGAAAAAAAAATACAACCAAAAAACCAACCAAAACCAGTCAAATCTTTTGATAATTGGACAGTAATTAACATATTAACACCTCCACAGAATAATAAATCAAAATGTGTTGAATATAAGTGCCCCTATCTAAACAGAGCTACCTGTTTCATAGGGTAACATCCCTTAGGGCTGTAACAGTAGTAAGAAACAAACCCTCAAATAGAATTTTTTCTAACAAAAAATGTCAGGATAATTTAAAATGCATAGCAATATCAGATTTACAAAAGGATTATGATTTCCACAGATTGGAGAGAAGCTGATGAAATCAACACCTCCTGCAGCAAACAGAAGGCTGAAAGCATTAGGGAGTATGTTCAAAGGCAGACAGCAACTCAAGGCTGCAAATGACACAGCAAAGTGCAAAATTTTATTCCATATGGGAGATTCAAAAAAGCATCTGCCTGGTTATTTGAAGATAGATGAAGGAAAAATATTGTATAAATACCAAATGTATGACCAAAGCAAATTTTCCAAGTCCCTAAGCGACTTAGAGCCCAAAACCATATTTTGATCAGAGAGGTGACTTTATGTTTGTTTGAATGAGGTTTTGAAAATGAAGAGAAGTATTTCTAGAACAACTTCATACATTTCCAGTGGCAACATTCCCTAAGAAAATTTCATCTCTACTATAAAAGATTTTTCAAGAAAGTACTTTTTTTTTTTTCCCCTTCTAGAATAAGAATTTATAAAAAGCATGTCTAAATTACAGACAAATACACTGATTTCCAGAGAACCATTATTTTAATTTGTAAGAACTTGTTCTATGATACCACACAATACACAGGAGTGAGCTTTGCAGATACTGCTTCTCACAAGCCATGTTACTCTATTTGTTTCCAACACTAATATATAAAACCACAAATGCACTCAGATGAAAGGAAAAAGAGAACAAGTAAAAATCAGGTTACTAATTGCTAAACATGAAAATAGCATCTTAATCACAGCTGCATTTCAACACTTACCCTTCTTCAACATTCAGAGAGCCACTCCAGCCAACAGCATACTGCATTTCCTCCTTTCCCTTGTCACTGTGCTTCCATTTAGCTGCCACGAAGAATAAAGACACCATCTATAAAACTCCAACGTTTTGCATTGCACAAATAGTTCTATTTTTACTTTTTCTCTTTGGTACCATATATCCTACCACACTTAGATTAAGTGCCAATTACAAACCTTTTAGAGCATAATAGTAAAAATATATTCTTAGTGACTTTTCCAAAGGACTCATAGAAATTCTTAGAAATTTACATGGAATAAGACACTAAAATTTTGAAATGCCTAGTTTTGTTTAAAAATATTTATACAGTAATCCATCAAATTTTAAAAGGTTCAATTCAGGAAACAGGGATCCTTAGGAAAGATGTACTAAGCAAGGAAAAACTTCTGGGAACACTACTGAACATGAGCTACAATGAATAAAAAATTTTAATTTTAACTGCCAAAAAGAACATAAGTACCCCATATTAAATGTGACAATCTTTAATCATTGCATCATAATTCAAGATTAGAAGACACCATACTTTGTTATTCACAGGGTGCTGATATAGCTGGCATTTGATTGTTGAATCATCTACCAGGTATCAGTGGACAACCAAAACTAAGTTAGTGTTGTGTGCCATTTGTCTGACACCTAAAACCTGAGGCATAGGGACACTTCTGCCCAGTGGGGGACAGTTGTCACTGTAAAGCTCATCAGAGGCAGTTCTCCAGTGATATAAATCACTTTTTTATGCTTGACCCAATAAGAACTTAATGAGGAGTACTGCCATTTTTCCAATTTTGATGACAAATTAGCAACCGGTCTACAGCAGATTTAGAATAGGCAGCTTTGCAAGGAATGACAAAGCAGTACGACAACTCAATACAATCTGCCCAGCTATGCAAATCTGAGTTTCAACACTCTGATTTTTTGTTTTAAAATGCCATAATAGTCCCCATATCACAACGTTTCCCTTCATCTTCCTCACATCATCCACTGCAGCCATCAAAAGACCAGAACTCCAAACAACAGCGTATCTACAAACAGCAGCTGGCTGATGAGTGCTCATATAATACTAGTGATACCTTTAAAAGTTCCCAGAGCCCTACTTTAGAATAAAATACAAAGCCACCCGTTGTTCAAGATGGTATTCAAGAATTTTCTATGAAAGGTGGAATTTCAAGAAGATTCACATTAATACTCCTTTCCAAGAGGGATACTGGATTAGGTAATTTTTTAAGGGAAAACTGAGGTCAAGCATTTCTTTATAGCTAAAACCAAAACTTTTGCTTTTCTTACTGAGAAAAATTAATGCCAACGTCTCATTTTAAAACAACTGGATAGTTATAACATTATAACATATAACACGTAACATATGCATTTTATGTGACAAAATAGTTTCCGCAGATCAAAAACAGCTGAGAAGTAAAGACAAAGCAACTTACTTGACAAGCAGCACCTAGAAAATGCATGATGTGTACTATAAAACACCTCAAAATTCTTGAAGGTGTGATTTGGGGGATAAACAGAAGGCAGTAGGGCAAATAAATCTTGCTTTGGTTACTATAGTGTCCTGGCATAAACACTCAGCGGAATGGATACTTACGCACTAAAAAGACTGCTTTCTGGTCATTAGCTATTACCATCAAGTCATTGGTTGGTGATAAGGACAAAACACAGTCCTGAAGCCAGTAATTTCGCTGGTTCTTGGAAGTAGATTCCTCTTCTTCCTACAGGTAAAGCTTTAGTCAATGGATGCAACAATTTTTATACACAGCAGAACTTGCAAGACCTATGGGAACAATCTGGCTTGCCCTCCATAGCAGCGCCAAATGGACTTTTTATTGCTGCCCACGTCACTTCAGCTCCAACGTGCATGAAAAGCCCCGAGAAATGCATCAGCCTTGTACTCATTTTGTATGTTTACAAATCAGAAAACAAAAAAGCACTCATCACTAGCTCTACTCAAATTATCTCCTTTTAAAGAGACACTATGAGAATGAGATCTAAAGTTTTAAAATCATTGGTTAGAAAGTGGAGAGAATCTCTTTAGTTATTCTCATTACAATCCATACTCAAAATGAAGAATTTATCCAAGCTCATACATTGACCAGCATTAAGCAAATACATGCACATATGAAGAAGGTAACTAAGCTGGTATTCACATGGCACCAGGTATCAGGTGCCATTCCACAAAGCAACTCCACAACGAAACAATTCCAAACTAAATAGTGCCAAGTGTTAAAGGTATCAAGATGGCTAAGTAAAAATTTAGACACCATCCTCATGTACAAGAGCAAAAAAATTGTATCTTTTTTCCTTGGGGCAACAAGCCAAATATTTTATTATGGCACAAACAAAGTAGCTCCTGCTAATCATAGTTCAAAGTCAGGAAGTTACAGCCTTGAAGTGAACTGCTGCAAAGTTCTCAGAGTTGATACGCCTGGTTAGTTAGAGTCATCCTCTTATCCAATCACAGCAACACACTTTTCCTCATCCACAGACTCCATTTCCACTTCCACATCCAACCCTACCTCCTCTTAACTCTGCAAAATATTACTCCATCCTCTAATATCTCAAAGCAGCTATGCATAAATAAAAAAACCAACAACTTCAGTGCAATCATTTTCTGATTCATTCTATTTATTCTGTTACAGAAAAGTTGCAACCACTTGAAAATCTGCCCATTTACTCCCAGCAGAAAAATAAACACCAAACTGTAGGAAGAATTTGCATATCATGCTCTTAATCAGCTATTCATTGTATTTATTTCCTTGCATAAGCTTGTACCATAAAAATGGTTACTGTGCACATAGAAATACACTGTGTATCCATGATAAAGTCTACATTAGCACATACAAAAATTGTTAACTACTGTTGTCCACACAATCTCCTAATTTGTGTATGAGAACCTATTTTCATGTGATTTTTGTCTGTTGATGGATGCCAAATTCTTTAGCAACAATTTCCCCCTATTTACTGGCATTTTTCAAGACTTTACAAAAAGGCAATGAAGTTATCTGATATATTAATAACAATTTTAACTCCTCATGGCAGAGATAAATGTGTCATGTGCAAAAACACACAAGCAAAAGCCAAAGAAAAGCCTTGTACTAATTTTTAATGTCATGATTTTCAGACTGAGAAAAAAGAAACAGAAATTAAAGGCTCATCGTAAGATTAAAAGGAATTACAACAGTATTTCAGGCAGAAAATTTAAAATTATCTGTAAGCATGAACAAAGAACTTGAAATACAAAGACATAAAACATCACCATCCCATAGTAGCTACAAAAACAAGCTAAGGGTTAAAACAGGGAAAGCACTGAATTTGTCAAAACAAACTTAAAGGTGAAAGACAGAATTATTAAAATCTGCATTTAAGAAAAGACATCATCATTCCTACAAAACAACTAATCAGATCCATAAAAGGACACCTTATAAAAAAACAGAACATTTTTTAAATTTTCAATGCCCTCACAGAAATTGCTATGCTCCTTGAAACAGATACCTGTCCAGGGCACAAATAATTCCAAGAAACAATGAATCTTTCACCAACTATAATACAAATCAGGAGTTAAAAGTTTAAACAAGGGAATCGATTGTTATATTTTACTAATAGTTCTCGTGCACTCATTTTGCTGTGTGTTCAGACACATAGGCTGCTGTATTTATTTGCTCCTACACAGAACAACCTCTTTGCTGTGTATGATAGCAAACCCTTTCTGAAGTTTGGCCTGGGATCACTGGTAACTTTTAGAGGAAAATCTGCACGTAAAGGACGCAAGAAAGATGCAAACCACTTGGCAGAAAAGTGATATTTAAAACAAAAGAGTGAAAATTTGAACTATTTCAATTTAGAAATGCCTGCTGGTTCCATCAAATTACAACAAAAGTAGAAAACCAAGTATTTGTTCCACACATTCAGGAATTTGTAAACATTACAGTACATCCAATAAAAGATGTGGCCTGAGAAACACACTCATTTCATGACAATTACAGTGCAGCAGAGTACCCATCATATTTAAAAGGTTTTACACCCTGTCATTCCTGACAGTGTTAGTGATTAATCCCTGGGAGACCTCATGCTCATTTCAATTTGTCTGTCACCTCACCTGAAAAATCTGTTTCTCTGCTGAATAGTCACAAAGATACACAATGCCCAACAGCTTGGGCATCCTTCCCACACACTTAGAAAAAGACAGCCGGTAAAGGGTTTGTTAGCAAGGTGAGGTCTGGATTTCTTAGCACTCTTAGAGGGAATTAATCAAATAATTCTGTTGAGATGATTCATTCAGCTGCAAAGGATTTCTACAAGCAGACTACTGACATCTCATTAAGTCAGCTGGCTGTGGGAAGGCTCAGCCTTACAAGCAAACCACTTGGCAGAAAAGTGATATTTAAAACAAAAGAGTGAAAATTTGAACTATTTCAATTTAGAAATGCCTGCTGGTTCCATCAAATTACAACAAAAGTAGAAAACCAAGTATTTGTTCCACACATTCAGGAATTTGTAAACATTACAGTACATCCAATAAAAGATGTGGCCTGAGAAACACACTCATTTCATGACAATTACAGTGCAGCAGAGTACCCATCATATTTAAAAGGTTTTACACCCTGTCATTCCTGACAGTGTTAGTGATTAATCCCTGGGAGACCTCATGCTCATTTCAATTTGTCTGTCACCTCACCTGAAAAATCTGTTTCTCTGCTGAATAGTCACAAAGATACACAATGCCCAACAGCTTGGGCATCCTTCCCACACACTTAGAAAAAGACAGCCGGTAAAGGGTTTGTTAGCAAGGTGAGGTCTGGATTTCTTAGCACTCTTAGAGGGAATTAATCAAATAATTCTGTTGAGATGATTCATTCAGCTGCAAAGGATTTCTACAAGCAGACTACTGACATCTCATGAAGTCAGCTGGCAGTGGGAAGGCTCAGCCTTACAATTAACAGACCAGCCCTGCTACTCTCAGCAGAACGAGTTGTGCAGAGAAATGTTTTTCCCCCTTTAAAGAGCAACTGTGTTGTTCCATCCCACACAGGTAGTTTAAACTCTCCTGCAGCACCATCCACACATCACAACATAAAAGGAGCACTGGTGATCCTTAGGAGGATGTCTATGCCAGTAATTAATTATTTAGGATTTTTTTATTTATATTAATTCACGATTCACTGCCATGCCCTACTGTTTCTGACTCGCTACAAGACAAAAAGGTTGCCCTCAGGCGCAGCAGCACAGGAAGATGGACGTACACTTTGGTGAGAAAAGCCCAACAGAACACAAGAATATGAGCAATTATCTCAATAGGTAACATCCATGTTATATTTAGAAAAAACCTATGGGAACAAGAGACAAAAAAGCAGTCACATTTAAAACACAGGTCAAGACCTTTCTTGCCCAGGTAACAGTTACATAGGAGGAAAAAACCAAAACACACCCACAAAATAATGGAAAAGTCCTCTATAATAGGGAAGTTAGTTATAAATAAATAAATAAATAAATATACACACATATATACATATGAACTTACAGGTTCTTGTAATTCTGCTTCATCCCAGGCTCCCCAGCCACCATCTTCCCAGCTTGTTGATTTGCCTGCTTTAAGTGAAAAAAGACTTGTCACAGGAATACAGCATAGGCGACAAAATAATCATTTTCCTTTCCCCGCTAATGCATTACAACTTGTTTATGACAGATACTAAAGGAGTTCTGCTGAAACAACTCTTAAGTGTCTTGTTTTTCTATATTTTATTTACTTCCATTTTGGACACTATGGAAGAGTATTAACAGGAGATGTACCCAAGATACAAAAGGGAACAATGGCACAGGAAAATTCATCTGTGACCACAAAACATCTGAGCCAAGCAGCAAAGCAAAAGCTGAAGGTTTGGCCTCTGATGAGAAAATGAGCACAAGGGTCTTGTTCATTCACATCTTTGCATGACAACAGAGAGGAAAATTAATGAGACACTGATCAGTTTCAATCATGCAATTCAGAAACCTCAGAGTAAGCAAAAGCTTACAAAATACCTCAAACACCTGAGAAAACAAAGATTAACAGATACAGGCCTACTTCTTTAGTTGTAAGAGTGAAAGTTCTTTTGTAAGAACAATGTTCAGTTGTAAGTGGAACTTCTTTTTTTCACCTAAAAATACAGAACTTGAAATAAATTGAAAAGCCACAGGCATTTAGTAGTAGCAGCTGTACAATTCTCAGACACTACCACCCCTGGGACCCTCAATAAATCAACATCATTGTAGTTCAATAGAAAAGCCAAGGACTGACTTCCATCCAAGCATGCACTAGAGTGTAATCTGAAGCAGTAACATCGAATCCAAGAGTTTTCCAAGGATTTCTTTCAAGTTTTTCCATTAACTGCTGTAATAGCAAATTTGACCTAAAAAAGTTTTCTAGCACATTGTCTCAAATGAGCTTAAATTTAGTTCTAAGCAAGTAAAATTCTGCCATTTTGGATGGCCAAACAGTACAGACAAGAAGGTTTGGGTCAAGAACAATTTTATTTGGTCTAAAAACTCGTAGTTCTGTTACGACCAAGCAAGGAAAGGCTGAACAACAAAACAGAAATCTGCAATCTCTCTGTTTAGTTACATTTTAAATCTTCTGCATGGCTAACGAAGACAAAAACCTTTGAAAAAAAAAATTTTCATTTAAGACAGACTTTTCCCCAATGCTGTCAAGAAGGTATTTTAGGAGGATGTAGAAGACAAAATGCCCACCCCATTTTACCTCTGTGAAATGGAAAGGTCTGTACCATCTGCAAAATGGGCAAGCCAAGCAGTTGTACTGCATTATCATCAATGCAAATATAACTGCACTGCTATTTCAGACACCACTATATAAGCAACAAGCTTCCAAGGGTCACAGTCTCATCTTGTATTTGAGGTTGAAAATTTTTGCAGTGTACAAACACATAAAGGAAAATTATGGCAAATACTGTTGAATACAGTAACCACAAGGAGAAAACAGTAGCTAACTTCAATGTTTAGATTAAGATAGCTAATGAAACTCTACTTCTGCTCACATTTTATTATCTAAAAAGATCTTTTAAAAAATCTCCTTCCTATAAAATTCATGGAGGAAAGAAATCTGTCCATGTGCCATAGCCCAGAGAAAAACAGAACCATATCTAAGAAACACAGCTGGGGCCAATGTCTTCCCTGCAACACAGAGCAGATCAACCCTCCCCAGAAACCGCAGCCACTTCAATTCTGAAACTGAACACCCACAACATAAAACTGCAGCTGTGAGGATTCTTGCTGCCTCTGTGAATAGCCACAATTTTGTGGTAGTTGTCATCATGATGGGATGATACTAGATAAATGAAAAAAGATGGGAAAATGATGTAATGGTGAGTCACCACTCCACTGACAAAACTGCAGAGATCTTTTGGAACTGTGTGTGGCCTGCTCTGCAAAGCCAGCACCCTCTCCAGCTTACAAGCATTTACAAGCCTGCTCCCTCATATCCATCCTTCTCATTGGACAGATCATCCCAGGATGTGCCATCATATGTATTTCTCAAGGCCTGCATCCATCTTGCCTTCCCTTTACACATTGCTTCTTATTTTAAGAAGAAATTAAATTAAAACTGTTTTCTTATTCACATCATTCTTACTATTTTGACATTTCACCCATGTGACGAATAGCAAAGCAAGGCATTAAACAACAGACAACAATCCCCGGAAAAATGGATAGAGGAGACACTGTCATAAAGTAACTCAAAGCACCAGTTATTCACCTGTGGAAAAGAATTATAAAGTATTCCATGGAGGTTACCAGCTTGCACAGCTTTTCCCACTCACCAGCACTTGATAAGGTTGGTCCAGTCAGAGTGCAAGTCCTGTTACTACGGTCCAAGTTCTGTTACTACGATTTTAAGAAACCATCCCCCACCATTTCCTTTAGTAACATCACAGATCAGAACTAGCAACGGTGGAACATAACACATTATCTAATAAACAATACCTAAGCAAGCCCTAAACAGCTGCAACACGATGACTTTTTCCAGACCCTCTTCAGGAAAAAAAATGTTAAAAATAGAACAAACTTTCCTGCACAAATCTCTATTTCCATTCAACTCTGTATCTGACTAGTAGTAGATGTCTTATAAACAGTTCTCCTTACTTGGATAAAGCAGCAGCAATATTCCAGATTTTGCTTTACTATGGAGATTGCAAAAATAAAAGTTCATCTACTGGATTTACATGAACGACTTTATGTAAATTAAAATTCTTTAATGTGAAGCACATAGCATCAGCACATTTGAAACTTAAGAGCTGGTTTAAATGCTGCACATGTGCAACACTGGTGTTAATACATAAGAGAATTCATTTAAGCACATTTATCATTAAACATAATACCTACAAGAACAATTTTTACCTACAAGAATGTTTTGTTTAAAAGACAAGAACAGAGGAGAGAGAAAAAAAGCACAACAGATCGAGACCACTAAGGTCTAACTGGCATTTAACAGGTCAAATTCAATATGAAAGATGTTTTTACTCATTTCCCAAATTACAGAATAGACACCTGAGCACAGAGAACTGCCAGTGCTCTTCCTTCCAGGGAGCACCATGACCTGGGGCAGGCAGCTGAAGCCTTTCCTTCCTGCCCTTATATTTACATTCCAATTCCATGCAGAGATTATTGGAGTATGTGCTTGGACACATGGATTGAAGTCCCATCCATGCTTTATGAATATACAACTTTACTAGATAATAGTGCAAGAAATTATTGCTTAACCATGAGAGTTGCAGGTTTTCTTCTACGCATGTTTACTGCAATTCTGACACCACAGAATTACATAACTACAAAAGAAATCGAAGCAGTTTCTTTTTTCTTCAGGCCAAGGAATTTTAGAAACAGCTTAAAATCTTCTTGAAATCATAGAGCATTTATTCCCAAAGCTCCTCCAATGTGAGGACTGACAAATACATAAGGCTATTTTACCAACATTACAAGGAAGCCTTTGAGACTAGTTTTATATTTGTTCTCTCTTCTCACTTCAGGCATCCTTAAGTGGGGAAAAAACCCCAAAAGTACAACTAATAGTCTTCTAATCACAAAAATAACCACTTGAGTATTTTTTCTTCCTTAAGGAGGTCACAATTGTTTTGACAAAGTGAAAAATTACTAAATTACTAAATTAAAAATAATCCAGGTACTACATAGATTGTTTTTTTTTAAGTAATAGTGCAAAGGTCCATGGCTTACAGTTATAACTTAGCCCCAAAACCAAAACTTGAAATACCAGAGGGGAAAAGAACCAAAGGCCATAGGAGACAAATTAAACAGATTACATACACAACACAGTATTCCATACTTTTTCTCAGATGCAAGCAATGTCTTAAGTTACAGCAAGAAAGAATGAAGGCTATGCTATAAAGGAGGTGTTAAAGCAGCAAAAAACTCAGGCGAAAAGATAATTTGGATGAAGTACACTGACAGCATTCTGTCAGGTGTGCTGAGAGCATGTAATTTACTCTTCCCCATATCTGAGATGTATTAGCTGCTACAAATGCAACCCAATTCATGCAGTGCCTATTTTAATGACCCTTTACAGGAAAACTGAAAGAAAGAAATACTAAATATAAATACTACAATCTGGAAAGGGAGAATCTGATTAAAGAGGCAGCGAAAAAGACCTTGTAATAAGAGTATTCAATAGGAATATAACTGATTCAACAAGACTGATACAGAAGCAGCCAACAACAACCCTAATGCTAAATGCAATCTAGAACTTCATTTTGTAATGTATTTTTTTCTTTGTAACCTTGTTGGCAACTCTGAAATAAAAAGCCTGGCCGTCTGTATTTCTGAACTAAATCAGCTGATCCAGATAAAGCAAAGTGTACAAGTCCGAAGATGTTGTTTAGAGGAACTGGGCTGAAGAGCACTTTTTAGGCTGCTGTCAATGTAAGAAGGCAGGATTTCAGAAAGGAGTTTCTCTGACATGCTTAAGCCATCGCTTCCACTGCAAAAAGAAGCAGCAAAGTGATACCTTGTAGCTCTGAGAAAGCCCTCAGGTCAGGGGATCAATTTTTTTCTTCCCCTGAATAAGAACAAACTCACTATCATAAATGGAGATACCATTGCTTGGGAACTCTCAAGGTCAAGTTTGGGTTTGCTGGCTTTTTTCCTTATTAATTTCATTTAGGTAACAGGAGATAAACACACCTGGGAACTAAAAATATCTTCACATCAAGAAAGTACTGATTTTTCTGATTCATCTTAACACCTCCACAGTTCATCTAGCAGCAGTCCTACCTGGCTATGCTACTGAATTGCTGTCATCAAGCCTATAAAATGTCCTAAAACACAGTTCAAGTTGTGAGTGTACTAGAAGAACAGAAACACACATTGCTCTAAATAAATTGTAGTTAAATTCTTCAATTTATAAAGATTATAGGAAATTTTATCTGTCTTGCTCTACTTTCTGCTCTGTTCAGGTAAGCATCCATTAATTAATTTCTGAATGCTAAAATTCTGTCATGTCTGCAAAGCTTTGTCACATGTTGCGAGTAAGATGGATTTTTTCCTTCATGTGCATGCCTTTATTTTAGACAGCTTTATAAGAAAGTTAACTGTTACAGCCGTTTCCCGGTCCAGCCAACAAAACCCAAAACCTCTTCAACAGCAGCCCAAAACATCTTCAACACATCAAGATGTCAAATTAAATGTGGTGCAAACACTTTCTATTCCCAGTACTTGCAGAGTTAGAACAGCAGTTTTCAGAGCCACTTAGACACCACTAGGCTCAGGTTCCACAGAGGATTTGTGCCTCATTAGCAGCATTACTCTTCTCAAGATTCTTAAATTCTCATGCTTGTTTAAGTCCTCCTCATTAAAATATGAAAAAGCACTCCAACCTGCATTTTCCTAAAGAATAAAGATACAGCAACTCCATATGAAGCATCCTTAACCAGCTCACTCTGTAACACCAGGTGAATTTACTTAAAGCACGTGAGCCAACACCTGTTAATCTATTCCAATAGTGACAATAAAAAGTAGATATATTTTCCTCCATGGCAGATCAATGCTCAAGTAGTCTACAAACATTTCTTACATTATTCCAGCATGGCATCAGTGGCAATTTTAACAGATGACTGCATAACACAAAGCACATGAACCTTTTCTTCCAGTGTTTACTGAGTGAGCAGGAAACAGGCACCTGCAGAAGTGACTTCACAGAAAGCTCAGAGGAGGAGGAAGCTTTCTTTTCCTCCCAGTTTACCAGACAAGTGTATCATTTGCACAAACGAGACAATCTGTTGGGCTGCAGGGAAAACTGAAGTGAAGCTGTGGTTGATAGGATGCTTTCCTTCATCTTGTTCTACTGCAGAATGTGTTTAAATGCTTACCTGTATAAAGAAAGGGGGGAAAAAATCAAGTCCCCTTGGAATAAAAATCCAGCTTTGTTTTTTACTTACCAACATCTGTGTTTTTAATATATGCAACAGTTTGCTAAGCCTTTCAAGTAAAATTTGAAATTGACAACCTAGATAAACTTTTATATAAACAAAATATACTGTTTTAAATACAAGATTACACATTACAGGGTTTTTACTCAAATTAAAGACATCTAACTTCAAAACTGGACTAAAGTCACAGTATCACATCATGATTTAGAAGTGTATCCTGCCTGCACTTTTTGAAGCAAGCAAATTCTCTTCATTTAAAATTTACTGCAAAAATCCTTTTACAATAATAACCCTAAATTTTATTCCAGCAAATACATCCACAGAAAATACTTTGGCTGGTTCTGTTAGACCTAAAATATGGCTGAAGTTAAAACAGCATTAAAAACTTCCTTGCCCTATAACTAAGAAACAAAAAAAGAGAAGGCCTACAGCCTCCACTAAAAACCCTAAACCCCACACACTGAGCATTCCAGAGGCATCTGTTCAAAAATATTTGTTACCCAAAACCTGACAGGAATTCTTGAAAATTCTACTCAACACTTGAAACATTAAGTTATGACTAAAATAATTTGTTAACTCAAATGTTCTTTGTTAAATAAAAATATTTCATATACATTTATTTCCCTTGGGTAGCCATCATTTGTAACTACAACCTTAATGTACTAGCAAGAGTTTTCACACAAATGAAGCGTAGGTTTAAAAAAAAAAGAAAGCAGAAGAAAAGTTTTTTTTTTTCCTGAGAACCTAAGAGTTTTGACAGATGTTTGCCAGTATTTATATAATTGTTTGCATAAAAATAAACACAGTTTAAGTTGAGAACTAAAGTTTGATTTGAAAGCAAATTAACATCTTCTTTGTTGAACTTACTAGCAAAAAAATCCTAGGTTATTTTTTTCCCTGTAGAGTAAAACTATAAAAACAAACTAAGATGCAAGTTTTTAAACATGCAACCTAATTAAACTACTGTTTTAAAACAGTACATTCTGTCAACAGAAGAGTTTTTAGCAAAGCATTCCCTGATAAAAACCACAATTTACTCACTTCTAATTTAAGATACCTAGGCAAGTTGAAGCAGCACTTCCCCCTTGTCAAACACAAATGCATCAAGAATTTCTGCTTCAAAAATCACTAAGTTACAATCTTATGTCTAAACCACTCTGGGAACTCTCACTTGCTGACATTTATACTTATTTATAATCAACCATGAAAACAGCTGTGGTAGCGAAAAATTACAGGCACAAATCCAAAAGATTTCAATGAATCTAAATGAGCATTATTTTGAAAAACACTCACTTCTGCCTCAGTGACTGAATAAGCAAATATAAAAATAGTCCAGAAGACAGCCAATCCATTAAAATGGAACAGCAGCCATGCATTTCTTTGCTTCTATTATTTTGGTAGTTTTACAACATACTAAACATTTTCTCTTTATGGCTGCCATTTGATAAATCCACTCCAATAAAATATCCAAGTTATTTTACACAAACACCTCTCATGTATCATCAAATAAGAGAAAAATATTTAATTTCTTTCAACACCTACTTTTAGAAACACAAACACATTCCAATCCTTTGCTTTTATCTTCAGAATTCAAGAGATAGTAACCAAAGCCTTCTGCTTCCAGAATCCCACCTTTAGATACAGATGATACCAAAGAAAAGCCATCTGGAACTTGTTATGCATTTTTCAAAAACTGTTAAGAGTTACAAAACAAGCAGCAGCAGAAAACTGTTTTCTACCAAAAGTTTTGCACACAGAAGTTTTAGTGGCAAAACCAACTAGCTGAACATATAATGCACTTTTAAAGGTTTTTAACACTTGTTGTGTCATCTTTTTAACAAGACGTGTAGTTACAGGATAAGGACCAGTGGCTTTAAACAGGGAATCAATTTATACTGTATATTAGGAAGATTTATTTTTTAATAATAAGGAAGATGAGGCACCAGAACAGATTGCACAGAGAAGCTGTGGATACCCCATCTCTGGAAGTGTTCAGACAGGCTGGATGGGGCTTTGAGCAGCCTGGTCTGGTGAAAAGTGTCCCTGCCCAAGGCAGGGGAGTTGAACTCGATTAACTTTAAAGATCAGTTCAAACACAAATCATCCTATGATCTCCACTCTTGTAATTCCCCTCAGGCATTTTAGACTTTTAAAATAAGCACCTCAAAGTTTTCTCTTAAAGCTCTGTCCACGGCTGTGAGGATTTTTTACAAGCATCCTCATTAACCTCTTCAAACACTTTCCTTCCCTACTGTTGTCAGAAACCAAAAAACATCAGCCAGATATAGTTTGTATATTTTGGGGGGGGATTACATCTATACACACACACACACACACACACACAGTGTACAGTTAATACAGTATGCAATAACAAATACAAGAAACAGTGTTTTAACTCACTCTGGTTTCTAGCGTGGGCATGGATCTGCTGAGAACGCAGCTTCTGTGTCAGGCAGCTCAGCCTGCACTGCCTCACACAGCAGAAACACGATCCACAACTTCAGACTGTATCTGCTTTAAGATTCGTTGTCTTTTAATTTAAGGTGTAAGCTAAACCTTTAGTACACTTTCAGCACGTTCTGCATTCCTACGTAACCTTGCATGCGCAACGTGTGTTGTCTTTAGGAGAGCGTCTTCAGACAGGTACACTCCCAGCAAGAAAACTACAAACTTTTTAAAGTTTGGGGCACGCAGGGTCAGTGGCCAAAGAACTTCACCTCCCCACTACGGAATAAGGAGTGACACCTGCGAACAGCTGCGCACCTGAAACTTCTGGACGCCAGAAAAGTCTGACTTTGCAGATGTGGCAGCTATGGCGAGACACCCACCCTGCGCCACACGGGCGACCCCGAGCACTCGGGTAACACGGCCCCCCGCCAGTGGGCCGGGGGTGGCAGCGCGGCGCCGAGAGAGCGCAGCGCTCGCAGGGACAGCCCCGCGGCCGGACGGGCCCCGCGGCCGGACGGGCCCCGCGGGGGCGGCGGGCACAGCCCCGCACCGGGGACCGGACTCACCGCTCTCCTTGCCAGCCGCGGTGCTGCCCTGGCAGCGGTGCGGACTCAGGAAGTCGCGAGCCAACTCCAGGTCCTGGAAGTGGGCGAAGGGGACGAGGGCGCAGGACATGCTCCCGCTGCCAGTAGATCCACCGCCGCCACCCAACCCGGAAATGTTCGGCTACTTCCCTCCGGCCCGGCGCGGTCCCGCGCATGGCGCATGCGCCGTGGAGGGCGGGGCCCGAAGGGGAGGTGCTGAGGCAAGAGCGCTAAAGGCAGCGCCCTGCAGGGCACCCCATTGCGATGTTTAATCGCACTTTCTGTGGAGCATTTCCTCCCAACGTCCGACATGCACTTCCCCTGGCGCAGCTTGAGGCCATTTAATCTTATCCTGTCGCTAGCTGCCTGGGAAAAAAGTGCTAGCGCCCACCATCCACAAGCTCCTCTCAAGTAGCTGTAGAGAACTATGAGATCATCCCTGAACATCCTTTTTTCCAGGCTAAACAGCCCAAACTCCCTCAGTGGGATTTTACTATCTAGACCTAATATTGAATCAGCACAGCCCAAAACCCCCATGTTACTTTGATGAATAGCAAACATGGTTAGTGAAAACAGGGTTTCTTTCAGTCTTGACTGCTCTTGTAAATATAAAGCTTTTATTTAGATTTAATGTCAACCCATTTCTATTCCTTTTCTGGACACTGCAGCATCTGAGTGACAGCAGCAGTTATGGTGATTGAGATTTGCACTGGAGTGACATCAGTACAATGCTGACAGCTGACCTGCAGCCTCCAAAACCTCCTCTTCAGGTAAGGAGAAAAAAATGTGTGACAAGAACATCAAGGGATGTTTTCTGGACCCCAAGGAAATAGAAATTTCCCTATGCATAAGACTTGACAAATTTTGAATGGCTCTCACTTGACTAGCCTTTATATGTGTACACACACACACACATATATATATGTATATAAGAACTCTTTCTTGTTTTCTGACAGGGCTCTTTTATGTGATAGATAGCAATGTATGTCTTATGTAGCTAAAAGCAGATATAACTGAGAAAAGCAGAAATAACTGAGAAAGTCCAAGGTATTCTGCAAATTTGGTTTGTGTTCTAGGTCTTCTATGTGTCTTTAAATACCTTCTAAGATTAAACAAATTTTTACTAAGAGAAGTTTCATGCCAAATGGGCTCCAGTTGGACTGTCCTAAAGGCACAGACTATAACAGGTTATAAACGCCAGAAAATCTCTTGTGAGCTTTGCAAAGAAACTGGCTTATATTTACCCAAACACCTTTTTAATGTCTTCAGCTATTCTGTTTTGTTGTAGTGATGTGCTGGTTTGAAATGTAGTGGGAAAGTTAACCCCACTGAACTGCATCTCCTCCTCCACTCTCTTCCAACAAGCAACAAAAAACTAGCAGGAATCACAATTTTGCTGAAAAGCTTGTAATAAATGCAGTACCAATAAAAGAGGGCACAAAAGAGGCAATACCCACAAGAGGGTATTCAGCATGGAACAAACACAAACACTTCCTGAAGAGAGAGAGCCTGGCATTGTTTCTTTTTGCTAGCTTTAATATAATTTCTTTGATATAGTGCACTATATTACCCTGTACTATACACTACTAGTAGTTTTAACTTTTGTATTGGTTAAGATCTTTCATCTAATAATATGCCATAATGAATAATTTATTCTGTATAAAATATACCTGAGGTGGCAGCAATGGGACTCTGCAGTGGCCATGGTGGCTTTATCTGGGTGCTGAGGAGCCATGCAGTCCCAGCCTCTTCCACGAGCCTGCAAAAACATGAGGAGTTTCTGCTTCCAGATTTCCTGCTGATACCATGGCCCCACAATGAAGTAGGTAGTATTGAATTAAAGAGTGCTAGAAACTCCATCTATGGTCTTTTCCTCTGTACGCAGGACAAGTATTCAGAGCTCAGTAATTTTGCCCTTGGCAACTACAGGAACATTTTTGTTTACATTTCAAATCTGTGTCTCCTCAGGCAATACACAGGTTAGACTTGAATTTAAGCAGATGAATAATCATGTGGCTATCCAGTAGAGAGTTGTTCAATCCTGTTTTTCTGAACAAACGTAGAATTACATGATGTGGAGTAATAGGAAGGATACTCTTCAAAAACAAGGTCACAATGTGGGAAAAGTTGAGACAAGAGGCTGGTGGATTTGCAGATGCTCTCAGTAAAATTATAGAGCCTGTAAAGAAAACTCTTTAATGATATTTTAGAATTGTAACATGCACGGTCACTAGTAATATCAACTGAATTAATAAAGAGTATGGAAGAAATTAAATTAACAACATGGTTTGTCATTCTTTAATGAAGCTTTCATCACATTATCAAAATTTTCCTCATTAGACAACAGTGAATAGTGTAAGACTGTCATATCCCCTGCCTGGTTTGTTGTACATGAAGAAGTCAAGTTAAGAACTATCAAGATACCAATGAAAGCATAAAATAAGGCAATGAATACTCAGCAAATAAGCTGATATTTCAAGACCGTCTTGAGTTAAGATAAACTCATATTAACACTTTGCCTACACAATAACCCTTCATGTGTTTTTTATAAGTTCAATAGTTCCTAATTTTTAATGATTCATTATACATATATGGATGGCTACAGAAAACAAAACTATGTTTTGAAAAACATCTGGCATAATTTTAAGCGAAGTTCCTAAAGACATTCAGATAAACAATTAATAGCCAAAATTTACAATACATTTCCAATAAGAATAATAATTTGCATTGGCATATATGCTGCTGAACAAAGGCCTTAATGCAGTTTACAAAAATAGATAATTAGGCTAAATACAGATTTAAACCATATGAAGTGCAGGTAATGATTTGTTCAGGGTCAACACAAGAAATTACAAAAGGGAAAGGCTTCAAAAGGAGAGACAGTAGGTTTCAATTAGATATTAGGAAGAAATTCCTGACTCTGAGGTTACTGAGGCACCCACATGGGTTGTTGCCCAGAGCGGCTGTGGATGCCCCATCACTCAAAGTGCTTGAGAACAGGTTTCTGAGCCAGGGGCTGGGCAACAGCACCTAGTGCAAGCTATCCCTCTCTCCCAATGGCAGGGGGGTCAGACCTAGAGGATCTCCAAGATCCCTTGTACCCCAAACCATTCTATGGTTCTTTGATTCAATGTTGTTCCTCCCTCCATGACCATTGAGCCACAGATCCCCACAATGCCCAGAACATGGAACCCACCTCTCCATGACATCAGTCCCGGGGCCAAGGGCACCATGGGCAGCGCAGCTGCTGTGGGCACTGCAGCTGTGGCAGTGCTGCTGCACGGAGCCCTCAGTGCTTGCAGCTGACACGTACCTCTGGCAGCCATGAACTGGTTCAGCTTCCTCATCCTGCTGACCGTGGCCAGGCTGGCTCACAGCATACAGAACACTTGCGGGTAAGTGGCCCTGAGGGGGAGCCACTGCAGCACTTGCGGCCTTCCCTGGAGAGTACCTGCCTGTCCCCCATGGCCAGGCCACAGCTTCCCACCCACCACAGGAAGCCCCAGTTCCTTGCCAGCAACCAGGTGCTGGCATGGACAGACGCACAACCCATGGGCTTCCCTGGCCTGCTGTGTGTGCAAGCCCTTGTGGGGAGGGCAGAGGGCTGAGCTTCAGCCTGAGCCACAGCAGGCCATGAAGCAGCACGGAAATTACTTTCTGCTTGCAGATGGACTTGCGGCCTCCGACCCATGATGTCTGACTCCATACCTCATGATGACGCCATGACACGCATTGTGGGTGGCACAGGGGCCAAGCCAGGGGCCTGGCCGTGGATGGTCAGCATCCAGCACCCCTGGATACCAGGCCCAGGGCATTGGTGTGGAGGGTCCCTCATCACTGCAGAGTGGGTCCTCACAGCAGCCCACTGCTTTGACAAGATCAAGTAAGAAGGAGCAGGCAATAGGGACACCCCCACAATACCAGCAGGTGACCTGTCAGCAGCACCACCTGCTACTCCCATTCCCTTTCCTCTCAGGCAGCCAGGCTGCCACGCTGCTCAGGAGAAGCCTGGGCTTGTGCCAAGGCTTCCTAGCAGCCTCTAGCTTGACATTCCCTCAGCCTAAGTTGTGTGTGAAGGCACTCACATCTGCCAGAGCACTGCTCCCTCTCTGCCTTGCCAAGCAGAGGTCTAGAAACTGCTGGGCTGCTGTGGGACATGGCTCTGCTCCCTCTCAGCCCTCCGTCCATCTTCCTTTCAGGAAAATCGGCATCTTGAATGTCGTGATTGGGGCCACCCAATTGACTCAGCCAGGCCCTGGAGCACAAGTGCGCAAGATTAAGAAGCTATTTCGTCACAAAAACTATAAGAAAAGGGATATAAGTAATGACATTGCCTTGCTGGAACTGAATGAGCCTGTACAGTGCAGCTCCTACATCCAGGTGGCCTGTGTGGCTGACCCCACCCTAAGAGTCTCAGAGCTGCAAAACTGCTGGATTGCTGGCTGGGGTTCAACCGCAGAAGAAGGTGAGTTCCCAAGAGAGACTCTTGCCTGCACAGCTAGGTCAGCACACTGGGGAGACGTCTTGCGCTTCCCCACAGCAGAGGGCATACCCAGGCTGATGGACGTACACCTCTGCAGAGATGGGACTGGCCTGCTCCCCAAAGGCAGGCAGCAGGATCATAGCACCCCAGTGCCTCTGGAGAGGCAAAACTACCAAGGGAAGGGTAGCCTCTCCAGAGAGGGGAGGAGGAGAACTGGCAAGGAGCTGCTGGGGTCTCATTCCGTTCTCTGCTCACATTTGAAGACTCAAGTGATCACCTCCAGGAGGCCAAGGTCCAGCTCATTGATGTCCAGCTCTGCAACAGCAGTGGATGGTATGCAGGGAAAGTCCACACCCACAACGTGTGTGCTGGTTACCCGCATGGCCGCATCGACACCTGCCAGGTAGGAGCGTGCCACAAGCCACTCAGCCCCCAGCAGCACTGGCAGCCAGGGCAGCACCGCCCCAACACAGCCCAGGGCCTGCTTTGCCTGGCCACTCAGTCGCCCTCCCAGCCCCAGCTCCCCACCGACTGCTCTGGGGGCTTCCCACACATCCCCATCCACACCTGCCTGCCCAGGATTCCCCTTGTGCCAGAAACCCCAAGAGCCCAGCTAATGCTCCTGGTAGCAGAGGTCCAGGTGCCACATGTCCATCCTCTGCACATGCAGGAGTCCTGTGCAGAAATGACAGAGAGAGCCCTACACTATAGGACCCCATGTCATTCACAGCCAAGCTTCTGGAGGCTCAAGCGCTTGGGTACAGTTCTGGCAAGGGCTATGAGAGAGAAGGAGACAGCTTAGTGCTGACAGGGGCCACCCAACACCACCTTAATCCTCTGTGCTCTGCTGCAGGGTGACAGTGGTGGTCCGCTCATGTGCCAGGACAACCATGCTGATTACTGGTGGGTTGTTGGAGTGACCAGCTGGGGAAGAGGCTGTGCCAGAGCAAAGCGGCCTGGAATCTACACCTCCACTCAGCACTTCTATGACTGGATTCTGGCCCACATGGGGCTGAACCCATTTGGAAGTGCTTCCTGAACAGCAGGGTGGGCAGGATCCAGGGCACATTGCAGTGCATAGCAATTGTTTTCTGCGGGGGAATGCCTGCTGATAAAAAGGCAGCCTCAGGGTCAAAACTCTGTCCTGACCATACTCCTCTCCTCTGTGCATGCAGACACTGGAGATGACTTAGTTGTTGAAGTAAAGTTGCCTATGGTCACAGGGAACCATGTTTTCAGTGCAATTCCAACTCCTGGGCCAAGTCAGTGCTATTCCAGGCAATTCCAACTCCAGGCAATTCCAACTCCTGGGCAAAATAAGGACAGCCACAACTGGCAACTGCAGAATGGGCCTGAGGACAGATGTGCCAGGCACAAAGGGACAGAGCAGCTCCAAAGAGCTACTCACAGCCAGAATGCCTGGTCAGAGGTGGAGAGTGCCATGAGCCACCATGGGCTGGAGAAACTTGATACATCAAGCCTAGGAAAGGGATAGAAAAAAAGCAGACACCTTGGGGGTGGTGCTCAAATGCACATGGGCTGCAGATTAGGACCTGGTGTGAACCTGGGCTAAGGGAACAGTTCTGGGAAACTCCCAAGCATGACAAGGGAAACTCCTGGCTGGAGTGCCAGTACCCTAAAGCAGAGCCAGATTTCACAGGCAGTAAAGGGACATTGATTTGCCAAGTGGTCACACTTCACAGATACTCAAAGGAAGTGCTGGGGTCATTCTGGGGAGAGGAACCTGTCAGGAACTGTGGAAAAGTACACCAGGAACGCCATGGAAGGCCAAGGTGAGTAGGCCAACACCACCTACAACACCAAGGCTGTTGACAAATGCTCCAGCAGTGGTGCCCTTGGGTCCCATCTGGGCTGCCAAAGTGCTGTGAGGAAACTCCCCTGTGTGACCATTCTGGAGACACAGGTGACTCCAACGAGCTCATGGTTGCCCCAGCTGATTTCCTATTCACACTACTGTCACCCAGTCAGAGCAGTTTTTCATACCCATTCAACCTCAGGATTCTCCCAGCAGACTCACAGATGTCACATTTCATAAAGAGCCTCCAGCTCCTGCTGCAGCTCTCAGTGTTCATTCAAATCCCTGGCCAGTGCCACAGCTCCCTGTGCTCTCTGTTATGCAAAGCATGGGCAGTTCACAGCCTCTGGTCCCAGGTTCCTGCCAGCCAGAGCTCAATCTGCAGCTGGCACTGCAGCTGCACACCCAGCTCCCTGCCCCAAATGGATTCCTCAGCTGCTGCCTGCCCCGGGGACTGCAGAGCCTCATCCTGCAAGAAGAGGGGCCTAAAGAAAGCAGCAGAGAACCTTCTTACAAGGGCAGGTCCTGATAGGACAAGGGGCAATGGCTTTACAGTGACAGAGGGTATGTGCTAATCACATATCCTCTGAACAGAGAGAAACATAGCTCTCTCTCAGGATTTTCCTGGGAAGCTGTCAGAAGCTGTGAGAAAGCTCAGAGAAAAGAATGAGAAACAATTCTTATCTCCAGTTGCTGCACCTGTTGTTGTGCAAATGTGGAATGTGTTATGGACATTTGTTTACCAGAGGGTGATTTTTTAATTACACTCTGTTGATGGTGGTTTGGATTCATTGACCAATTGGATCCACATGTGTGTCGTGACTGTCTGGCAAGGGCAATGGGTTTTTCTTAATAGTGTAGTATAATAAAGCAATTGATCAGCCTTCTGCAATCATGGAGTCAATGCTCATTATTCCCACATTGGGGACATCTTGCTACAATAAGGGTAGCTTCAGCTAGGATCAAAGGAAGGAAATCTTGATTCTGAGAGTACTGAGGCAAAGGCATGGGTTGCCCAGAGCACCTGTTGATGTTCCATTCCTGAAAGTGTTCAAGGACAACTTCTGAGCCAGGCTCTGAACAACTGGTTCTAGTGAAGGCCATGCCTCCATGCCCAAGGCAAGGGTGTTGGAGCCAAATGATCACCAAGGTCCCTTCCAACCCAAACCATTTTGTGGCTCACCGATTCCATGTTGCCCCTCCCCCAGTGGGTCCCCATGGCACAGAACACCACAGTGCCCAGAACACAGAACCCCCATCACTGTGACATCAGCCCCGGGGCACCACAGGCAGCACAGCTGCTGCAGGCACTGCGGCTGTGGCTGTGCTGCTGCATGGAGCCCTCAGTGCTTGCAGCTGACGCGTGCCTCTGGCAGCCATGAATTGGCTCAGCCTCCTCATCCTGCTGACCATGGCTGGGATGATGCACGGGTCATGGGACAACTGTGGGTAAGTGGCCCCAGACCCTGGTGGGGAGCCGCAGCCTTCCCTGGAGAGTACCCGCCTGTCCCCCATGGCTGGGCCACAGCTTCCCACCCACCACAGGAAGCCTCAGCTCCTTGCCAGCAACCAGGCGCTGGCACGGACAGACACACAACCCATGGGCTTCCCTGGCCTGCTGTGTGTGCAAGCCCTTGTGGGGAGGGCAGAGGGCTGAGCTTCAGCCTGAGCCACAGCAGGCCATGAAGCAGCACGGAAATTACTTTCTGCTTGCAGAGGGATATGTGGGCTCCGACCCATGGTGTATGAGTATGAGTACATGGATCATGACGACGGCACAACACGCGTCGTAGGTGGTGCAGATGCCAAGCCAGGAGCCTGGCCCTGGATTGTCAGCCTTAAGCATCCTGCAGTACCAGGCACAAGACACCTCTGTGGGGGATCTCTCATCACGGCAGAGTGGGTCCTCACAGCAGCCCACTGCTTTGACAAGATCAGGTAAAGACATACCAGAAATGGGGACATCCCCCACCAACAGGTACTCTGTCAGCAGCATCACCTGCTACTCCCATTCCCTTTCCTCTCAGGCAGCCAGGCTGCCACACTGCTCAGGAGAAGCCTGGGCTTGTGCCAAGGCTTCCTAGCAGCCTCTAGCTTGACATTCCCTCAGCCTAAGTTGTGTGTGAAGGCACTCACATCTGCCAGAGCACTGCTCCCTCTCTGCCTTGCCAAGCAGAGGTCTAGAAACTGCTGGGCTGCTGTGGGACATGGCTCTGCTCCCTCCCAGCCCTCTCTTCATCTGCTTTCCAGGAAAATTGGCATGGTATATCTGGTGATTGGTGCCACTCAGTTGACTAAGCCAGGACATGGAGCACAACTGCGACGGATTAAGAAGTTAGTGCGTCATGAACGTTATAATCCAAGTGACAAAAGTAATGACATTGCCTTGCTGGAACTGAGCAAGCCTGTTGACTGCAATCCCTATGTCCAGCTGGCCTGTGTGGCTGACCCCACCCTAAACCTGTCAGACCTGCAGAACTGCTGGGTGGCAGGTTGGGGTTCTACTGCTGCAAGAGGTGAGTTCCCAAGAGAGACTCCAGAGCCAGCTCAGCACACTGAGGAGAGAGCTTGCGCTTCCCCACAGCAGAGGCCAAACCCAGGCTGATGGATGTGTACCTCTGCAGAGATGAGCCTGGCCCGCTCCCCAAAGGCAGGCAACAGGATCATAGCACCCCAGTGCCTCTGGAGAGACAAAACCATGCCCTAGGAAAGGGGATCCCCTAAAGCAGTGGAGCAGAATTTTCAAGGAGCTACAGGGGGATAATTCCTTTCTCTGCTCACAGCTCAAAACTCAAGTGATGTCCTACAGGAGGCCAAGGTCCAGCTCATTGATGTCCAGCTCTGCAACAGCAGTGACTGGTATGCAGGGAAAGTCCACACCCACAACGTGTGTGCTGGTTACCCGCATGGCCGCATCGACACCTGCCAGGTAGGAGCGTGCCATGAGCCACTCAGCCCCCAGCAGCACTGGCAGCCAGGGCAGCACCGCCCCAACACAGCCCAGGGCCTGCTTTGCCTGGCCACTCAGTCGCCCTCCCAGCCCCAGCTCCCCACCGACTGCTCTGGGGGCTTCCCACACATCCCCATCCACACCTGCCTGCCCAGGATTCCCCTTGTGCCAGAAACCCCAAGAGCCCAGCTAATGCTCCTGGTAGCAGAGGTCCAGGTGCCACATGTCCATCCTCTGCACATGCAGGAGTCCTGTGCAGAAATGACAGAGAGAGCCCTACACTATAGGACCCCATGTCATTCACAGCCAAGCTTCTGGAGGCTCAAGCGCTTGGGTACAGCTCTGGCATGGGCTGTGGAAGAGATGGAGACAGCCCCAGTGCTGACAGGGGCCACCTAACACCACCTTAATCCTCTGTGCTCTACTGCAGGGTGACAGTGGTGGTCCTCTCATGTGCCAGGAGAAAAACAGTGATTTCTTCTGGATTGTTGGAGTGACCAGCTGGGGAAGAGGCTGTGCCAGAGCAAAGCGGCCTGGAATCTACACCTCCACTCAGTACTTCTATGACTGGATTGGCATCCACATCGGCCTGGAGACAATTGAAAATGTTTCTTGAGCACCAGGGTGGGCAGCATCAAGGACACATTGCAGTGCACAGCAAGTGTATCCTGCTTGGGCAAAGCCTGCTGATCCAAAGGCAGCCTCAGGGTCAAAACCCTGCTCTGTCCTGACCACACTCCTCTCTGCACACACACACTGGAGTTGAATTAATCGTTGAAATAAAGTTACCTTTGTTCACAGGGAACGACCTTTTCAGAATTCCAACTCCTGGGCAAGACAACTGCCATGCTCAGCACCTGCAGAATAAACCTGGAGAGTGGGGACAGAGTGGCTCCAAATATCTGCAAAGTGAGAAGAGAGAAGAGTGCTCTGAGCCACCATGGGCTGGAGGAACCTGCTACATCCAGCCTCGCAAAGGGATAGGAAAAATGCACACACCTTGGGGGTGGTGCTCAAATGCACATAAGCTGGTGATTAGGACCTGGTGTGAGCCTGGGCTAAGGGAACAATCCTGGGAAACTCCCAAGCATGACAAGGGAAACTCCTGGCTCCTGACTGGAGTGCCAGTGCCCTAAAGCAGAGCCAGATTTCACAGGCAGCAAAGGGGGATTGATGTGCCAAGTGGTCACACTTCACAGATACTCAAAGGAAGTGCTGGGGTCATTCTGGGGAGAGGAACCTGTCAGGAACTGTGGAAAAGTACACCAGGAATGCCATGGAAGGCCAAGGTGAGTGGGCCAACACCACCTGCAACACCAAGGCTGTTCACAGGCAGGGCCAACCTGTGAGCCAGGGGAAAATGATGCCTGGACATGGCTCCATATTTGGGAGGAGACGAGGGCAGAGAAAAGGGGGAGTTGAGGAAGATGAGAAGGGCTGTAATAGCCTGGCCAATGGAGAGAAGGAGCAGTCAAAGGGCCAGCTGCACAGAGGCAAACTGCAGCATGGTGGGCTCATTTGTCTGAGGGCTGTAGATAATCACCACAGGGTGGGAAAGAACCTTCTTATCTCAACTCTTTAATTAACAAATCATCTACAAACCGTGCAAATGTGCACTCTAATTTTAAACCCTTTCAATCAAAATTTTATACTGGGGCCTGGGAAGGTGGGGTGTGGGAGTGGGGATGGGGAATGGTAAAGAATCTTGGAATGCCTTGGGGAAGACATGTGCCAAGCACATTCTCTTGGCTTCCAGGCCAGTGGAGTCTCAGAGTGGGTGGCACTCTTCCCTTTGTATTAATCAAGATGGGCTGTGCTGAGAACAGCCACCCCACATCTGTACTGGTCCCTTCCACCCTGACTTATGTCAGGGGCTGCTAGCTTACAATACTGAGTGCAAGAGTCTCACTCAAGGCTGCAGAATGCCATTACCCTGCCCAGTGAGGAGACCAGCTTAGAGTCACCCAATCACCCTGGCACAACTTTACTTGTGCCTTGGCAAAATCCTACTGCCCATAAGAATTTCTGTCAGTGTTGCACAAGCTCAGCCACAGGTGTCCTCTTAACTACAAGAATATTTCCCGTCATGTCAAAAACCACAAGGGACGTAAAACTCCTTTTTATGGCAAAAAGGGACTTCCACCCCCTTCTGTGTGTGCCCAGGAACCCTGGCACAAGGCACACAAGGCTCTCCCTGTGCCTCTCTCCAAAACCCTTTGAGCAGAGACTCGAGTGTCCTAGCAGAGACTCAATGCCCCCCACGCCACATCTTATGGGGGCCTTCACAACTCCTCTGTGGCCGCCTTACAGTGATTATGCTGTGCATGCCTTCACCCTCTACCAGTGATTTCATCACCTCTGCAACAAATGCCACAACAATAGAAAGGCTCAAATGCACCCATATAATTTACACAGAGTCTGCGCATGGAATTGTAACACGCCCCATTTAGCTCCTTCCTGCTCTAAAGATCCCGATGAACTCACCTGCTGCCAACAGCTGCCATGTTTGGAGGAGCGAGGCTCTAAGGGTACTTCTCTACAGTCCCATCTGGGCTGCCATAGTGCTGAAGAAACTCCCCTGTGTGACCATTCCAGAGGCGCAGGGGGCGCCAACAATCCGATGGTCGCCCTGTTTGACTCCCTACTGATGCCACTCTCACCCAGTCAGAGCAGGTTTCTGTTGCAGTATGATGTCATGGCTTGCCTCAGTTACCCCAGTCGTTCCCCAGGTGTCAATCACATCTCCTTTCTCCAACCCTGACTCCTGCTGGGCACTGTCTATCAACCCAGAAATTCCAGAGGAGCATCAAGTGATTGGGCAGATTCAAAAGATGCCCCCCACAACATTGGAAAGGCATTGGGGCATTCAGGCATCCTTTTCCCTGAGGCCTTCTCCCCCTGTACCTGGATTGGTGGTCCCTGTGTTCCCTCCCCTCCCCCTCTCCCCTGGGTAAAAAGGGCAAGCACCACACACGCGGCAAGGGAGTTCTTGTGGAGTTGTTGCTACATACAGGGGTCATGTGGTCCTGAATAAAAGCTCTGGATTAAACCCTCCATCAGGACTGACTCCTTCCTTCACCATCGCCTTAAAAGGTTTCTCCAGCACAGAGAGGTCTGAGGAGTGACCCTCTTCTACCAAGAAGCTCTAGCCTGTAAGCACTGGAGCTCGGACATGTCTAGGCTTACTCCATCGTGCCCAGCTGCAACTCATAGCTAGCCAGTGTCTCTGGGATGAAAACACCACAGCTGCCACTATTTGGCTCAGCAGCAGGAGCCAGACAAGCCAAGGCACGTCCCATGCAGTGATACTGGTAAAAACCAATAGGTTTCCATATCCATTCAACCTCAGGATTCTCCCAGCAGACTCACAGATGTCACATTTCATAAAGAGCCTCCAGCTCCTGCTGCAGCTCTCAGTGTTCATTCAAATCCCTGGCCAGTGCCACAGCTCCCTGTGCTCTCTGTTATGCAAAGCATGGGCAGTTCACAGCCTCTGGTCCCAGGTTCCTGCCAGCCAGAGCTCAATCTGCAGCTGGCACTGCAGCTGCACACCCAGCTCCCTGCCCCAAATGGATTCCTCAGCTGCTGCCTGCCCCGGGGACTGCACAGAAGAAGGGGCCTAAAGAAAGCAGCAGAGAACCTTCTTACAAGGGCAGGTCCTGATAGGACAAGGGGCAATGGCTTTACAGTGACAGAGGTAGATGTAGATAAGATCATAAGAAGGAATTCCGGATTGTGAGGCTACTGAGGCACTGGCATGAGTTTGTTCAAAGGCTGCTCTCAAGCCAAGCTCTGGACACTCTGGACAACTGGGTCTAGTACAAGACCCTCCCAATCCCTCCCTGGGATCCCTAGTGCTATCCCTCCCTGCCCATGGCAGGGGGTTGGAGTTAATGATCTCCAAGATTCCTTCCACCCCAAACCATTCTATTTCTCCTTGATTTGATGTTGCCCCTCCCCCACTGGACCCCCTTGACATAGGCCACAGTGCTCAGAATACAGAACCCACCCCTCCATGACATCAGCCCCAGGGTCAAGGGCACCACGGGCAGCACGGCTGCTGTGGGCACTGCGGCTGTGCTATTGTCCAGAGCCCTCAGTGCTTGCAGCTGACACGTGCCTCTGGCAGCCATGAATTGCTTTGGCCTCCTCATCCTGCTGACTGTGGCTGGGCTGGCACAGAGCATCCAGAACACTTGCGGGTAAGAGGCCCCGGACCCTGGGAGGGAACCACGGCAGCACTTGTGGCCTTCCCTGGAGGGTACCCGCCTGTCCCCCATGGCCAGGCCAGAGTTTCCCACCCACCACAGGAAGCCCCAGTTCCTTGCCAGCAACCAGGCGCTGGCACGGACAGACACACAACCCATGGGTTTCCCTGACCTGCTGTGTGTGCAAGCCCTTGTGGGGAGGGCAGAGGGCTGAGCTTCAGCCTGAGCCACAGCAGGCCATGAAGCAGCACGGAAATTACTTTCTGCTTGCAGATGGACTTGCGGCCTCCGACCCATGATGTCTGACTCTGGTTACAAGAGTCGTGACTCCGGCAATACACGCATTGTGGGTGGCACAGGGGCCAAGCCAGGAGCCTGGCCATGGATGGTCAGCATCCAGCATCCGAGGATACCAGGCACAAAGCATTTCTGTGGAGGGTCCCTCATCAGGGCAGAGGGGGTCCTCACAGCAGCCCACTGCTTTGACCTCATTTTGTAAGAAGGGGCAGGCAATGGGGACATCTCCATAACACCAGCAGGTGCCCTGTCAGCAGCACCACCTGCTACTCCCATTCCCTTTCCTCTCAGGCAGCCAGGCTGCCACACTGCTCAGGAGAAGCCTGGGCTTGTGCCAAGGCTTCCTAGCAGCCTCTAGCTTGACATTCCCTCAGCCTAAGTTGTGTGTGAAGGCACTCACATCTGCCAGAGCACTGCTCCCTCTCTGCCTTGCCAAGGTCTAGAAACTGCTGGGCTGCTGTGGGACATGGCTCTGCTCACTCTCAGCCCTCTCTCCATCTGCCTTCCAGTAACACCACCTTGGTCTACGTGGTGATTGGGGCCACCCGGTTAAGTCAGCTGGGTCCTGGGGCACAAGTCCGCCAAATTAAGAAGTTGCTGCGTCATGAAAACTATCAGAGACGTGACATGAGCAATGACATTGCCTTGCTGGAGCTGAGCAAGCCTGTCCAGTGCAGCCCCTACATCCAGCTGGCCTGTGTTGCTGATGCTATCTTAGGAGTGTCAGTGTCACAAGAGCATAACTGCTGGATTGCTGGCTGGGGTGCCACCACTGCAAAAGGTGAGCTCCAAAGAGGGACTCCAGAGCCAGCTAAACACACTGGGGAGATGGTTTGGGCTTCCCCATAGCAGAGGCCAAACCCAGGCTGCAGGACATACAGACGTCTACAGAGATGGGCCTGGTCTGATCCCCAGAGGCAGGCAGCAGGGTCAGAGTGCCCCAGTGCCTCTTCAGAGGCAAAGCCATGTCCTAGGGAAGGGGATCCCCCACAGAAAAGGGAGAAGAACGGGGAAGGAGCTGCTCGTGGCTTGTTTCTTTCTGTGTTCACAGATAAAACCCCAAGTGATGACCTCCAGGAGGCCAAGGTACGCCTCATCAATATCCAGCTCTGCAACAGGACCTTCTGGTACTCAGGGAAAATCCACACCCACAACTTGTGTGCTGGTTACCCGCATGGCCGCATCGACACCTGCCAGGTAAGAGTCTTAATCCTCTGTGCTCTGCTGCAGGGTGACAGTGGTGGTCCGCTCATGTGCCAAGACAACCATGCTGATTACTGGTGGGTTGTCGGAGTGACCAGCTGGGGAAAAAGCTGTGGCAGAGCAAGGCGTCCCGGAGTCTACACCTCCACTCAGTACTTCTATGACTGGATTCTGGCCCACATGGGCACAAACAATGTTTAAATTGCTTCTTGAGTACCAGGGCAGCCTCCAGGGTGTGCCACAGTGCACAGCAATTGTTTCCTGCAGGGGCAATGCCTGCTGATAAAAAGGCAGCCTCAGGGTCAAAACCCTTCTCTGTCCTGACCACACTCCTCTACTCTGTACATGCACACACTGGAGCTGACTTAGTGGTTGAAGTAAAGTTACCAATCATCACCGGGAACCATCTTTTTGACTGAATTCCAACTGCTGGACAAGGCAAGGACTTCCATATTCCACACCTGCAGATTGAGCAGCCTGGACATGGCTCCATATTTGGGAGGAGACGAGGGCAGAGAAAAGGGGGATGAGAAGGGCTGTATAAGCCTGGCCAGTGGAGAGAAGGAGCAATCAAAGGGCCAGCTGCACAGAGGCAAACTGCAGCATGGTGGGCTCGTTTGCCTGAGGGCTGTAGATAATCACCACAGGGTGGGAAAGAACCTTCTTATCTCAACTCTTTAATTAACAAATCATCTAGGTAGTGTACAAATTCACCCCAAGATTTTGTACCCATTTATTCAACCCCAGAATTTTCATTTTGGGGAAAAAATAAATGGTAGGGCATCCTGCAACTCCTCAGGGAAGACATGTACAAAGCTACTCTCTGTCACTGCAAAGCCAGTACCCCTTGTCCTATCAGCACATCTAACAATCATGGATTATCTGGAAGACTGTCCATGGTAAATCCTCCTCTCAGTCTTGTGCCCACTCTTAGGTAGCCTCTCTGCCCTGCTGACCTGAGGTATCATGGGCCTATTGAGCTAGGAAAAACTTCCCCTTGTGTTACCAATCTAAATTTATCTGTAACACCTTGATTTTTTAGCCTGATCCACCTGTTCATTGTTGCCTGACTCTTCAGCACGGGGACATCTACATGACAGGCTTTAATTATCATATTCTCTACCCAGGCACTGATGTCTTGCCATTCTTCAGCAGCCCAGACTGGTTTTCCTCTACACTGTATTTGGCCTTTTTCCACCCTTTCAGCCACCCCCAGACTGTTTGCTACCCGCCACCAGTCAGTGTAGTGGTAGAGTGTTGTCCACTTCTCTTACACAGAAATGTCCAAAGCCAGCTGGGCTATTTTCAGGTCTGCAATCTGACCAGATCCACCTCGTTCTTCAGTAGCTTCTGCAGCTCACAACATAGGGCTCCACACAGCTCTTTTCCATTTCCTACTGGTCACTACAGTACAGCAGAATCCATCAGTGAAGAGGATGTATCATCCTTCACTTTCAGGTCGCTGGTTATATGGTAGGGCTTCCTCAGCACACATTACCTGCTCTTCCTCTTCTGATGATAATCAAAAGTTCTTGCCTTTGGACCAGTTTGCGATGACTGCCAAGATCCCAGGTCAATTTGGGTTTCCTATTCAAGCTCACATGCTATGAGGGTGATCCATTTACTCCAGGTAGCATCTGTGGCATGATGTATTGCAGGGACCTTTCCTTTAAATATCCAGCCCAGCACTGGTAGTCAGGGTACAAGAAGGAGCTGTGTTTCAGTGCCAGTCACTTCTGAAGCAGCTTGAACCCCTTCATAAGCTGCAAGAATCTCTTCCTCAGTTCAGGCATAGCTGGCCGCAGATTCTGTATGCATGACTCCAAAACCCAAGAGGTCAGCCTCAGGTCTTCCCAGGTCCCTTCTGCCAGAGGCTCCAGGAAGGACCATGCTCCATGGCTGTGGTGTGGAGCACATTCTTCATATCCTGTCCTGTCCTGACAGGCCCAAGTGCTACTGCATGGGCAATCTCATGCTTGATCTACTCCAAAGCTTGCTGTTACTCAGGGCCCCGGTCAAAATAATTTTTGTTTTGTGTCATGAGGTTGAAAGGTCTTACAATCTGGCTGTATTCCAGGATGTGCATTCTCCAAAAGCCCAAAGTGCCTAGGAAAGCTTGTGTTTCTTTCTTGCTGGTCAGTGGGGACATAGCACTTATCTTATTAATTATATCTGTTGGCATCAGTCTGCATCCATCTTGCCACTTCACCCTGTGAGAGACAACTGCTCACTTTGAAAATTTAAAGAGGTTTATTAAACCTTAACAAAAATACAACAAAGGACTACATAAGAAAAAAGCTGCAGCACTGGGAACTGCTCCTCACGCATACCATGCAGCCAATTCGTCTTCAAGATGGATGCTCAATCTTTTATACCCCTGGGGGTTGCATCAGCCAGCCCTGGCCCCTCCTAAAGTCTGTCAGTCAGCTCTTCTTTGCCATTTATCGGTGGAGTCTGCTTTCTTGTAACTTGATTGGAGGGTCAGGTGTTGTCATGCCCCACCTCCTTAGCAACAAGCTTTTCCATGCCCGACTGCCCCATGCAAGGGACACATCTGCACGCATTCTTTTTACCTGTCCTAGGCCACCCCGGCTGTCTGATGGTAACAATACAGGGGGGAAAAGGGAACCATGGGGAGAACAGAGGACACCTAAACTATAATAACATAACTATACATCACGAAAGCTTTTCTTAATATTCACACAATAGTTATCCCTTAACTGCGAGAGCCAATCATCTCATTATCCATCTATAACAACCCTTAGGAAATTAATTTCCTGGGTAGGCCCCTTGACTTTACTTCATTTGATAGCAGAACCTGCTTCAGAAGAAGACTCTGGATTATTCTCTCTCCTTTCTCATAAACATCCCCTGCCATGTTCCTTCATACAGTGATGTCATTGATGTACTGCAGATGTTCTGGAGCCTCACTCTTTTCCCATGCAGCCTGGATCAGCCCATGGCAGATGGTGGGGCTGTGTATCCACCCCCTGAGGCAGTCGGTTCCAGGTGTAATGCACACCCCTCCAGGTGAAGGCAAACTGAGGCCTGCACTCTGCTGCCAGAGCAATGGAGAAAAATGCATTGGCAATGTCAATAGTGGCGTACCACTTTACTGCCTCAGACTTCAGCTTGTACTGGAGCTCCAGCATGTCCGGCACGGCAACGCTCAGTGATGGTGTAAATTCATTTAGGCAACAATAGTCCACAGTCAATCTCCATTCCCCATCAGACTTGCACAAAGGCCAAATGGGCTGGTGAAGCATGAATGGGTCTTACTGATCACTCCCTGGCTCTCCAGCTCACGCATCACATTATGTATGGGAATCACAGAGTCTCAGTTTTTGTGGTATTGCCAATGATGTACTATAGTGGTGGCCACTGGTACCTGCTGTTCTTCCACCCTCAGGAGTCCTACTGCAGAAGGGTACTTTGAGAAACCAGGCAGGGTGTCTAAAGACAGAGGGCACTCCGTCTTCACAGCAGGTATTCCAAAAGCCCTCCTGAGTCCTTTAGGGTCTTTGAAATAACCACTCCTGAGGAAATCTACTCCTGAAATATATGGGACCTCGGGACCAGTCACAATAAGGTGTTTACTCCACTCCTTCCCAGTCAACTGTACCTCAGCTTCCAACAGAGTCAACTGCTGCGACTCCCCTGTTGACCCAACAATAGAAACAGGTTCTGTCCCCACATGTCCCAGTGGTATTAAAGTACATTGTGCACCAGTGTCAACCAAAGCATTGTATTTTTGTCGTTCAGTTGTGCTAGGGCATTGGATCCACACAGTCCAAATGACCCAATTTTCCCCAGCATTTACCTGGCTGGAGGCCAGGGCCCCTCTTGTCCTGGCTACTATTGACTCCCTCTGCGAACATCCCAGAGGTTCCTTCAAGGGGAAGAACATATCATCGTCTTTTCTGTTATACCTGGCAGCTCATCTACAGGAAACTGTAGCTGCATATCTTATGGTAGAATACCCATGTTAGTAGTTTCCTCCTTTAGTTTACACACCTGTGCTGCCAGACAGAAATTAGTTTTCCATCCCACCTCAAATCTTCCCCATGCTCACACAGAAAGAGCCACAGGTCAGCTTGTGGGGTGTACCACCTCTCCCTAGCTGGGGCCATCTGCATCAGATAAAAGGGCATCTGCACTGTGCTGATGAGACTTAGAGAAGGTCCTCTTTCATCTCCTTCCTGAGTTTCTGATGGGTCTCTTCAGTCCTGTCTTTCACTTTCTGTATATGCGCCGCCAGGTGTGTTGCCACAGCTAAGATTTTTGCTTCTCTTGGGCCATGCACAGTGTCTTCATAGTACCAGAGCCTCTTTGTCCTAGCAGTACTGTCTCGTCCCTCTCCTTCCACTGCAACATTGCTATGACAGGGGTGTACATGCGTGGCTGGATTTGTGCAAGTTTGAGCCACATCACTGCCATACATTTTACGATGTCTGGACTCTCAGGGGTTTGTATTGGAACTTACCAATATTACTGAATGGGACTGCCTTTGGCCTGTCTGTCCTCAGCTGCTGACCAAATAGCGGCACCTGTGGTCCTTCCTCCCAGAGATGCTATTCAGTTACCTGTGGTCACAGCTGGGCACGTGGAGACAAATCCGGGCATGCCCCAAGCTCCAGCGCTTACTGGCTGGAGCTTGCTGTTGATGCAGGGCCACTCCTCAGGCCTTCCTGAGCTGGAGAAACCTTTAAGGCAAGGTGAATAAAGGAGTTGGTCCTGATGGAGAGTTTTTAATCCAGAGTTTTTATTTTGGGCATGGCCTCTGAATCCTGCAACAACTCCACCGAACTCTCCCAACAGAACCCAAACCATGTGGTCTGCTTTCCCTTTTACCTGGGGAGAGGGGGCAGGGGAGGGGACCACAGGGACCACCAACCAGGTATAGGGGGAGGACGTCTCAGGTGAGAAGGACACCTGGGCTGGCCAGTGGCCCCCCAGGGGGTGGAGAGCGTCCTTTGAACCTGCCAATCACTTGATGCTCCCCTTGGAATTTCAGGGTTGATAGGCAATGCCCAGCAGGGGTCAAGGGTGGGGAAAGGAGAGGTGATTGACACCCCACCTGGGGAAGGAAATTTCAGGGAGAAACCAAGAGAACTGAGGCAAGCCATGACATCACACCATAACAGGTTTGATCATCATCTAAGAAAAGGACCTCTAGCACAGCTGGTTTTCTCAAGTATTGGGTTCCTTGCTCCATGGTCTTCCAGAGGCCTTGCTGCAGCTGAAGATCTGGGTTAAAGTATCTTTCTTTCATACTTGTTAAGAGCTGTGTCCAGAGGCTGAGAGGTTTGGGCCTCCTTGCAATCCCCTGGTCAGTACATCACATGACAGAGGTCGAAAATGCCTCACTTCAATACCATCCAAAATTGTATCATAGCCTGCAGTGTCCCAGGTTTGGACCAACCCACATAATATAGACTCATCAGGCCATTGGCTGAGATATTTTCTGAGATTGTGAAGGCTTTCTAAGGATAGAGACTTGGTGATTATTTCTGGTTCCAATTCCTCTACTGGTTGTGAGGGTCCTGACTTCCCACCATCATCCACTGGGTGAGTGGATTTAGTTTTGTGTTTCCTTCTCTGGACAGGGGTAATTGCTGTTGGCTTAGGCTCACCATCTGGCTTAGCTGCAGCCAGAGTGCCTGGGGTGTCTGCTGATTCATCCTCCTGCCCCTCTGGCTGTATTTGCTGTCCTACAGTGTCTAGCAGTGTATGATAAGCATTAGCCAGAGCCCAGCACATTGCAATGAGTTTCTTCTCTCTAGAGCTGTCATTACAATTTTTTTTTTCAGATATTTCCCTACCTCAGCTGGATTCTGAATTTGTTCAGGGTGAAAGTTTCAAACTATGGGGCACAGAATTCCTTCAGGGTTTGGCCTATGTCCTTCCACGTCCCACACCACTCAAGATTTTCCACCACTGGGGCAGATGTCTGGACAACCTCTCTGGAAATCTGAACCCTGGTTCTAAATGTCCTGTAAGTCTTAAGGAGGAGAGCTAGCAGAATTTTGAAAAAGAAAATATGGTATCTTTAACATCCAGAGGGAATGGAATATTCTCAAAAGGTGACATGCCAGATCTGAAGAGGAAGAAGGAGGTAAAAGGCTGGGAAAAATCATCCCCTACTTTTCCCCCAACAGACTGTGTGTAATTGTTAATAAATCCCAAAAAAAGACTGTCAAAGCCAGCACAGGAAAACAGCAGAGAATACCATGCCAAATAACTCTCATTACCTCTGATGTCTTTCCATAAATTATTAGCACAGAACATATCAACACAACAATTCTGATTCGCATCCCTGTTATGTAGGAGATATATACCAGGGCTAGGGTTGCCAATATATATGGATAAGAACACATGCCTAGGTGCCATGAAGCCATTATTGAACAGGCAGCATGGTAATCATTGACTATTGTAGCCAGTAAAAAGTCTTTCAGACAAGAGTGTTTTTTTGTTTTTTTTCACTTTCTCTTGCACCCTTAAGTTGGGCAACAAATTTTGTCTCATTTTGAGATTTAGAAGAGAACATCTGTGTTACCTCCTTTAGACTTTAGACTTCAAGAATCCCTTTCCACCAGTAAGGAATGAATACTAATAAATGAAAGTGAAAAAAAAAAACCCAACAAAACCCCAACATTTTTGTTGACAAACCAAATGCCAACAGGCAGGAACAAATAAAAGTAAATAACTTGTACATATCAAAGTGTTAGATCTCACTACCCCACCAGAACAAAAGGAGACCCAAAATGCTGGAGAATAGCCGTTCCTGATACATGATAAAAGATGGCATCAACTTCTCCCCCTTTGGAAGGCAGGAGCCTCATGGAGCAGACAAAGGCCCAGCAGCAGACGAAGGCCTCATGGCCCATATGACGCCAGCCTCCTCCCCATGGCAAAGAACAGCAGAACGGTCATGGCAGGTGAAATAGCTGGGCTGAAGTCATTTTGTGTGTTCTTTCCACAGCTTGGCACAGTTCACAGTGGTTTGGTGCCACTTCTCTTTCCCCCAGCTAGCTGATGACAGGAGCGGGGGCATGGCAGATTCCCCCTGGAACTCCATTTGAATCCCAACTGTCAGCTGTTTCGGTGCATTATAAAACACAGGGAAGTTACTCCCAGAGTAACTTTATTTGATGGTAAACTTCCCCTTTTCCTCTCCCAGGACCCTGAACAATGGGGGAAAGGGCACTTATATTTGGGGTACATTCCAGGGGAGGGCACAATCTTTAATAAATCAGGAGAATTGGGAGTAAAAAACCAGGTGGGAATTACAATGTATGAACCAATAAAATTCCAAGGGAAGAAAAACAGTTTCAGTAAACTGCTAAAGTTTGGAGAAATAGAAACTAGAAACTAACAATGAAAAAGATGACATAAGTTCTGGGAAAAGGCAGGGACAAAAAGAAAACAGCATAAAGAACATTTCCAAATTACAAAGCAAACCATAAACCTACTAATAAAACAAAAAGCACAATACAACAGTTTGGGTTGGAGCAGGGAAGCTCTACTCCTGCCAGTGTGATGTCCCAGTCTCAGACAAGCAGCTGCTCAGTTTGCCTCAAGGCAGCCTAAAAATCACTACTGCAGCTTCTCCGAGACAAGGAAAGGCAAAACTTTTGCCTAGGCAAAAACCAAGCCAGCCATGATAAAATCACGCCACACAGAGCCCTGAAAAACCTGGGAGGGGAGCTTTTAAAAAACACCCACACAGAACAAAAGCACTCCATTCCCCCTGCCTCACACACTCAAGGTCCCGGGGTTGAAGCCTCTTAAAGATACAGTAACAATTTCTGGAAAGAGAATAGAGGCTATCTGAATATACTGTCATAATAAATCACTCCAAGGCACTGAGGCACAGCATAGGTTGCTCAGAGCAGTGTGGAATCCTACTTTTCCCACAGTCAGGGTCAGTAGAGAAAACAGACACCAACTTCAGGAATAAGTGTAATTTACTGTAATCCAAAATTGCAAAGAAATGCAAAAGGATAAGCTAAGCAATGCATCTAATAATTGCTCTAAAAGACTGCCTACAGTGGTGAAGAAAGACACATCACAAGTTACCCTAATACTTTACCATCATCGAGGTCTGCCCATTCAGCTGGGGGAAGCCACTGTCACAACACTGGGGAATCACTATTTGCAAGCAGGAAATTCTGCAGGTGCCTTCCCCTACAGGCAACAAGGTTTCTCACTGCACTGGGAGAGGGCCCTCTTTTTATACTGTTCAATAAACAACTTTCCATAACTTCTAGAGCAGGAACATCTGGTTTTGTTCTCCTATTGGGATGCTCCCAAGGCCTTGGAGCGTTTCAGGAGGAACCAAGGGAGTTGTCTGTGATACTACACACCAAAAGAAGGCCAGATGTGGCCTTCTCCAGCTTCTAAATAGAGAAAGGAAAATCCATGTTTTGTCAGTGAGCAGATGTAGGTAACAGTTAGAAGGTAATCTAGAGACCAACTTTTGGTCAAGAGCTGTTGTTCCTGCCTTGGTCAGGGCCTGTTGATCAGGACTTAGTACTTCAATGCCCCGATCCCTCAAAGTGTTCAAGGACAGCTTCTGAGCCAGGCTCTGAACAGCCTTCTCCAATGCAAGCTGTCCCTCCGTGCCCAAGGCAAGGGTTCAGAGTGAGATGATTTCCAAAGTCCCTTCCACCCCAAACCATTCTATGGCTCCTCAATTCCATGTTGCCCCTCCCCCAGTGGGCCCTGTGCCACAGAACCCCACAGGGCCCAGAACATGGAACCCACCCCTCTGTGACATCAGCCCCAGGGCCAAGGGCACCATGGGCACAACGGCTGCTGTGGGCACTGCGGCTGTGGCTGTGCTGCTGCGCGGAGCCCTCAGTGCTTGCAGCTGACACGTGCCTCTGGCAGCCATGAACTGGTTCAGCTTCCTCGTCCTGCTGACCGTGGTCGGGCTGGCACAGAGCATCCAGTACACCTGTGGGTAAGTGGCCCCAGACCCTGGTGGGGAGCCACGGCAGCACTTGCGGCCTTCCCTGGAGAGTACCCGCCTGTCCCCCATGGCCAGGCCAGAGCTTCCCACCCACCACAGGAAGCCTCAGCTCCTTGCCAGCAACCAGGCGCTGGCACGGACAGACGCACAACCCATGGGCTTCCCTGGCCTGCTGTGTGTGCAAGCCCTTGTGGGGAGGGCAGAGGGCTGAGCTTCAGCCTGAGCCACAGCAGGCCATGAAGCAGCACGGAAATTACTTTCTGCTTGCAGAGGGAGCTGTGGGCTCCGAGCTCCACCACCTATCTACAGCCCCATGACTTATTCCTACGGTGACACGGCTTATGACTACGGCACGACACGCATTGTGGGTGGTATAGGTGCTGCGGAAGCAGAATGGCCCTGGCTCGTCAGCATCCAGCACCCCTGGGTACCAGGCCTGGGACATTGGTGTGGAGGGTCACTCATCACGGCAGATTGGGTCCTCACAGCAGCCCACTGCTTCGACAAGTTTGAGTAAGGAGGAGCAGGGAATGGGGACATCCCCCCAATCCCAGCAGGTGCCCTGTCAGCAGCATCACCTGCTACTCCCATTCCCTTTCCTCTCAGGCAGCCAGGCTGCCACCCTGCTCAGGAGAAGCCTGGGCTTGTGCCAAGGCTTCCTAGCAGCCTCCAGCTTGACATCCCCCCAGCCTAAGATGTGCAAAGGCACTCACAACCTGCCAGAGCACTGCTCCCTCTCTGCTTTGCCCAGCCAAGGTCTGGCAACTGCTGGGCTGCTGGGTGACTCCCTCTCAGCCCTCTCTCCATCTCCTTTCCAGTAACATCAGCCTGCTGTATGTGTTGATTGGGGCCACCCAGATAAGTCAGCCAGGCCCTGGGGCACAAGTGCGCAGTGTCAAGAAGGTGGTCGTACACAGCGACTACAGGCGTAGCGACTACAGCTACGACATTGCCCTGATGCAATTGGACCGTCCTGTCCTGTGCAGCTCCTACGTCCAGCTGGCCTGTTTGGCTAACCCCACCCTAAGAGTCTCAGAGCTGAGAAACTGCTGGATTGCTGGCTGGGGTGCCACTACTGCAAGAAGTGAGTTTCAAGAGCAACTTCTGGGCCAGCTCAGCACACTGGGGAGAGGGTTTGGGCTTCCCCACAGCAGAGGCCAAAGCCAGGCTGCAGGATGTACACCCTTGCAGAGATGGGCCTGGCCCTAGGGAAAGGGATGCCCCTGACAGGGAGGGAGCACCAGCATGGTGCTGCCGGGGGCTTATTCCTTTCTCTGCTCACAGGTCTAGATTCAGCTGATCGCCTTCAGCAGGCCAAGGTCCAGCTCATTGATGTCCAGCTCTGCAACAGCAGTGACTGGTACGCAGGAGAAGTCCACCCGTACAACTTGTGTGCTGGTTACCCACAGGGTAACATCGACTCCTGCAAGGTAGGAGCGTGCCATGAGCCACTCAACCCCCAGCAGCACTGGCAGCCAGGGCAGCACCACCCCAACACAGCCCAGGGCCTGCTTTGCCCGGCCACTCAGTCGCCCTCCCAGCCCCAGCTCCCCACCGACTGCTCTGGGGGCTTCCCACACACTCCCCACCACACCTGCCTGCCCAGGATTCCCCTTGTGCCAGAAACCCCAAGAGCCCAGCTAATGCTCCTGGTAGCAGAGGTCCAGGTGCCACATGTCCATCCTCTGCACATGCAGGAGTCCTGTGCAGAAATGACAGAGAGAGCCCTACACTATAGGACCCCATGTCATTCACAGCCAAGCTTCTGGAGGCTCCAGCCCCTGAGCAGAGCTTTCCTCTGCCCAGAATACAGCTCTGTTAGGGGCTGTGAGAGAGAAGGAGACAGCCCCAGTGCTGGCAGGTGCCACCAACACCATCTTAATCCTCTGTGCTCTGCTGCAGGGTGACAGCGGTGGTCCTCTCATGTGCCAAGAGAAAAACAGTGACTACTGGTGGGTCATTGGAATAACCAGCTGGGGAAAAGGCTGTGCCAGAGCAAGGCGTCCTGGAATCTACCTCTCCATTCAGTACTTCTATGACTGGATCCTACTCTACATGAACCTGAGCCCAGATGGAAGTTCCTCTCCATCATCTCGGGCATGTAGTCATTTTTTTATCACTTCACATCCCTGGAGTCATTATATTCCCACCCCACAATCCTCTCAGAAGCCATGGGTAAGACCAACCCTCTCTCCAAAACCAACTCCAGTACGAACATTGGGCAAAGTTAACTGCTGCCCATTTCCCTTCAAGATTCTGATGGAATTCTTTACTCAAGTGAAGGAACTCCTCCAGCAGACCTTTGGTCAAAACACATCTTGAGCAACAGGACAGCCATGGTTAGGGCATACTGCAGTGCACCACAACAGTTTCCTGCTGGGGCAATGCCTGCTGATCCACAGGCAGCCTCAGGGTCAAAACCCTGCTCTGTCCTGACCACAGTCCTCTCCTTTGTGCTCACACACAATGGAGTTGACTTCCCTGATTGAAGTAAAGTTGTCTATGGTCACAGGGAACCATTGTTTTGGTCCAATTCCAACTCCTGGGCAAAGCAAGGACTTCCATGGTTGGCACCTGCAGAATGAGCCTGAAGTCAGACCTGCCAGGCACAAAGGGACAAAATGGCTCCAAAGAGCTGGTGAGAAAGGAGAGTACTCTGAGACACCATGGGCTGGAGGAACCTGCTACATCCAGCCTTGCAAAGGGATAGGAAAAATGCACACACCTTGGGGGTGGTGCTCAAATGCACATGGGCTGTTAATTTAGGGCCTGGTGTGAGCCTGGGCTAAGGGAACAATCCTGGGAAACTCCCAAGCATGGCAAGGGAAACTCCTAGCTCGTGACTGGAGTGCCAGTGCCCTAAAGCAGAGCCAGATTTCATGGGTAGCAAAGGGGCATTGATTTGCCAAGTGGTCACACTTCACAGATACTCAAAGGAAGTGCTGGGGTCATTCTGGGGAGAGGAACCTGTCAGGAACTGTGGAAAAGTACACCAGGAATGCCATGGAAGGCCAAGGTGAGTGGGCCAACACCACCTGCAACACCAAGGCTGTTCACAGGCAGGGCCAACCTGTGAGCCAGGGGGAAATGATGCCTGGACATGGCTCCATATTTGGGAGGAGACGAGGGCAGAGAAAGGGAGAAGTTGAGGGAGATGAGAGGGCTGTATAAGCCTGGCCAATGGAGAGAAGGAGCAATCAAAGGGCCAGCTGCACAGAGGCAAACTGCAGCATGGTGGGCTCCTTTGCCTGAGGGCTGTAGATTATCACCACAGGATGGGAAAGCAATTTCTTATCTCAACTCACTAATTAACAAATCATCTACAAACTGTACAAATTTGCACCAAAATTTTTGCCCTTTTCAATCAAACTTTTATACTGTTTGCCAGGGAAGGGGGGAAATGGTAGAGGATCCTGGAATGCCATGGGGTAGACTTGTTGAAGGTAGTTTTCATCTGTCTTTTCCAGGTGAAGGCAAGATGACTGGATGAATCTCAAAGTGGCAAATACTTTGTTCAGTGTCAAGACACACATTTTGAGCATTAATAGTATTGCTTTCACAAATGAATCCTAGTTGTTCTCTAGCAGCACAAGATTCTAAATTTACTGTTTGCCACTTTTCATTCATATTTCATGCCCACACCCTATGTTCTGAGGGGTAGAGCACCATTTTTTCATTATTTAATCCTAGTGTAATGATGGGGTGGATCTAATTTGCATATTACATATGTAATTTACATATTACATATAGTAAGCACAAAGGCAGTGGCCGCATTAGAAGCAGGATCATAGGTAAAATTTACCATCATCCACAAGGACTGAAACTTTCTTTCAAAATCAATCACATTATCCCAGACAATCTTTTGAATTTCAGCTGGAAAATCACCTTCACCCCCTTCCCATATGATCAAAGCTGCTGTTGCCTGCATCCACAACTGTGCTTGTATACAACTGAAAGCTCAAGACACGTTATCTTCAACTCTGCTAAGTGCTTCCACTATTAACTTCTGGTCTTAGTCCCTGGCCTTCTCCCACTTTGGCAGTACTTTTGAAATCTGCCACTGACTACTGCCTAATGCCAACAGAGATTACTGCAGGGGCTGTTTTAATTTTGCTAGACCACCTGCTGCAGTGGCCAGCTTGTTGATCAGTGAAATAAATAGGGCAGGAGATCTTTCTCCTTTTTAATGCCTTTATTAAAGAGAATCAGCTCAGGTGGGGAGAAATCGACGGGTCGTGCCCACGCTGCCAGTGCTCCCAGGAGTGGCACAGAGGAGGAGGAGGAAGAATGCATACCAGTGTCCGCTGGTATGCAGGCAGAGCTGGGGCTTCCGTCCTCATGAGAGCAATAGGAGATTCCGCCTTTTCAGTCTGACATTCAAGGGCCTCTTTCTAGCTGACATCCTTTTAGGTTAGAGTGAGAGGTAAAAAGGATCTTAGCAGACACAGGATTATATAAATCCCTCACCTTTAGACATCATCTTAATTCCATGATGGCACGTTGTTTTCAACTTAAAAAAAATGGACAACTTTTCTACTCATAACAATCAGTATTTCTGAATTAATTCTATTTAAATCCTATCCCTAATATCCCAGTTAGATCCCTTTTTATTCTGCTTCTGAGGTGTACTTGTCTCTGTAACCACATTGTGCAGCCCTCAAAGGATGTTCTTAGGAAAGAGGAGCAGTCTGATTGGATTTCCAAGATGTTAATTTGCATTAGCAATTCAACACATTTGAGAGACCACTCTGGATTGAACAACAGTTGTTGTTGACCCATATTCCTCACTGCCTATGGGCCTATTTCATATACTTTAGTTTCAAGTTTGGTTTGGGTCTGAACTGCTTGTGTACTGGTGTGAGTTGTGTGAGGTCTTCCCATTGTAAAAGGTACAGCTTCTATTTTAAATTTAAATGAGAGCCCGACAATGTCATGAACCCAAAGACAAGTTACTTCTACAGGCTGTATTAATGTGAAATTATACCAACAGTCTGATTTACTTGCGCTATTACAAACCCCCCAGTGCCTGTATACATGAGAGGCTGAAACACTTATTTGATTTGGTCTCTCATGAGTGGTCCCATTGACCACCTGGCATCCTACCCTGATTTCTTCTCCTCTGATCCCTTGAAGAGTCCACAGTTCCTGTTCCTGCCACTCCTGTTTCACATATACCTGATTCCCATGGATTACTACAGTGGATAGGTTTAAATCTTTCATCTCAGAAGGTTCTCCCATGGATCCAGTACACTGATTAAAAGCCTGGGACCAAGGCTATTCAGCATCATTTTGGATAGAGGTACTCTCTAATCCCAAAACTCCAATTACAATTATACACAAAACAATTTTGTAAATGAAATTACAAACTACCCCTGGCCGCAATATACTCATTTTGCCTGAGTAAGTTTTAGTCTCAGTTCATCGTCACTTTCCAAGGGGCTTCTGGGTCCTTCTTCACTCAAGAGTGGTGGATCCAGGCATTCTGCTCCTTGATCTTGATTGCAGTGAAGGTAGTGAGAAACACTTGGAACGGTCCTCCCCACTGTGGTTCCAAAGTCTTTTCTGTAAGAAACTTAACATATACCTAATCTGCAGGCTATATTTTATGTACTGGTCCATCTAGCTCCCTGCTCCAAATTCCAGCTACATGTTTTTCAATTTCTCTGAGCTGTTTGCTTAAAGCCACCACATAGTTGGCTAATGTTACCTCCCCAATGTGAATGGACATTCCCTTTTGTATTCCATATGGTCTTCCATAAAGCATTTCAAAGGGACTCAGCCTTTCTTTAGTTCTAGGTTTAATTTGAATTCACAACAGTACCAGTGGAAAAGCTTGGGGTCAGGGTAGATTAACTTCCTGCCCCAGTCTTACAATCTGCTGCTTAATCAAATGATTCATTTTCTCCACCTGACTGCTCGACTGGGGGCAGTATGGAATGTGAAGTTCCCAGTCTATGCCCAGATGGCTACTAATCTCTTGCACTATTCTGGAAATGAAATGTGATCCTCTATTTGAGGATATTGTGGCTGGAACTCGGAAGTGTGGTATTATTTCTTGTAATAATACACTGGTCACCTCTCGAGCCTTGACAGTTCTGGTGGGGAACGCTTCTGGCCACCCTGAAAATCTATCTGAAAAAACTAATAAATACCGACACCCACCCTTTCCTTGGGAGTTCTGAAAAGTCAATTTGCCACTGCTGTCCAGGCCCATGGCTCCTTGGCTCCTCCCAAACTGACCAAGTTTTGGTCTGGAAGTATTCTTGGGGTTAGTCTGGAGGGAAAGATCGCACTGTCGGATCACTTGAGTAATAGTGGCATATAAATTCCTGGCAACAATTCTTTCAATCAGAGAGGTGTACAGGGCTTCTATTCCTCAGTGTATTTTGTGGTGCTCCTCCCTTACTAGTGACCACAACAAATGGGAAGGGATTACCAGCTTCCCTTCAATGGTAGCCCACCCCTCTTGGTTTTATGTCTCTTTTTGATCTTCGATTAGTTTTCTGTCTTTCTTATTATATTCTGGCTTACCTTCAAGGAAAATTTGTCCATCTGGAATTGGAGCTACTTCAATAATTACCTCACCTTTCGCTGCTTCCTTTGCCTCTCTATCTGCCAGTTCATTTCCTTCCTCTAATTCTGAGCTCACTCTATGGTGTGCCTTAATATGCATAATTGCTACCTTTTCAGGCAGCTGAACTGCTTCTAGCAGCCAGATTATGTCTTGTGCATGTTTGATGTTCTTTCCTTGTGAGGTTAGCAGTCCCCTCTCTCTCCAGATGGCTCCATGTGCATGCACAACTCCGAATGCATACCTCGAGTCTGTATAGATGTTTATTCTCTTTCCTTTTGCCATTTCCAAGGCACAGGTCACTGCAATTATCTTGGCCTTCTGTGCAGAGGTGCCTGTTGGTAAGGGTCCAGATTCTATTACCTCTCTGCAAGTAGTCACTGCATATCCAGTATGACACTTTCCACTGGCAACATAGCTACTCCTGTCAGTGAACCAGGTCTCTGCATCGCCCACAGGAGTGTCCTTTAAGTCTGGGTGGCTGGAGTAAGTAGTTTCAATGGTCTCCAGGCAAACATGGTGTACTGTTTCTTCTTGATTTCCACTGAGAAAAGGAGCTGGGTTGACAATATTAGCTACCACTATCTCTACATCATCTTGTTCTAACATGATGGCCTGGTATTTCAGGAACCTCTGTGGTGAAAGCCAGCGGCCACCCTTTACTTCCAGTACTGTGGACACTGTGTGGGACACTAGCACAGTCTTTTCTGTCCCAGGGTAAACTTGCGTGCTTCTTGAATATTCAGCACAACTGCTGCTACATCTCTGAGGCAAGCTGCCTATCCTTTGGCCGTCACATCTAGTTGCTTGGAAAAGTAAGCAACTGCTCTCTGATATGGACCCAAGTCATGAGCCAATATTCACAGGGCAATTCCCTGTTTGTCATGGGATAAAAGAAAGAATGGTTTACTTACATCTGGAAGTCCCAAAGCTGGAGCTGACATAAGGGCACTCTAGCTGGTGAAAGGCCTGTGTGACTTCCTTTGTCCACTGGAAATCTTGATTTCCATTGGCAATAACAGCACAGAGGGGTCTGACGAGCAGTCCATAGTTATAAACGCACAGTCGGCACCATTCTGCCATGCCTAAGGAGGTTCAGAGTTCCTTAATTGTCTAGGGTTTTGGGGTTTGGCATATTGCTTCCTTGCGAGCCTGCCCTAAAGTCTGTTGCCCAGCACTAGCCTCGTATCCCAGGTAGATTACCTTCTGTTTCACTACCTGTGCCTTTTTCTTTGATACTCTGTATCCTTGGAGCCCTAGGAAATTCAAAAAGCTTATCACCCAGTCCACACATGCTTCCCTCATCTGAGTAGCTACTAGAAGATCATCCACATACTGCAATAGCCTTCCTTCTTCCTCTGGAGCTTCCCAGCACTCTAGATCTTTTGCAAATTGTTCCCCAAACAGAGTGGGGCAGTTTTTGAAGCCTTGAGGGCCTTGAGGCAACAGCTGGGTTTTGCGCCTGCTTTTAGGGCTTTCCCATTCAAATGCAAAATTTTTCTGGCTGGCTTTGTGGATAGGGAGGCAAAAGAAGACATCTTTCAGATCTAAAACGGTAAACCAGGTTAGTTCAGGCGTCAAACATGTCAGCATGCGGTATGGGTTTGCCACCACCAGGTGCAAATCAGGCTTTTACTGCCTGACCCTAGCTGGTTGTTTTCCTTAACTTGAACAGGAGGTGCATTCCCTGCCCTCCTTGGTATGTTAGAGGCCCATACCCCAGGAAAATCCGGATCCATTATTTTCTTGTTAATTTCATCCTTATTTTCAATTTCAGTTTCACTAATTGTTAAAATTAAGCTTAGTATGTCTACATAATGTTGATTCTTTACCTCCAAAATAATCTCACCATCTTTAAATGTGATCTTTGCTTCCAGCTGCTCCAACAAATCCCTACCCAACAGGGCCTTTGGAGAGTTGGGCATATACAAAAACCTACGAATATTTTGATGGTTTGCAAAGTACACCTTTTCAGATTGGCCAGTTGTCCCCTTACCATAACATAATCGTTTGTTATAGGCATTAAGGCTTTATTTAACACTGAGTATTTTGCCCCCGTGTCCACTAAAAAATCCCATTTTCTTAGTCCCCATTTTTTCTACTCCATCCAAATTCTTTGCCTTAATTCAAAGTCTTGGAGTATAAAAATAGGCTGAGCACACTCAGCTTTAATTATTTCTGCTGGGTTTCTTAAATGACTTAAAACTCTCTTTTCTAATAATTCAAACACCCTAATACTTCACTGCTTCTTGCAACCGGTTGCTACTAAAAGCCTTATAGCTCTCTGAGTAGCCTTTTTTTCCTTAGAATAACACAAATGACAAAGTGTCTATCTTGGTCTCCTCCACCTCAACTCTGCTTTACAAAATCTCAGTCTTTTCTAGTTCTCTTCCCGTACAATCCAATTTTCAATTAAAGCATTGTTTCCACTGACCCTCACTTTGCCTCACTTTGCTGCCTGTGTTTTGTTACAGCAAAAACTCTGATATACTCACAAACACATACCCCCCCCTCCCCCCTGCCCCCCCAATCTCTAATTCATGAGAGTCAGGGCTTAAGTTGCCATGGAAGGGGAATTCCTGGAATTCCTTCAATTCGTTTTACCACAGTTAAAAATAAATCACCATACTGTAGCTTTTCTGCATAAAATGCTACACTTGTTGCAAACAAAATCCTAAAATCTCCACAAACACAACCCTACAATCCCAAGAATCAAATTACCACAATGCAGGGGAAGAACCACACAAACTCACTGGGAAAGGGGGTATCTCTCAAAGTGCCCACTTTTCTCAACACAACACAGCATACAACACTTCAGCATCTACCCACATCAGCTTCTTCTGGTCTTCACACGCTCTGGTCTTCACACCATCAAACTAACACACAGTAAAATTATTCTGGATCCAGGAATTTACTGGATTCACAAACTCGCAGGGATCAAGTCCAAGCCACTGGGGCAGAGAAACCCCCTGAGTTCATCTAGCCACAGTTAAAATGTGATTAGTCTACACAAATCACCACCTTTAAACACAATAAATGTCCTCACCCACATTTCTCCACTTGTTCCACTTCTCCACAGGGCGCTCCCTGCCCTCACAGTCTGCCCCAGCTAGCACCCCGGGCCTCACCCAGCCGCTTCAGACGCGGGTGGAACTCCTCCCCCACACTCTGTGGGTACACTCGCTCGCTTTCTCATACACCACACATTCACACAATTACAAACACATTAACCACAATGTCCAGACACCACAACCATACAAAGTTCAGGCTCACTCAACTCACCCCCAGAGTCGCTAGCGCTAGCGGTAGCGGTCGTTCTGTTGAACAATGAACCTATTCCCAGTGCCCCCAGTCACTCTATCAACTAGGGGACCTCTGCCATGAACTGTGCTCTCAGCTGATGGCTGTTTGCAAGCACAGGGACGGGGCTGTGCACTAGATGTCTCTGAGCAGCCTACCAGCAGCCCTATCTCTCTCTCTCTCCCCCGGGGGCCCTCTGATATACATACCGTTTATCCACACACCAGCAGGTCGTTGTCTGTCCCCACAAGAGACAAGCTGAGACAGAGCGGAGCTCCTCCAGGGAAAATCCCGGGGTGCACCTAGGAGGTCCGCCCCCACTCTGCCCCTGCAAGGACAGAGATGGTGTCCTGGCTGGCTCACCAAAATGATTTGCAGAAAAAAACTAACTCCACAACTTGTAAAAGTTGTAAAGCTGATGTGGTATTTTCGGGGTCCCCCGCTGAAGGCAAGGAAATTATGAAATCTGACTCCATGTTCTTAGAAGGCTAATTTGTTATTTTATAATATTATATTATATTAAAGAATGCTATACTAAACTATACTAAACTATACTAAAGAATAGAGCAAGGATACAGACAGAAAGCTAGAAAGATAATAATAACTCCTGACTCCTTCCAGAGTCTCAACACAGTTTGGCTGTGATTGGCCAATAAGTAAAAACAATACACATGTTGGATAAACAATCTCCAAACCACATTCCAAAGCACAATACACATGTTGGATAATCAATCTCCAAACCACATTCCAAAGCACAACACACATGTTGGATAAACAATCTCCAAACCACATTCCAAAGCAGCAAAACACAGGAGAAGCAAAAGAGAGAATTATTGTTTTCATTTTTCTCTGCGGCTTCTCAGCTTCCCAGGAGAGAAATCCTGGGCAAGGTGTTTTTCCAGAAAATATGACAGTGACAAGCCAGTATGTTTATTACAGTGCCGGACACATGTGGGGATCGTTCCCCCTAAAGGACATGCATACACCTGAGAATTCTGAACTTTTTATTTTATCCCCCTTACTTTTATATATGCTTAGAGTTTCACAACAGGTTAATGCATATTCATTTTACTGGTTTTGTGTTACACTTGCACCACACCTCCGAATCTCTCAGTCCACAAAAGCGCGGCTCCCACCATCGGCAGTCCACACTGACGGACGCGCAGCTCTGGGCTCCAACGCCCTGACCCCTGGCAGTGTCGAGCCCAAAGGCAGTTCCACGCCTCCAAACTCCCCCAGTCCACATGCGCAGCCTTTGCCAGTGGCAGCCCCGGGCTCCTGTGTGTCTGATGGCCGTGGTTACCCTCAGTTGGGTTAGAACTGCTTAAAGCTACTGTGCTGGACGCCCCTAGCCTGCTACCGCCCATGCAGGCCTGTGCAGTCTCTGGCTTGGAAACCCCACACATTCGGTGGAAGTCGCTGCCGGCAGCCCTCCCACTGCCCACAGCCTCCTGCCACCTCTAGGCCCCATCACCCATGTGGTGTCTCACAGCTCCACAGGGGAGCCACGGCGGACCCCGCGCCCCAGCCTGAGGACAGCTGCATCTCAGTCACTGTGGGCAAGCACACGCGTCGGCTGATAAACTCTGGAATTATTGCACTGCTAGCACCCCAGGAGCTTCTTGCACTCAGTGCACCACTGATCCACGTGGAGTAGCCATGCAGTTCTCCCCCCCCCACTGCCCTCCGTTTGGGAAAGTTACCTCGACTACCCATCCAACATGGGCGTCATTTTCTGCTGAATGGTGATTTTCGCTATAATTTTAACATCGTGGCTCTCACCTTGGTGATCTCCAAGTGCTCTTACAAATCTTCTGATCTCAAGCGCCTCACAGGTCCGGGGGTCCCTGCTTTTGGCTTTTACGCATCCCACCTGCCACATTTCTGCCCAACTTCCACACACATCCTGCCAGTGTCAGGGTCCTCTTCTCCTACACATCCTGCCCTGTTTCCAACTGTTCACTATCCTCAAGCTTCAACAGACCAGGACAGATCCGTATATTACTAATGTGAAGCTCAACGTTCATATACTGGAATTATGGAACTATATTCTGGCCAAAATAATTATGAGGATCTTTTACCCTAAGCACACTCCCAGAACTACTTCACTCACAATTCGGGCATTCACACACTTATACTCACAATCTTCTAGATCCTTCTCTTCCTTCTTTTTCATTATATAGTCCTTTGTAGTCCCCAGGTTTACCTGCAATCAGCGATGGTTCCAAGAGAAGTTGTTTGATCTGCTAAAATCAGCAGGGGCACCATTCGTCCAAAATCTCCTTGGCCATGGGAGAAGAGGTCTTATATCTTGGACAAGTCCCCACTGTGAGAGAAAACTGCTCACTTTGAAAATTTAAAGAGGTTTATTAAAACTTAACAAAAATACAACAACAGGACTAAATAAGGAAAAAGTTGCAGTGCTGGAAACTGCCTTCATGGCTGCCTCCCACGTGGTCGGTTCCTCTTCAAGATGCATGCTCATTCTTTCATACTTTTGGGGGTTACATCAGCCAGCCCTGGCCCCTCCCAAAGTCTGTCAGTCAGCTCTTCTTTGCCATTTATTGGTGGAGACTGTTTTCTTGTAACTTGATTGGAGATCAGGTGTCATCATGCCGCACCCCCTAAGCAACAAGCTTTTCTGTTCCAAACTGCCCCAGGTAAGGGCTACTTATACATGCCTTCTTTCTCCTTGTTTAAGACAACCCAGGCTGTCTGATGGTCACAATACAGAGGAGGGGAGTGGAAAAGGGAACTATGGGGAGAACAGAGGACATCTAAACTACAATAACATAACTTTACATCAATAAAGCTTCTCTTAATATTCACACAATTTTCATTCCTTAATTGCGAGATCAAATTATCTCATTATCAATAACACCAAGAAGGGACTTCCACCCCTTTCTGTGTGTGCTTTAGCACCCATTGTGTGGTACAAGGGACACAAGGCTCTCCCTGTGCCTGTCTCCAAAAGTTTCAAGCAGAGACTCGAGCCTCTCCACCTCAGAACTTATGGGGGTCTCCACAACTCCTCTGTGGCCACCTTAGGCTGATCATGCTGTGCATGCCTTCTTCACCCACTACCCATGATTTTACCGAATCTGCACCAAATGTCACAACAGAGAGGCTCAATCCACCCTTTTATTTTACACAGACTGTGCACATGGAATTATAACACTCCTCCTCTGTCTCCTTCCTTCCCTGAAAATCCCAGCAGCTGGATATTTGGAGGAGGGAGGCTCCAGAGGTACTCCTCTGCAGATGCCAGCCTGGTCAGGGACAGAGAAACAGCAATAGTTTCTCACAGTAGCTTGTAAGAATTTTAGGGTGTTGTAGGAATGTGATAACTTGTTAGTATAAACAATCTGCAGGTGGTGTTTTTCCACTTTGTTTTCCTGTCCTTCTCAAGGACAGTGTGTGAGAAAGATGTTTTTTATTAACTAGCCAATCAAGTAGAATGTATTGTATCGGTTTATATACACCAGAGAATCCTTTGTAATAAACTTTCCTTTTCTCCTCTTGCAATTGGGTCTCTCATCTATTCTTGTGTCATTCTTGGCTCAAGGGTGACACTCCTCTACATTCCTATCTAGGGTACCATAGTGCTAAAGAAACTCCCCTGTGTGACCATTCCAGAGACAAGGGTTCCTCCAGCGAGCTGCCAGGTGCCCTGTTTCATTCCCCACCCATGCCACTCTCACCCAGTTAGAGCAGGTTTCTGTACCCATTCCACCCTGAGGTTCCATCAGCAGAGTTGCAGATGTCTCATTCCATAAAGAGCCACCAGCTCCTTCTGCAGCTCTCAGTGTTGTCCTGGTTTAAAAGACAGGTGTCTGCCAAGGAAGGCGGGAACCTCCTTTGGAATGGATAATGTGAACCCCCTTCCCTCCAAATTATTATAACTTTGAAATTACCAGGTTTTCAGGCAAAGATATGAGAACAGGAATAGCAGTTCTTTACTAGAATGTAGAGGAGTATCTCTAAAAGGCAAACAAAGAACAACAACGGCAGTACAACAACAGAACAGAAAGAGAAACCCAGTCCCAGCCGCCTCTCGACCACAGGCGCTTCCCCTTTGCTGCAGTTCCAGTCATGGCCAGCAGGGTGCTGGTGGCGCCTGGCCAGGCAGGGCGGGTGCGATGATTCCCCCACGGCTGCAGGGGGCGCTGTGGCGTGAGCTCGGCCGCCTCGCTCCACACGGGAATGGCAGAAGAGATAGAGAAGGGGCTTCCTTTGGAAACTCACAGGAAGCAGCCGGTCTCAGTGCCACTTGGAAAGCTGGATGGACTGCAGCAGGAACCTTGTAGCAACAGACTAGAACAGCAGAGGCAGGCCCATCCTGGAGTGACCAACAAAGTGTAGCAAAGATTCCAGAGCCGTGCTAAAAGCCACGGAATGTTTGAGCAGGCACGGAGTGTCAGGTTAATGTGTAATAAAAAAGCCTAAATCATTGTCATAAAACAGCACAGCTGGGCAGTGGTTGCCAGGCTACTGCAAGCAGCAGCCACAAGCAGCTGGGAGATACACCCTCTGGGAAGGGGGAAGGAATCAGGATCACCTTCCCAGTGAGGTTGCGTGTTAGAAAGGTCCCAGTTCAACAGCCGCTCTTGTGAGCAGAAGCTCACCCACAAAAAAGAGAAAAGAAGTTCACAACAGAATTCCACTGTGGTAGCAAATTCACCCACAGCAGCAGCAAACCGGGCCATTCTCCTCTGGCCCTGAGAAAGAGTGAGGAGCTGAGCCTAGCCCCTCAACCCCAGCCAAAATCTCACGGTATCTCAACACTTCCCCAGAGAACCTCACTGCTCAGAGACAGTAGCAAACTGCACCCTTCCCACTCCTCCTTGGTTATATCTTTTGTCTCTCTTAAGTATCTGTTGTTCTCATCTCTTAGACTTTTTCACGTAGGCAGGGTCAGCACAGAACAGACACCAACTTCAGGAATAAATGTAATTTACTATAATTCAAACTTGCAAAGAATTGCAAAAGGATATGTAAGCAGGACATCAAATCATTAGCAAAGAATTGCAAAAGGATATACCATGCAATGCATCTAATGATTACTATAACAACTGCCTACTGTGATGAAGAAAGACACATCACAAGTTACCCTAATCCTTGACCATCATCCAGACCTGTCTATCAACTGGGGGGGAGCCACTGTCACAGTGAAGGACAGGGGAACCAGTGACAGGAACTGGGAAATCTTGCAGTTGCCTTCCCCTACAGGCAGTGATGTTACTGACTGTGTGTGTGCACTCCTTGTTTTTATACCATTGAATAAACAAGATACCAAAAGTTCTACTGCAGTAACATGTGGTTTCAGTCTCCTACTGGGATTCCCCTAAGGCCTTGGAGGGCTTCAGGAAGAACCAAGGGAGTTGTTTGTGATCCTACACCCCCCAAACAAGGCAAGATAGGGCCTTGTCCAGTCCCTAAGTATGGAAAGGTAAATCCATGTTTTGCCAGTGAGTGGACGTACACAACTTTCGTTTGGAAGATTCATCCAGAGGCCAGCTCTTGGTCAAGGCCTGTTGTTTTACCTTAGTCAGGGCCTGTTGATCAGGACTTAGTACTTCAATGCCCCGATCCCTCAAAGTGTTCAAGGACAGCTTCTGAGACAGGCTGTGCACATTGTGGACAACTGAGTCTACTGCAAGCTATCCCTCCCTGCCCATGGTAGCTGGTTGGAGCTATGTGATCTTCAAGGTCCCTTCCAGCCCAAACCATTCTATGGCTCCTTGATTCAATGCAGCACCTCCCCCAGTGGGCCCCCTGTCACAGACCACAGTGCCCCAAACATGGAACCCACCTCTCCGTGACATCAGCCCTGGGGCCAAGGGCACCATGGGCAGCACGGCTGCTGTGAGCACTGTGGCTGTAGTACTGCATGGAGCCCTCAGTGCTTGCAGCTGACACGTGCCTCTGGCAGCCATGAACTGCTTTGGCCTCCTCGTCCTGCTGACCATGGCCGGGCTGGCACAGAGCATCCAGTACACCTGTGGGTAAGTGGCCCCGGACCCTGAGAGGGAGCCACGGCAACACTTGTGGCCCTCCCTGGAGGGGACCTGCCTGTCCCCCATGGCTGAACTACAACACCCCATCCACAATGGGATATGAGCACAGAAGCTCACTGTGATTCCCCTGCACAGATTGGCTGGGAGGAGCTGGCCTAATAAGAAGGGACAGGAACAATGGAACTGTCCAGAAAATAAAAAACTTTAATAGCGAAAATAACAAACATCACACACGTACAGAGGCTAGGTTCCAAAGACCTCATGGGCAGGGCTAATGGAGCCAGGTATAGGGGCACAATGTCCAGTCAGAAAGGTGAACTGAGGATATGACCTAATAAGAAAAAGGTCTTGACCAAAGGTGAAGGAAAACTGGAAACTTGATCAAATATAGGAAGGTTCTATAAGCATACTTATTCCCAAGACCCCATGGTCCCCACTGTGGCCTGGTCAGATGTCCCTTCTCAGCATACTGTCTGCCACAATCTGAGTTCAAAACATTCTATAAAAGCATCTGAGGTAAAAACATCAGCAGGACAAGATCCCAGAACGGGGAAGCTTCAGTTCGTTGCCAGCAGTCAGGTGCTGGCACGGACAGACGCACACCCCATGGGCTTCCCTGGCCTGCTGTGTGTGCATGCCCTTGTGGGGAGGGCAGAGGGTTGAGCTTCAGCCTGAGCCACAGCAGGCCATGAAGCAGCACGGAAATTACTTTCTGCTTGCAGAGGAACTTGTGGGCTCCGAGCTCTGCAATCTGTCTATCATCCCATAACTAATTCCTACGGCAACGTGGCTTATGACTCCGGCATGACACGTGTCGTGGGTGGCACAGGTGCCCTGCCAGGGGCCTGGCCCTGGATCGTCAGCATCCAGCACCCCTGGGTACGAGGCCTGAAGCATCTGTGTGGAGGGTCCCTCATCAGCAAACAGTGGGTCCTCACAGCAGCCCACTGCTTCGACAAGGTCACGTAAGGAGGAGCAGGGAATGGGGACATCTCCACAACACCAGCAGGTGCCCTGTCAGCAGCACCACCTGCTACTCCCATCCCATTTCCTCTCAGGCAGCCAGACTGCCACACTGCTCAGGAGAAGCCTGGGCTCATGCCAAGGCTTCCTAGCAGCCTCCAGCTTGACATTCCCTCAGCCTAAGGCGTGCAAAGGCACTCATACCTGCCAGAGCACTGCTCCCTCACTGCCACGCCAGGAGATTGCTGAGCTGCTGTGGCACATGTCTCTGCTCCCTCTCAGCTCTCTCTCCATGCCTTCTAGGGAAATCAGCATGGTGTATGTGGTGACTGGGGTCTCTCAGTTGAGTCAACCAGGCCCTGGGACACAAGTGCGCCATGTCAAGCAGGTGCTGATTCACCAATACTACAACCCTGATGACATGAGCTACGATATTGCCCTGGTGGAACTGGACCATCCAGTCCAGTGCAATCGCTACATCCAGCTGGCCTGTGTACCCGACGCCACACTGAGAGTGTCAGAGCTGCAGAACTGCTGGGTGGCTGGCTGGGGTTCCACTGCTCCAAGAGGTGAGTCCCCAAGAGTGACTCCTGGGCCAGCGCAGCCCTGCAGGGCTTGGGCTTCTCCACAGAAGAGGCCGAAGTTGGAGTCAGGCTGCAGGACATATACCTCTGCAGAGATGGGCCTGGCTTGCTCCCCAAAGACTGGCAGCAGATCCAGTGCCTCTGCAGAGGCAAAGCCAAGCCATGGATCCCCTACAAGACACCCATGGGAGGAGAACTGGGATGGTGCTGCTGGGGGGTCATTTGTTTCTCTTGCTCACAGCTCAAAAATCAAGTGATCACTTGCAAGAGGCCAAGGTCCAGCTCATCGATGTCCAGCTCTGCAACAGCAGCCGCTGGTACGCCCCAGTGCTGGCAGGTGCCACCAACACCATCTTAATCCTCTGTGCTCTGCTGCAGGGTGACAGCGGTGGTCCTCTCATGTGCCAAGAGAAAAACAGTGACTACTGGTGGGTCATTGGAATAACCAGCTGGGGAAAAGGCTGTGCCAGAGCAAGGCGTCCTGGAATCTACCTCTCCATTCAGTACTTCTATGACTGGATCCTACTCTACATGAACCTGAGCCCAGATGGAAGTTCCTCTCCATCATCTCGGGCATGTAGTCATTTTTTTATCACTTCACATCCCTGGAGTCATTATATTCCCACCCCACAATCCTCTCAGAAGCCATGGGTAAGACCAACCCTCTCTCCAAAACCAACTCCAGTACGAACATTGGGCAAAGTTAACTGCTGCCCATTTCCCTTCAAGATTCTGATGGAATTCTTTACTCAAGTGAAGGAACTCCTCCAGCAGACCTTTGGTCAAAACACATCTTGAGCAACAGGACAGCCATGGTTAGGGCATACTGCAGTGCACCACAACAGTTTCCTGCTGGGGCAATGCCTGCTGATCCACAGGCAGCCTCAGGGTCAAAACCCTGCTCTGTCCTGACCACAGTCCTCTCCTTTGTGCTCACACACAATGGAGTTGACTTCCCTGATTGAAGTAAAGTTGTCTATGGTCACAGGGAACCATTGTTTTGGTCCAATTCCAACTCCTGGGCAAAGCAAGGACTTCCATGGTTGGCACCTGCAGAATGAGCCTGAAGTCAGACCTGCCAGGCACAAAGGGACAAAATGGCTCCAAAGAGCTGGTGAGAAAGGAGAGTACTCTGAGACACCATGGGCTGGAGGAACCTGCTACATCCAGCCTCGCAAAGGGATAGGAAAAATGCACACACCTTGGGGGTGGTGCTTGAAGGCACATAGGCTGGTGATTAGGGCCTGGTGTGAGCCTGGGCTAAGGGAACAATCCTGGGAAACTCCCAAGCATGGCAAGGGAAACTCCTAGCTCGTGACTGGAGTGCCAGTGCCCTAAAGCAGAGCCAGATTTCACAGGCAGCAAAGGGGGATTGATGTGCCAAGTGGTCACACTTCACAGATACTCAAAGGAAGTGCTGGGGTCATTCTGGGGAGAGGAACCCGGCAGGAACTGCAGGAAAGTACACCAGGAATGCCATGGAAGGCCAAGGTGAGTGGGCCAACACCACCTGCAACACCAAGGCTGTTCACAGGCAGGGCCAACCTGTGAGCCAGGGGGAAATGATGCCTGGGCTTGGCTCCATATTTAGGAGGAGACAAGGGCAGAGGAAAGGAGGAGCTGAAGAAGATGAGAGGGCTGTAATAGCCTGGCCAATGGAGAGAAGGAGCAATCAAAGGGCCAGCTGCACAGAGGCAAACTGCAGCATGGTGGGCTCGTTTGCCTGAGGGCTGTAGATAATCACCACAGGATGGGAAAGAAACTCATTTGCCCTTAATTTTCCACAGCACAATGGCATGGACAGTGGCCTGTGGCTTAGAGCAGGAGCATCCTCCTCTTCTCTCTACAGCATTCTGTTGCTGTATGTCACTGGCCACCCTGGCGTGAGGGTGCCAGAAGTGCCCTCATTAGATCAAGCCCAAAACAGCAATAGAACTCACTGGCAGCAAGGGCATGGAGCCTGCCGGAGGACATTTCTCTGGCTGATGGCACCAGCACAGACTGTGCTGCACCTGTGTTATGGATTGACTTTGGCACAGTGTTAGTGCTTTTATGAAAGGTGTATTTTTTAAAATGGTTGCTGTGAGATGTGACTCGGGAACAGAACAAAGCAGGCTTTAACTTGGGAATGGAGGGAAAAGACAACACTTTATTAATCTACATAGACACAAAAAAGGAAGGGGAAAACTACATACACACAACAATCTACAATAGAATACTTTTAGAACACTCTTTCTCTTCTCTTTAGTCTTTTAACATTCAAATCCTTTCTAATACATTAATTCTCAATTCAATACCTTCCTTTTACACAAGCACTCTCCAGTCTATTAGGAGAGAGAGAAGTCTCTCTCTTTCGCAATCGGCTTTTTTCTGGAAACACAGTAGAACTTCTGTGCTTCCATGTCACACACAGCAGCTGCTCGAAGAGAAATCTGCTATGGTGACCGTCTCCCTTCTATGTCTAGTGCTCTCACTACTGTCTATGGATCCAAACTACTCCTTAGGTTTTTTTAAGAATGCTTTCTGCTTAGTTTTAAGACGTGGCCGCCTCTCACTATTTGGGACTCCTGTCCCCCCCATATTCACTCCCCTGGGGCCTGGGGCTCAGGAACGGAGATTTTTTGCTGAAGGCTGAGGGTTCACCACACCCTCCCCCTAGTCTTTGTTCTTTCGACTTTTTCTCGCGGCTTTATCATTTTTGGCGCTTGGCCAGCCGCCTCCCCCAAGGTGCAGTTTCTGTATTAACGGAAGAAACTGGCTTCGCCCGTAGCTATGCAAGAGAAAAGTCCGGCTTAAAGCTACTCCAATCATCTCCTCTATTTCGGGTGCTCATCTGCTGGCATTTTTTCCTTTACTCAAACTTTCTTCATCTTTCTCCTTCTCCATCCTTTTTCAGTTTCTAGCTGAAGAGGATCAGTGTTTTTACAGCTTCTATTGTTTCAATACTAAAAGGGTTAAAAGCACAGCCTGTCCTGGCAGCGGCTGGGCACTTTGCCCACCTCTTCTCTTCCCGACTGCTTATCTTTTTTTCTGGGGGGGCTGCCCAAACTATTCTAGGAACTCCTCCACTTCTGCATCTCGCAGCGGTTCTGGCTTCCCTTCCTCAAGCCGCAGGCCTTCCCCCCTTCCCCACCCAGACGCAGCTGGGCAAGAAAAAGGTCCGATTTGCTTACTTGCTGGATTCTAAAGAAGAAGTCTTTCTGGGAGTGCTCTGCTTTTAACTCCTGTGTGTTCTCAGAGGTGTATCCACATCTCCAGTGGCCACATTAAGTGCCAATCTAAAATTTAGCCACTGATTGGTTTGACCATAACTTGCTAAAACCTTACTTCCGAATTAAACCATGACAACCTGCATTTCACTTCTCTTCTGCAGGAAGAATGATGCAGCTTGGGCACTTCACTGCTCAGCCACTGTGGCTGTGACTGGATTGGCTCCTGACCCAAGAGCACACATGCTTCCTGAAGGAGCCCCGTTCCACAGAATTTGTGTTTTGGGAAGAATCTTGTGGGGAAAAAGACTGCAGAGGGCAGGGTACCAGTGAAATTCCCCAGGGGCTGCACAGCCTCATCCTGCAAGAAGGGGCCTAAAAGAAAGCTGCAGAGAGCCTTCTTACAAGGGCAGTTTCTGATAGAACAAGGGGAAATGGCTTTACAGTGACAGAGGGTAGCTTCAGCTGGGATCATAAGATGGAAATCTTGATTGTGAAGGTACTGAGGCACTGGCATGAGTTGTCCAGAGCACCTGTGGATTCTCCATCCCTCAAAGAGTTCAATGACAGGTTTTGAGCCAGGCTCTGAGTAACTGAGTCTAGTGCAAGTTATTCCTGCCCACAGGAACTGGATGATCCTTAAGATCCCTTCTAATCCGAACCATGATTCTAAGATCTGTGGAGTACATTGAGTAAAACTCTGCCTTCTTCAGCCGCACTTATGATATCCAGCTGTCATTCATTAATGTTACTTAGCATGAACAAGTGTGACTATACTGTCATATGCAGAATTCCACATTTGGTCTTGGATAATAAATAAAAATTAAACCAGCAATTTAGCAACAGTTACAACAGACACATCTACACCATAATGTCAAATTGTTACAATCGCCTTATCAGATATCTGCATTAGTGCCTTCTGAGTAATGTGGCTGATACTCATGAGGGGAGAGAGAGAGAAAGATCAAGTACTATATACAAAGTATAAATATATATCTAAAATATAAAAATAGCTGTCACAAAGTGTTCTCTTTTGGGGTATCTGTGACAGACTTAGCTGGTAATGCATTGAATTCTTTGTTGCGAGCTCCTACATGAGGACCAGGCAGAATGGGGGCAGGACTGGGAGCGTGAGGATTCCTTACTACTGGCACAGACAGTTTATGAGATTCAGTAAAGGTTGTATTTGGAGAACAGAGGATGGAAAGATGCACCTCACAGTTATCTTTTCCTATATATTGCACTTCTTGCATATAGAAAAAGAATTCTAAACCTTTATTTTGGAGAAAAAACAACAAACTGGAGAAATTCTTCCCATTTTGTACCTAGACTGGGTGTTCTGACTCACAGCAAAGGCAAGAGAGGGGTAAAGATGGGATGGGACAGATAACATGTCTCATCTGATCATTCTGAGCTGAATTAAGTCTGGATTTAAGCAACCTTTTCTCCTCTCTACATACTTAGGACCACTGCAGGCATCTCCAGCTGAAATTAATCTACAACAGCCTGTAAGGCGTAACAAAATTCTGGCTGCGCCTTGTTCTAAATTCATTCTTTGCAGCTTGAGGTAATGTGAAAGGCATGAAGACTAGTGTCTCAATCTGACTATTCTTGAGATTTTCACAAAGCCCTCTGGAGTGTTTACTATAGTGGCCTTCAGTTACAAGAATATTTTAACCCAATCTCTAGATAACATGAATCCTATGGTCACCTTGCATGTTTATGTTTTTGAAGTAATAAGATTTTTAAGATAACCTGGATCTATTAAAATCTAAAATTAATATTTGTTATTAATGCTGTTCCCTCAGAGCTCTGTCATTTGCATTTCTTGATTTTCACCCAAGTGAATAAATTAGCTGTAGCAACTAGCGATCTGATAAAATTAAAACAGCCTTTACAGTCATCTATATTGGCATTGGGAAATAGTCAGTGGCAAGTCTAGAGGGTGCTGCAAAATAGAGAGAAATTGAAAATCAAGACCATGGCTTACTAGCAGATGCATTAAAGGGGGCGTAGGTTAACATATCTTTAGCCCTTAGCTGTATACAAACACAATTATGGGTACAGTCAACAGCTGCTTTAATCAAAAGAGAAGGAGGTGAAGGGGTGTTCCCAACTGAAGTGCAAAAGTTTGTCTGGGACTGTGCTACAGACTTGGAGAGAGATTTCCAGTCTTGGTGGGCCATGGTAAATTTAATGCATAATCCCACCACTAACACAGCTATGGCCTTTGTTGTCACTATACGTAATGCCACAGTTCATGCTATTCACCCCGTTGTTGCTTTAGGATTAAGTCATGAGAAGTCAGTATTATAACCCTCAGAACATAGGGTATGGGCCTGGAAAATCCAGGGGAAATGGCAAACCGTAAACTTGGATCCTTGCATTGCTCAAGAACAACAGGAAGTCATTTGTGAGAGTAATTCAATTAGTGCTCAGGTCATATGCCTTGACACTGACCAAGGCATCTGCTACTTTGAGATCCACCTGGACACCAACCAACGGACTGTACTATTGTATGTAGGTGATGGCTGTGTGTGTTTAAGGACTTTGTGTGACTACATAGAAATTGATAAGAACAAGGTACCCTTATCTGTTAAGAATCATTCCAATTTTTGTATTTGCAACTTTATTAAGGTTACTGGGTGTGACTTTGTATATTCAGCACCAGTTGTATCCCACCAGTTAATAAAAGCAAACTACACAACATACAATGAGTTACCACCCACACCCATTGGAATGGATTTAACTGTAGTAAAACAATTAATGAAACATCAGCATCTAATAAAAATTGTAAAAGAGATTCAAATGAATGGGCAGAGAACTCTAGTAACTCTAGTCCATCACCATGTAACAAAAATAAAGAGAGTCCTACAAAGAGTAAAATAAGACACAAGTCATAACTGGTGGGATGCACCGTTTGGATGGTCACCAACCGCAACTGGGATCATGAATACTTTATGTCACCCCATTATAGTTCTATTAATTTTAGTTACTATAAGTTTAATGATGTCTATTTTAACACTCATGTGGGATTGGAGGATGTTGAGATGTGTGGCCATTTTGACTTCACACTCTAGAACTCATGGAATCTTGCTGAAGGAGAACTGTCATGGTTGTAGGTCAGAATTTAGATCAGGGCTCCTGTAGTAAAATAATTTACTATATTTTAAGAAAATGAGGGACTGAAATGGAGGTTTTGGGGGTTTGCTTATGTTAGAAATATGAATTAAGCATTTAAATTTTAGTTTGTAGAATTATGTGTTGAATTGTAACCTTTTACTTAAGAAACCTCTGCCATGGTACGAAGGGCATAGGAAAATGCAAGCTTCTGAAGTGTCTTGCAATAAAGAACAATACCAGGAGAAGACCAAGGAATGCAAGAAACCCAAATAAAGCGGTTCCTCTGACTCCAAGCTGATAGAAATCGACAGACCTAGTCAGATGAGCACCAAGGGACCAAAGTGCACGCACAAAGAAGAAAAGTTCCAAAGTTCAACCATGAGGAAGGCCACTGCCTTTAGCCTCAGAGACCACCCAAAGACCCTTGTGAGACCACCACTGTGAACAACACTTGCCCAGAAGGGCATGGATCTAATTACCATGCAAGGCAAGGACAGGCAGGGCCAGGAGTTGAATATGCATGAAAAGGTTGTGCGATGTAATGTAAATGGAACACCTTTGTGAATAAAGATGTGGGTCAGACTGAAGCTCGGGGCACAAGTTTTCACAAGAGCTATCTCTCTTGTGCTGAGCGTTGACATACATACCCACTTCATAACTAAGTCAGGTCGTGGAGTCTATTTTTCCACATATTGCTTCACAAGGATATGATGTAAACAGAGTTTGTTTAACAGAGAAACGAGGTACATTCCCACATACACATACTTACAGAGGACGGTAAAACCCACAGCATTTTTACTTCTCACAGTTTCCTCTGCATTTTTGGAAGTCTGTCTGGGGAGAGATTCATACCATAAAGCACTCATATCCATCTTGAAATGCCAGACCTCCTGGTTTGAGATTGCAATACTTATTCCCCTTCATTCTGTGTAATAAAGTTACCCACATTCCTCCTTGGTACATTTCAGGCTTATGTGAAGTTGTGAGTGTTGGAATTTGAGTAATTGTAAACCATGCGTAATGCTTAATAAAGGAATGGTTTAGATCACCCATACATGCATCCTGAACATACCAGAGTTGTGCATACCTGATTCCTATCATGTGCTGAGAAAGGATTTTTTATTTGAAAGGCCATTTCTAGTAATGAAAGCAAACCCTGCTCCTCTGATATTTCTGCCAATGTGTAGCAGTAGGATGTGCAGCACTAAAGCCCAGATGGAGACAACCTGTCTTGTTCCTGTTTTTTCTCACCTTAGTGGATTAGACTTCCACGCTGGCATCCCTGACTGTCCTTATCCCTGCACACAAAGGGGAGCTGTTGCTGAGCAGCTGTGGACCATGCACCACAGCCTGGTTTGAAAATGAAGAATTAACTAGATTAGTTTTGATGAAGACAAAGTACAGCTGAAGAACAGGCAGGAGAAAGGAAAAAAAGCAAAATAAAAGGCAGCTGTGATTTGCACTAGAGAACAGAGAGTGTCCAAACAGAAGAGGGAGTTTTGAAAGCAAAGAGGAAATTATGTGTGTGGCCTAAATGGAAGAAATACATAAAGAATGAGATGTTCTTCAGGGCAAGTGCTGTCTCTATGGTTATGTATCACCTAACACTGCAAAGCTCCAATCAAGGAAAATATCAGAAACAAGTGAAGAAAAAGTGCTGCCACCAAACCTTTCACCTCAGCCTTTCACTGGTCTTGACTTAAACACAGTTTCACAGTCACCTTTAGTGGGAGATGAAGAACATGGAAGGAAATGGCTGGAAATTAATAGTTCAATTTTTTGTCCTGGGAATTTTTTACCTCCATTGACTCCTTAAGTCATGCTGGTTTGAGAGACATCAAGGTGTCGCCCTGATTTTGTAAGACTTTGTTAAGCCTTCTGATGTTTACATTCTTTCAACAAACTTTCTCACACACAGTTCTGTAAATAACCTATGTTTTGCATTCTTTCATGGAGGTGGAGAGAATTGATGGACCCTTGGTCTGTCCAGTGGCATTGGAGAGGTGGCACTGTCACCCTCCAATCCACTGTCACCTTTGGAAAACTATAAATGTTGGAGTCAGAAAATAAAGTTCTTCTTTTTTGTTCCCCTCGAGAGCAGCAGGGTCTGTGTCATCATTTCGTGCCTTATCACAACATCAAGGTTTCAGCCACCTCAGGTGACTGTGTAGTGACTGAGGACCCACCATATATTTTTTGTAACCCTAAGGATGTCACTCAGCATTCATGCATAGCTTATAGAGAATTCTTCTTCCAATAAGATGTTCTGTACTAATTAAGCATGGACAAATCCCATGCTTTTGTATTGCCTGAATTCCTGGGCCTGAGAATCTGAATCATAGCATTCCATGTAGAAGTGCATTGGCTATTTGGCTTGATATCTTACATTATTATTCTAGAGATATGAAGACCAAGCAAAAACTCTGCAAGTTTTTCTGAGCATATTAATGTTTTGTCCTCAATTCATTGCAATAGTATTTCTTCTCATTAATGTTCACTTTTCATGAATATTTCAGAAACCTCTTTCACAGGCTGAAGCAGTCTCAGGAAAAAAGCATTCAAATTTTGAAGAACATTGTCCAAAAAAACCCCTGTACTATAAATGTGATTCTACTGGTTCCAGCCCTGCCATGTAACATTTGTGTACCCCACTGAAATTTTGGTGTAGTTATGGCAAAACAATATAAAAGAGAATTCAAATATTGCATATTTAGACTGGAAAATTTACAGGCCAAGAGCTGTTTTTTGCAATTAAAATGTGAGTGAATATGAACCAACTTACCACTGTCTCCTAGTGTTCAGAGCACTGAAAGAAAAGCTGAGAGAAATAAGTAAGGGTAATTGCTTTGCATTAGTGCAGCTTTGCTTCTATTAGGTATCAGCCAATCATTTGTTCTGTTTCTTCCCTGCTTTTAGAGGTCTGCAATACATTTCTAGAAATCCTAATTCACAAATATATCTTCAGACATCTCTCAGATACTACCTAGAGTGTTAAATAATCCAAAATATGCAAATCTCATAGGCTTATTCAGTGATAGAGTCCAACGGGATGGATTTCTTACATATATCTCTGAAGTACTTTTTTTTTAAAAATAAAAATGGTTTTTCAATAAATATGGATTATCAGCATGTAAGTTGGACCTCTCTAGAGAGGTGCTTAAAATGTAGGACCTCTGTTTTGGTTTTGGTTAGGAATGCAGAATCATTCCTGCTTCGCTATCATGCTACCAATCAAAGCAAAGTTCATATTTTTAAATTCTTTATTCATTTAAGTAAGACCTTGATGTCACTGATCTGAGAGAAATGTCAAGGAGAGTTACAGAAAAGAAAGGATGCCTGATCTTCATGATCCTTAATGAGAGAAAACCTGAATGTTAACAGAGCAAATCTGCCATCTCAGAGAATGAGTTCTGATTGCCATCTGTGGGATTGGGGCTGAGAAATTCAGCATGAGTAGTGGATCTAATGGGATACCTTCCAGTAGTCAGAGCATTCTTTGCAAAAATCTTATGCAGTTAAATTTTTACTTAGTTGTTCAGTTCACAAATTATTTGCAAACCTGACCTTATTTCTGAGTACTTGTTGAATTGTTTGTATGAATGATTTTTGACCTAGAATTTTTCTTCTACCATCTCTTCAATATGTTTCTGATCTGTGACTAGTTACTTGACATGGGAGTTTTGCTCAGTTTTGATTAGGTGGGTTTTTTTCCTCTTATTTTCTTTTTAAATAGGGAAGTAAAGTATGCTGCATAGTAAAGAGTGGTTAATTAACAAAAATCATGCTTGGATAGTTAATATGGTCATATAGGTCATATCACCTGTCTATGATGGTCACCAGAAAAAAAGAGGACCAGTCTCTACCCAGTCTCTATCCAGGTATTCATAAGAAATTGGGGAAATGCTTCCCTAAAGTTTGTGTGTACAATATTGGCTTTACGCAAAAGTCTTATGACCAGTGTAAGAAAAAACATCTAATGTAACAGCTGGTCAGAGAGAGAATTGCCACCCACACAGGCTTGTAGGGAAATCTACACTGGAGTGCAAAGCAGCAAGGGGGCCAGAGCTGCCAAACCACAGGGGTGTGCAAGACAGCTTGACATGGCTGGTTTTCTCTGGTCATGATGAAAATGGAATTCTCCATCAACTATCAGCCAAAAAGGTGAATCTAGTTAAAAGACCTGTAAGAACTGAATATAGTTATTTACTACAGTAACTTTCACATGAACTGAACACTACATGAAAATACTTGTGATTGCAGATCCACTCCACACAGAGGTAAGTAGGCTGTGACAGGGTAAGAAGCAGATCCTGTACAAATACTTTTATATAGTGCCTTTTCACATTTTTGTCTGAAATAAATGTTCAGCAGTCATTAGACAAGTTTTTGTGCACACAGAGAGAAATCCCCATTTCATCTGTGCCAGAGAAAGCTGCACAAACAGGAATTATATTTGGGTTTTGTCCACAGCTTAAATGCAGAAGACCTCAGCACTGCACCTCATCAGGGCACCTCAGTGATTTTTTGAGAACCACAACATTTGTTGTTTGCAAGTCACGCTGCCCTTTCCAGCTGGGGAAATTGGTAGTACCTGAAACCTTTTTACAAAACTGCACCTTGTGAACTACTATTCTTTCCTTGGCACATTCAATTTATTGTTTCATACATTCAGGAGCAGGAAAAGAGAGGAGATCACAAGTACAACTAAGAGAAGCAACTCCTAGAGATATACACAGACAAACAAGGTTGTCTGTAATTTGTCTTTCACGTTTCTGCATCAATCTGTAAATTATTTCCTTTTCTTCATGGGGAGCAAAAACCCCATAGAGGGAAACAACTGAATTTCTCACCCTCAGAAAAGGTTTTATTCCTAACAGTTATTCAGATAGCAAGAGGCTTATCCACACATGCAGAGAAAGTTACAAATCTGGAGCTCCTGGAAAATCATGAAAGGATTTCATTGAAAGCAATGAAATATCAAAAATTGAAATGGAAGGCATGGTTTGGGAATTAGATGAAATCTCAGTATTCCGTTTCCTTTCATGAAATGATGGCTATTTTAGAAAGAAAAAAGTTTTCCTAATCCTCTTGGCTCTTTAATCGTGGCAGTGATTGTTCATGGCCAGAGCAGAAATGCAATTGGCACTACCTATTATTTTAAATACTGTAGATGTGGTCAGTGTGACTGGACTTGTAAATTGGATTAAGCCTTCAGGAATAATATTTCTGCTGAAGTGCTTTTTTTATCACCTTCCCACCTAACTGAGGTAATGAATCATAGCAAAATCAGAGTGCCATTTATTAAGGTGTACTTCAATATCTCTGAATGTTTTTTTCTCCTCAAATGCTAAGCAAATAGTAATTTGTCTTTTAAATCTCCAATTATAATAATGAAGAATGAATGTCAGTTATTACTCATTTGTTCATTTCTGCAGGATTTTACTAACTTTTCTTATTTCTATGTATAACTCCAGAGAAGCAGAGAGACCAGTCATACTCTTATTGTTAGAAGACAAGGAAATGGAACATCCATAAATGCTTCTGAGATGATGCACTGCATGCACAAAGCAAGCAGCTGTGTACTGCTGAGGTGGGTGACATGGTTAGAGGTCCAGATCTCAGCTATAACTATGAAAATGGCATGTTTTGTGCCTCCTGAGAGGAATAAACAATGTCTAGATAAAGGAGGAAGACAGAGCAGCTGCTAGCTTTAAGCTCTATGTAATTTATTTACCTCCATAGTGCCATGGGCTTGTTAGATTGGCCAGTGTCACAATCACCAAGTGTGCCAGTGGGCTAACATTTAATCCCATTAGCATTAGCTGCTTAGTTTCTAAAACTGGAACCGAAATACTGGATGACAGTCTTGCTCAGATTCATTATTTTAGCTAGACTTCTCCTTCAGATCTGAAAAACTACACAGCATGAAAAATGAATTCTCAAAAGAATTTAGGTTGGCAGGGAAAGAGTTTCTCTTCACTCTTTCAAACTGCCTGCACAGAACAGCATGTGTTTACCATGCAGAACAAGAGTGCAATTACAGTACTTATACAAATGGCTTTCTAAATTGGCATTTTAAACAAACATTTCAAGAGGATCCTGGCTGAATACACCTATTATACTAATTTCAAACCATAAAAAAATACTAATTCCCTTTTTATGCTACTGTACTTGTACAGGTTTCAGGAAGAAAACTTTGTTTCCTATGTTTCTATTTATGCTCTCACCCTTTCAAGAGTCAGAGTATTACAATCATAAAATGGAAGCAAATTGAGCAGCTAACACAGCCCCCTCTTCACATGCTCATCTCAGAAATGGTATAAATTCTTTTTATACATTATTCATACGGTTCTAGGGAGAAGATATCCTGAGTTCTGTGGCACAGACATTAGCCTTATTACCTTAGCCTCATTACCTTAGCCTCTACACTGTTTTTCACAGGTTCAAGAAGATAAACATGCCTTTGAATTTTAGTTTGGATGGGTTTTTTTTTTAACAAATACAACTTCAATTCACTCAGTAGCAGTCAGACTTTGTGTGCAGGAGCCGCATCTACTCAGGGAGGGGATACAAAAAACCAACCCAAAAGACCCTTTGTTCCCTGGAACAGCTGGTTTTGGTTTAAAATCTGGTGCTGGGGAGAAGACTCCAAGCTGTGCATCTATTTATCATCCTTCCATACTCCTGAGGGCTGATTAAAATCAGAGGAGTGTGTGTGACAGGAGAAAGTCATGTACAGGTTGTTGCTAAAGCTGCAGCAAAACAGAAGCAGCACACATTTGTACAAGTACAGGAGATGAGGGGGTGCAGCTCAGAGCAGGAGCTGGTCCTATGTTTTCCAGTTCACTAGCAAAAACTATTTGTGATTCCTATATTTTGCTGTTAGAGGGCAGCAGATATCCTAAGTTAGGTCTGTGGACACCATGACCTAGTTCTGCCAGGGCTCCATGGCATCTGCAAGACTCCTTTCAATCTCTGAGTCTGGCCAGCTCGGAACATTCGAGGTTTTCATTTTTCAGGTTAATATTTTCCATGTCCTATCTTTCTTAGCTCTGGCTTTTGTCAGAATTTGAACAGTTTTACAACCTCCTTGGGATGACAATTAGTCTAAAATTTATCACTCTGCTAATTTCAGCAATAGTCCTACGAAGCATGTCTTCAAATTGTCACTGTAGGCCCCCAGCCAGGTAATAATTAGCATTGACTCCATGATTTGGAGAAGGCTGATCAATCACTTTATTCTATTATACTTATTAAGAAACCCATCGCCCTGACAGACAGTCATGATACAAGTGGACCCAACTGGTCCTTCAATCTAAACACCATCACCATTGGCCAATTAAGAAACTACCCTTTGGTAAACAAATCTCCATAACACATTCCACATGTGCACAACAACAGGTGCAGCAAGTGGAGATAAGAATTGTTTCTTGTTCTTTTCTCTGCTCTTCTCACAGCCTTTCCCTGGACAATGCCTGGGAAAGTTGTGCATTGCCCCTGTGGCCAAAGCTGCTGCCACATTAAATCACCTAATGTTTCTAACATTTGGAAGTGAGATTTTTAGAAAACTGTAGTGCTGGCCTCTAGACCTATTTTAATTTTTAGAAACATACTGTGTTCACAGAATCCTTACTGTTGGAAGGGACTTCTGGAGATCACCCAGTCCAACCCCCCTTTTGAGGCAGGGGGGCAACTCATCTGGAGCAGGTGACACAGGAATGTGTCCAGGTGGGGTCTGAATGTCCCCAGAGAGGGAGACTCCATGATCTCCTCAGGCAGCCTGTTCCAGTGCTCTGCTACTATCAATGTAAAGTTTTTCCTCATGCTGAGGTAGAACTTCTTGTGCTTTAGTTTGTTGGCCACTGCTCCTTATCCTGTCTCTAGGCATCACTGAATTCTATGATAAAATTCTGATAAAACTACTTAAGCTTACTGAATATGTGCTTTTAAAGCTTGCAGGTATTCCATCAATACCATGCTTTTAATCTCTAGCAGGATACCTTCATGACCTTCTCCTACTTCAGCTCTCATGATACATCTGTTACTTTAGGTGTGGAGGGAAAGCAAGGAAACAATCAAAAAATTGGCTTAGGTTTCTGGAAGCTTTTTAAATTTCAACTCTTTCAATGGTGGTAATTTAACAGTAATTAAAATACTAATCAAACCTACATGTCCTGACCTAGGATCTTGTGGCAGCTAAGTCCTGCAGATTCAGTTCTACAGTACAGGAAATTTATCTTCAATTTAATTTTTGTCCACTTGACTACAGTGATTTCCAAGGGAAAACTGTCTGTATGCTTAATTCTGATACCTATAAATATCAGACTGCTAGAGGATGGTGCCTTGCCTCTCGCCTACATGTTAAATTGACATTAGCATTCGTATGGAAGGAGTTCATGGACAACTTTCCTGTCCTTCTACCTATTCCTCCTGCAGCTCTAGAAAAATCACATTTAATTGGTTCCTCTGGATTTTTAGTATAAGCAGCAGAAAGTTCAGACCCAAGTCTTCAAAATAGAAACTCTCTGGGAAAGTGTAAGCTCTCTGTCTAAAAGTAGCATGCAGAAAAAAGGGAACAGCTTAATTGTTTACTGGCTGCTTGAACTCAACAGCCCAAGAAATCTAATCAATGAATCCAAGAGTCACTGCTCTCATTCCACAGCAGTGTCATAGGGGCAAATGTGCTTTCAAAAATGATGCAGGGAACAGCACCAAGATCAATCTGGGCTTACATGTTATTACTTTACCTAAATAACCAAACACAAGATACGATATACCTGGAAATGCCACAATTAAGACCTACAAGCACATTTCTTTCTATATCTCATGACTGATCCTCTGCCAACCAACTTTTATCTGTGAGGTAAGATAGATTCTACAGAAACAAAATCATTCCAAACACATTCCTGCCATATTCTCCATCTGTCCTATACATCTATGGAGAAAGCAAAACATCTTTGTATAGGCCATATTGCAATGCACACTTGTAGAAGAGAACGGAAGCTGTGTACAGAGCTTTAATTTTGACTTTTCTGAATCCAGTTGTTTAACTTTTAAAGTGCTTGAATTCTACATTGTTTTAAAAAGAACATCACTTTGTTGGACCTGCATTGACCCAAACCCTCACAGGTCCTGATTCCTTTTCAATAGACCTTAGAAATTCCCACAGATTTGAGGAGAAGCAGGACCGAGGCTGTATGAAGATTAACAGAGTGCCTGGGCCACTTTGGAAGGTGCTTCTCAAAGGTAGTGGGGAAGTCGCAGATAGATGATAGATAGATAGATAGATAGATAGATAGATAGATAGATAGATAGATTCTCCTCTGGCCACAGAGTAGTTGGCAAGGCCAGCAGCATCTCCCCTGTCTCTTAAAAAATTGAAGGAGTTACTGGTATCGCAGTCAAAATCATGCATATAAAAACCAATGTTTTATTCCTTTCTGGCTTCTTGTTCTCTAGATAGTATCACTAAACAGCTAAAGAGAGAGAGAGTGAGAGTTTAAATAAGTCTGAACTGCATTAAAAAGTCAAGGGATTTGTTATTGCACAATAACTTCTTAGTGGTAAACATTCCACATAAAATAGCAGAAAAATCAAGCTCTAACTTGTTATTTTAATAAATTAATAATTTTTTTCTTCCAGACAATGGAGATAAAAGTCCTTTTAACAGTTCAGAGATTTAAAAGTTTAGGTTTCGTTAAAATTTTGAAAGATGTGCATAAATAAATTTAATTAAGCTGACTGATGAAATAAAATGTCTCGTTTCAGTGCAGTTTCTTTAGAAATCCCAATTTGCAGCTAAAGGAGAGCATTTCCAATCAGAAGGACTTTACCTAGCACCCTATTACTCATTGCTGCATTTATTTAAATAAATAAGTACCTCTTGTGGGATATGGGGCATCTTTCCGATGAAAAAGTTATATAAAAGGAATATATTGGACTGTTGGACTACTTTTCCTTGTTTTTGTGGAAGAGAAAGAAAATTCAACAATGAACTGATACAAAACTTTGCTTTATGCAGGCCATGTTTTTAATTTGGAAAAAGCAGATGCAAACCTTTGAAAATCTGTGCCCAGCAGCATTAGGTAAGCAAAGAAACTATGGCAAAGGAGTAATCCATTTTAGTACAGGTGGGTATTTGATAACCTCATGTGGGCACTTAGGGAGTAGTTCCAACAGCTCAGATGATCTTGCTGTGCCCTGCAGGTTATTCCTACTCAGGGCCTTTCACACAAAGGTATTGAGGAGGGAGTTTCTGCTGATCTGCATGGCCAGGTCAGTGTAAAAGAACTAAAATAATGTAATGAACATCTTCATTATTCCATATCTAGCCCTTTAAGTTCAGAATCTTACCTCATCAGATTTTGGGGGTATTTGTTTTCTTAATGCAAACTCTGCCTAGAAATTCAGCATCATCACTAAATATTCAATAGAAATGTGTGTGTGTGTGTGTGTTCTTTCCTGGTGAGTCTATTTTGAATACAGGGTATTGTTTCTTCCTGTGATTTTGCACTTCATAGACTGCTATTACTTTGGAGGAATTATTCAAAACCTTTCTGTTGTACAAATAATTAGTGATTTGCCCAAAGAAGAAATCTTCTACAGTTACCTCATTTGGAGAGAAACGGCTTTTCTTGGAAATCCTGCCCAAACATATCAGCCTGATTAAACATACTGAATATAAATGTTTCCTTATAAATACAGAAAATGAAGAAAGTCAGAGGTTTGCAGGTGCAACATCCACTCACAAAGCCAATATTTAATAAAATCCTGTCACAAGGAATGTTACTGAAGTGTAGTCTGCAGAGAGGACTGTGCCTTGAGAAATTTTTCATCTGGACAGTAAATGGGGGCCTTCCTTACAGGCTCAGCCTAAGTAAAGGTTATGTTTGGGGTTGAGAGAAAGAGAGAGCCTGGACAGCTGCAGCTGCAGTGGGGCTAGAAAAGAGCACCTAAAGGGAAGCGTGGGCCATGGAGAGACCTGGGTTGTAAAAGCCTTTTTCCTAGGTAATGACTAGTTGGCATTACTATTGCCATGTGTGGAAGGATAATCCTCAGATTATGGTTATTTTTAGTGGTAGGATTCAGGTTTGGTTTGAATGTAAGTTTAGAGCTGCAGTTTGGTCTGCAAAGGGGCTGCCAAAGGAAAGTAGGATCTGTAAAGAGAATGAGCTGGGAGAAATTTTCTAATGGGGAAAGTGATATGGGGTGAACATTGGCCAGGACGGTGAAATTGTCTGCTCTTCTGTTGGATGAAGATAATGCTTAGACTCAGTGAATTGTAATCTAGCCCTGGCCTCATTCCTTTTCTGACATTTCTGCAGATGGTTAATAAGACAGCCTATTTAAACTGACTATCATATGGTTAAATATGCCAGTATCCTGAAGACCCAGGCCCCTGTACCAGTTTTATTCTAACCAGTTAAGGCAATTATTTATTACTTTACTAAGTATCTTATTTTTCTCTTAAGCATTTCTGCCTGACCAGGTAATTTAAGAACTCATTCCTTTCTCCCAGTCTCCTATTTTTCAAGTCCTTTCCTAATCCACTTCTTTTTTTCCTGATGCACAGGTGTTACGCCAAGGTCAGTGACAGCAACAACTGAGCTGTATTTTTGGTATGCATATAGTGTTATTAAAGAAATTAGTTCACAACTGCAGAAACAGCTCTGTACTAATACCAGAAGCAATTTGTTTCATGTGAAAGCAGAAGAGAAAATGTCAATGTGCTGACTCGTTTGGTTCTTTGGGTTTTGTTTGTCGGTTTGTTTGTTTTGGCTTTGTTTAAACTGGAAGAACCAGGGGAAGGGAAGGGAAGGGAAGGGAAGGGAAGGGAAGGGAAGGGTTTCTTTGTACCAGTTTCTCTGTAGAGTCTGAGGCTGTCCTGGAATAATTCTGTAGGAGATTCACTGAGACCAGGTTGCAGGTGGGGAATTAACAGTGATGCTTTCTCAAATAAGAGCTTCAACTTGCCATTCAGATACAAATACCCTTGGATTTTCATAGTGTATAGAGCTGCAACCAGATGTGAATATCACTGCTGGTACTTATCTCCTGTGAAAATAAAGTTTATATCTGAGTAGAGTAGATAGAAACAATTTGTTTTAATGTTTTTTAGCCAGTGGACACACAAACAGAAAGCTTTGGAGACATGTGCAGGTGCCTGTGGCCATTTGTAGAACACAGCAGACCTTCAGGAAGCAGAATCATACAAAAACAGCATGGGTGCTTCATTTTCAGAATGATAGGAATAAAATAATCATATTAAATAAACAGAAAAGAAAGAAAGAAACACCCATTTCTTTGTGCCTGATCCTCCTCCAGAGGAAGCCTTACTCCATGCAATCTAAGTTGCCACACATCTGCTGTTGCAAGCAAGGGGGGGCTGCAGCAGATGCAGGGATGATTCTTCCCCAGGCAAAACTTTCTGTGAGGTGTTTTAGGCTTGGTTGTGCACCACAGGTAGTAGAGAACGAAAGCTGGAAGGTGTAACTACTCTTGAGGTAAGCAGGAGCACATTGGTTCAGGAGAAAGAGTGGGTCCTGGCCTGAGGCTGCTCCCTGGCCTGGCTTCTCTCTCCAGAGCTGTCCATCTACACCTCTCACCACAAAATTAATTTCTCAAATTAAAAAATTAATTTCTCATGTAATTTCTGAAAAATGAATGCTGTGAGGATAAAAGAGTAGTTCATCATGACTTTTAGAATGCATTTTTATTGTTTGGATGCCCTGACCTAGCTGAATGGAGACATGTAATTTGAGCAAACAGCCAGAGTACCCACCAATTAACTTTAAGTTCCCCCAGTGTCACCCTTGGAGCAGACTGTAGCTGGAAATAATTAGTTGTAGGAGACCTCTAAAACTTTACTGTTTCATTTTGTAACTACTTTGTCCTACTTGACTATATTTTGGAACCAAAGGAATGAACCTGTTTGCACTTTGCTGCCAACTCTGGCCGGTCAGGAAGAGCCTTCTATGGCTGCAGATGGCAGGAATGTGACTCAAATGTTAAGTCATTACACCAGATTAAAACGAGAGACACTGAGTTTTACAGACCACCAGTGGAATGAAAGCCTACAGCACACAAATGTAAACCAGTAGATGAAACATATTCCTTCAAAGCAGGAAGCAGAGGCTGAACCCTTGCAAGCAAGGCTGGAAAACACTTTTCATCTAGAGTCAGAAAAGGAACAGAGACAACAATGCTCTTTTGCCTCTGTACAAGGCTGTTCCAGGTGTTACCCCATAATCCCTCCAGAAATCAAGGACAGTTTTACTTATGATCCTTCGAGGTGACAGGCTGGGCTTTTATTTTCACAAAGGGAAGATTAAAAGATTCAATGCAAGTGCACTAAGATCACAAAGATGCACATATTCCCCTTCCCAGGGAGACAGGAGCTGCCCCAACACCACCCCCTGCAAGCTCCTACAGAGGAGATTTCCTTTCTCTGTTTCTTTTGGTGGGTGAACAAAAGGGAGGAGAAGAAACCCAGTGCAAATAGACTAACTTAGGGAAACCAGAGAGGTCCTGGCCAAGCAGGGAAGTAAACTTGCATCAGGATTCCAATTGAGAACAGTGTCTTCCTTTGGAGTCCAGAAAGTGTCATTGAACTAACTGCAATTTTCTTATGATTTGGGGTTTTTAATTGCTCTAAATGTCTAATCCTGCATCTTCTCCACATACTCATGTAGCTCATGTCCCAGCTACCTGCAAAGACTGTAAACATATGGGTTTTCTAGAGCTCTCAATGCCTCCCCACACCTCTTAACAATCAAGCTGTTGTCAACAGGCACCTCAACTACAAGGTAACCTGGAATATAACTGTGCAACCCCCTTAGCTTTGGTGATGTTTTACTGTTTCTGCCACATGGGAGAAGATCCCTGCTCAAACAACTCCTAAATGCATGAGAACTTTTTCATTTTACTAGCCTGAATAGGCATGTCTCTTCATGAGGCAAGCTCCTCAGCATGGATATACTGTTTTACACTGTCCTGGTTCCAGATCAGGTCACTGTGCAAAGGGAGTGGGCAGCTGGCTCAGCAGGCCCTGGACTGACAAACATTCTCTGCCTTTTTCTAAACATTATTTTTCAGTCCACCTGCACTTGATCTGAACCACAAGAACCACTCTCACCTCTCCTGAAGAGGAGACAGCCCTTATCCTCCTTCTTTCTTAGCACCTCTACAATTGCACTGCCCTCAACTCCTAAAGAGGAGGCAAGCCTTAAGTGTTGCTCTTTTATTACCTAAACTATATCCCAATTCCTCCCAAAAGCACAGCTTCACTCTTCCAAAGAGAATTCCCTTATTGACTCTAATATTCTCCACTCCAGGTTTCAAGCCCCCACCTTTCTCTCAGGTAGGTGTAATTTAGGTTTAACACCAACTTTGTTTGATTTCCTCTTGGGTTTAGGTGAGATTTTCATTGAACTTTTTCTCTATTATTCAAAATAAATTAGTAGGCAAGGCATTACTATAAAAAACCCTTCTCCATGAAAAGTAGGTTTTATTTCATTTTCACTACAAAGCTGACAGTTGTGTTGCCTTTCTTCTCCTTTAACTAAGTCCAGAGTCTTCCTGAACTTTATTTAATTATATCATAACTGCACTATAAGTGATCTTTTTTGATAACTTAGAGTGACCTCTCTTGAAATAAATTTCAATATGTTTTGAAATTCTCTCTTGAAATAAAGTTACATGGTGCTACTTCTATCCAAATCTACTCCATACAGAGTTCATTGCCTGTTTAATAGAATATTAAATATATTGGAAACAGATTTTTCCTCAAATTGGGGAAACACTTTAGCTCCATGGAGCCTTTCTTAGCCCTGGCAGAAGGGGCTGAAGCAGATAGCTTTGCTTCACCTCTCTTCACTTTTGGAGAAGCACCTTCATCATCTCTCCCCTCCTACACAGAAAAGCTCAGGTCTGCTGTCTGCACTGTACCCACAGGATTCTCATTTCCACAAATTCATGCCAAACCACTGTTTTTCTCTCCAATGCTGCGCATCAAAATAAATCCAGAAGTGCTTCTAAAGTGGTGCTCTACCATCAACAAATTCCTGCATGAATAATCCCACAGAAACCCTCCACACCAACAAACTCCCACAACAAAAATGTCACAACAGAATTACCCCATCAGCAAATTTCCACTTGAAGATTACCACAGGAATACCACACCATCAGCAAGATCCTACATGGGAACATTTATTATACCACTAAGATTTCCATGAGATACCATCGAAAAATGATTCTGTATCACCCCATGTACAACAGTGCCACACTGCTCAGACTGCCAGGAGGTGCTGAGGGTCCTCTCCTGCTCTCAGGGAACAGGGTAGGGAGAGCTCAAGTCCCCTTACTGTTGAGGAGAAAGTAACTCTCACCTTCATTACATCACCTCAAGCAGCAACCTGATAAATCAGGGATGTGAAAACCAAAATAAAAGCACTTTAAAGCAGTTTTTTTTTTTCCCCAGGTTAAGGAAAGGAAACTGGCTGCAACCTGCCATGGCCACTCCTGTGAGCCATGCCAGTTCTGCACCCAGTGAAGGCAGGAGCTGCCCTATCCCTCAGGGGGGTGTCCTGCAGAAGTGTGGGCACGCCACACACCGTGGTTACTGATGCTGAAAATTATTTAAGGCACAGAGGGCAGCAACAGAATAATTTCTGGAGTGAGCTGCCAGTGCTCACACGGATGTTTTACTTGCCCAGTGGATTAATAGCAGGAGGTAGGATTCAATCTCAGCTGTTAATCCTTTCAATGTCACAGGAAGCAAACCTATCTATTTTCTATTAAGACTGGTTGTAAGGTTGTGTGGGCCTACCCTTTTTCAAATTATACATAATTCCCTCTTTCCAAAGTATCCTGGGACAAGCATTGATCCCAGGAAAAGCTGAGAGGCATCGCTGCTCCACAGAAAATGTGCATTTCTATTCTGAGAGAAAACATCCTCTTCCCTTAATGCACAATTGCAGGCTCTGGCAGATGATGGATATGAAGCAGCATTACAGAAATTTGTTGTCAAAGCCAATACTATGTCTTTATTGTCATTTATAAAGGTAAATGTAGCTGCTCTGTAGCACTATACAAAAAAATCATTTTCAGTAATCCTGCATTAAAAATTGAGACTTCATTCATCAGATTTCCTAACAGGCAACAGTGAGAGAAATTTTATGTTTAAAAACATATTCAAAGCACTCAGAGGCATTACTGTCAAAGATGAACTACTGAATAATGTACCTTTCTCTAACAGTTTTGCAAATAAAATAATTATTTTTTCTTCACTTATCTATCACTATTACATTTTAATTTATAGTTTTAGCATTTTTTTTCTGAGTATGAATTCATTTAGTTATTTTGTATAAATTAATAAAGCCACAGTTTTTCTTCACTTATCTATCACTATTACATTTTAATTTATAGTTTTAGTATTTTTTTTCTGAGCATGAATTCATTTAATTTTGTATAAATTAATAAAGCCACAATCTGCTCTCTTAGGCCAAAGCAGTTCACTGGTTTTGTCCATGCTGAATTTTGATAATTTCCTTATTTTTCCATGCCCATCAATGTATTCCATTGCTGTAGTTTGTGGTAATTTATTACTGACAGATTGAAATTCCATTTGACAACTACCAAAACTAAACAACCTGCCCATCAACTTACACATTAAGTCAATTTATTGATGTGTATCAAGTTTGACGTATTACCTATGATTCACTAAGCTGCAGTTAGAAGGACATTTATTCTGTAATCCCTTCAGTTGGAGATCAGACATCTGTTTGTTAAGCAATTTTTTACAGAAGCATGTGGCACTCTTCCTGGCACCCATGTGGTTAAAATAGATTCCCAACTAAATTTCAATCTTTCTGGTAAAGTAATTTGTCCACTTTGTCTGTGACTTAAAATACCTTTCAATGGTCACTGGCTACAAATCATGTATCACACGTGTCTTATTTCAGAGCTCTGTTTTGCCAGATTTATTGTGAAAGTCAAGGAAGGAATTACTGTAGCTACAGGCTTGAATAAAGTACAGCCTTGTCTCACTTAAATAGCTAGTAAACTGAGAGTTAAACTAAATATCAACTATATATGAGATTCAATAGCTATTAACTTTGTTTTGGAAAAAAAAAAAACAAAACCCTGAGTACATTTACCTTTGGTCAATAGTTGGGCTTATCTCAATTTTTATTTTTTTTTTTTAAGAATCAGCTGCCGAAGACAACAAGTGCCAATATTGCCGAGGTGAACCTTGATAATCTGTGTTTGGTTCCTGCTTGAAAGGCTGTTACAATAAAACATTAGTCTAGACTTAAATGATCAAACCTTCAGGTGACTTTTTAGGTATCTAACCAGTATCTACCAGTGCCATGATGGGAACAGAAGCAAGTCACAGTGAGTTCTTAAGCGGGCTCCCTGATCTCCATGTCCCCAGGCTCTGGGGACAGGATCCTCTGCACCTCTGAATGTGATCTGAAAGGGGAGAAGGGCAGTGCGAGAAGTAGCTGACTATAAACTGGTTTAATTCCCTTGGAAACTACATTCCTGGTTTTTGGAGGAAGAGCACAGAAGTGCAGCAGCTGACTGCAGGGTTATGACCAGCTGCAGGGACAGCCCCTGTGGTCAGGGCTTAATGTGAGCAGGGAGTTAGTATAAAAAAAACTTGATCTACACCATTTTAATTCAAGACATGATCATGACATTCTGATTAACTAGTAATTACAGAACTGATGAATGTACTATATCCTTTTGCCTTAGTGGTTTATGGACTTTGGGGATTTTTTTTGTTGGTTGTTTTCTTGTTGGTTTGGGTTTTTTTCATTTGTTTGGGGTTTTTTTTTGTTGGTTCTTAAGGGTTTTTTTGTTTTTGTTTTTCCACTTAAGTTTTCATAAAAATAAATTGCATGAGCTTTAAAATTTAAAGCTTAAACTTTAAGAAGTACAAAAAATACTTATACCTCTGTGCCTTATGCATTAGCATATTTGCAGCACAGCTATGACCACTACTAAAAAATTCTGGCCAGATCCTCAAGAGGTTTTATGTCTGTGGAGCTACACCCATGTACACTGCTTTGAGTGGAGACCAAAGAATTCAGTGACTTCTGAAATCTGGTAATGATACTGAAACCATATGAAAAATAAACAAACAGCTCCCCTGCCAGGTGCTGTTTAATGTTGGAATGTTTTATCAGTCTCAGCAGAGGCCAAAGAATGAGTGAACTAAAACCTTATTCCTAAGTACAGGCTTGTAAATTCCAGGCTAAGAAGCACTAGAGGAGACAGAGAAATTTCAGCTTGCAAGAAATTATAAGATGAGCTTTCAGAGTTCCCTCTCAGTTCGATAAAATCTTATCTGTGAACTAAGCACCTCACAGTAGAATTTAATTCACATACAGATGTGGAGAACATAGGGCAATTCAGCTGGGTTGCTTTGTTGTTTGAGCAGAGACAAAGAAGCACCAGTCCAGAAAACTGAAGACTTCCCGGAAATTACTCTTTCCAATTTTTGGCCCAATTTAACTTAGGGCTGAAGTTGTGAAGCTGTATGGGAGTATTTTATAAACTTATCTGAGACTATGATGTGGGTTTCTACACACAATTATGCAGAATGTCTTGCATAGTGCTCTACAAACAATGACTTAGCTCCTGGTCATGCACCAGCTATGTAAGCAAATGTGGCAGCAGCTCTATTTCAGCAATAGCTGGCACCAAGTTCATCTCAGCTTATGAAGAAAGGAATGTTGGCCAGGCCATAAGAAGGAGAATTATTTCCCAGCCTATTTCTAGTCACAGAATCATAGAATAGTTTGGGTTGGATGGGACGTTTAAATTCATCCTGAAATGAGCAGGGACGTGCTCAAATAGAATAGGTTGCCCAGAGCCCTGTCCAGCCCAGCCTTGAATGTGTCACGGCATCTACCCCCTCTCTGGGCAACTTGTTCCAATGTTTTAGCACTCTCATTATTAAAAAAAAAAAAAAAAAAATTAAAAAAATTCTTCCTTATAGGGAATCTTGATCACTCTTCCTTCAATTTAAAACTGTTACCTCCTGGGCTATCACAACAGGGCCCCACTAAAAATTTGTCCCCAACTTTCTTGAAGCCTCCCTTAGGTACTGGAAGGTACTTCAAGGTCTCCCCAGGGCCTTCTCTTCTCTAGGCTGAACAACCCCAACTCTCTTGGCCTGCCTTCATAGGAGAGGTGCTCCAGCCCGCTGTGCATTTTTGTAGTTTCCCCTAGAACCACTCCAACAAGTCCATGTCCTAAGATCTTTTTATCAGTGAATTTGTGTCTGTACTCTTCTTTTATAATGGTCAGTCTCTTCAGGTGATAAAAGCACAAGAGTTAAGAAGTCCCTACAGTAGAAAAGACCAATTGGTTGAATTAATGCTAATGCCACAGGATGGTGCTGCACATTTCATTGACACAGCTCCTTGAAGCTTTTCATTTATTGCCTTTGTATGTTCTCTGACTAAACCTTTCACCAGCTGGAAGTTTACTTGAAAGCTGGCTGCATGGGGGTACACAAACAGGCTGGCATCCCACACGTGATGGATAACAGGGTTTCCTGTTTTACACTTTTCTGAAAACATCACTGGTGTTGCTTGGCAGCTGTGCATCCCAAGATGCTTTCATGGCAGGTCAGCAAAGCTTTTATCTTTCTATGGAAAAGCCTTCCAGACTAATGGTGTTTTCCAAGATGCCCTGTTGGTCACAGCAGCCCAGGATGGAGACCTGACAGCACAATGCAATTTTCTTGGCAATTATGAGGCTTTTTTGTTTTGAAAGAGAAAAAAAAAATATACAAGCAGGAGCTATATGATTTCACACAGTTTTATAAAAAGTCTAGAAAAAGATATCTTGGAAAAGAGATTACCTGCCACTTACGGGTTGTAATGCACTCATAAATGGAGCAATATGGCCATTATTTTTTTCCATTAATGCATTTCTAAAATGAAATCTGTGGCATTGGGAGGTTTAATGAACAATTTCTGACATTTCCAGTCCATGACTGACAATGTTGCTATTTCCTAAACAAATGTTTAGGAAAAAAATAGAGAGAATGCTAAAACTTTTAGGTCAGATTATTGGTGAGATTAATGGGCCTACAAAGATTTAACATGACTGTAGATTACACCCTGAAATATAAAAACCTTTTCATTCATACTCTTATGAACTTGATGGAGTTTGGATTTGGGTTCTGAAAAACCACTCTGTATTTTATAATGGAAATTATCCAAATCTGGAGTCTTGAAGTCCAGAACGTTTATGTTCCTATCTGAGCTTGAGGAGCACACCCTGTCATTAATCTGTGGTGCTTCTGTGCTCCACAGAATTTGCACTCTCCTTTCCCACAGACAGTACCTCCAACAGGCCCTATTTCCTGCTGCTCTCCTGATTTTATAACCAGTTGACCCAGGACAACACAGCAGACATAGATTTTTAATATCCAGCATCACCCCTTGTTTTTGGTTTTGGGTTGTTTTTTTTGGTTTTTTGTTGTTGTTGTTGTTGTTGTTGTTGTTTTTGTTTTTTTTTTTTTTGATGGTGGATATGAGTGGTTTCAGAGGCAAATAGAGTAAGAGGTCCAGTTCTACTTTCACCTCCACTTTGGAATATGGCACTCATCTCTTCCTCTACTTCAGTTTTACACGTCTTCACTGTCATAGGGCCTTTTCCTCAAACTCCATGCCATCCACTAAGGCATATGAAGAAAGCAGAAAGGGTGTGACCTTTTGTTTATAGTCAGCAGTGCTTCCAGGACAGTGCTAGTGATGTTACAGAAGGAAGATTAAAACCCAGTGGTCAGTATTCTATGCAAATATTGACTGCATATTCTATATGTGAAGTTACAATAGTTTGTATTTATGAATAAAACTGTATATGAGAACCTCAGAATGTTTTGTTAATATAAGAACACATTATTTTCTCAGACTGAATGACAGAAAAATTAGGACATAGAAAATTCAAGAAAATCATAAAAAATTGAACTGGGTCCACTGTCACACCTAAATTCCTGGATTTCTAGTTGTCTGTTCATTCCTTTCACAATTTGCACACACTGCATAGTATCAAATGAGACTTACTTAGTGATTAACGTTCCATTTTAAACAACCCAGTCAACAGAAAAATCAGCAGTTCCCAAACTAGTAATTCCAGATCTATTTTCAAATACAACCATTGAAATACTTTGCCATAGCTACTTATTACTGATTTATGACTATTTGGTAATTTTTCACTAATTAATGCAACATTTTTATTGTTTTAAAATATCTATTATGTAAATGCAATATCAGTTAGACTTACTGCAACCAGAAATACTGGTAAGAATACAAATGTTCCTAAAATGGCATTATGGTAAATAAAGTTTCTTTTCCCAGGCATTCTGCAGTGCATGTGTTGTAGGATGTGAGGTTGGTTTTCTTCCCTTTACCGCTCGGTGTGGATGGCAGAATGCATTACTTGGTTTCTCATTGTTATTCTAAAAGACAATGGAAACATGGTAGATTGCTATATAAATAAAACTAAATTTCTAATCTTAAGAATTATATGTTTTCCTAAGCACGTTCAAGTTTGGAACATTACTTGGATTGTAACAGATTCTTAATGGGAGTGAGAAGCTTGGTGTTTGCATAATGTCTTCTGTACCAACTGTCTGGCTTCTGGAAAATGTAGTGGAATATTCATACTCCCCACCCTCTGTGACTGATATAGTTATTGTAGCCTTCTGACTTGTGTAAATTACAGGATAAGATCTGCATTCAAAGCCATTCACAGTGCTCTCACACTGTCTGTCGCTGCTGGAATATCTGCTTTTTTTAGGATTCCCTGGCTCTACAGGAGACTAAGGTGTCCTCAATGAAAATTGAACTTTTGGCCTGATGCTTTGGTCATCTCACTAGTCCCTCCACTATGTCATCCTTCCAATTACTTAAGCAAAGCCAATGGGAGGGGGAAAATCTAGGATTTAGCATGCTAATGAATTTATCACGGCACTTGTTACAAAGCTATTGTTATGATACTTCCTAAATAGACAAAATAGTCAGGGACTAATGCTGTGACACTTCCTGCCTCATCCTTGGGATGTTTAGAAATATGGAGAAGCCACGTCTCCTTGTGGTTTCCATGGGGATGACCAAGCCAGCCATCATCCTGTCTGCCCAGGTCTGTGGCACCAGGCAAGGGAGTGCTACAAGGTGCAGAAGAGCCTTCGTGCTTTGGGCTGGATTTTCTGTTGTACTCAAACATGCAAATTGCTTACACCTAAGCAAAACAGGTAAAAACCCTGTATATATGGGTGAGATGCAGAGTCACTTCCTACCACCACACTTGTTGCCTGGCTTGGTGCTTCCTTAGCTGCTTGTCCTCGTGCAATTGTTTGTGTCCCCGTGAGTTTGCTCATGGACCATTACATACCACAATGTACCACTCAGGGAGCACACTCTGTGAAAAAGCATACTGAGAACGAGGTTTGGGTCTGTAAGGGAACATTCATAGAGCTTTGAGGAGGGTTTATCAGACCCTATTCCTAACTATGTGCAACCACCACTAGGGTTGTATAAATTGTGGAGTGTGTGTACTAAAGGAAAAAGGGTAACGCTTCATACTGCTGGGGGTATTGTTGTTACATCAGATAATGTGCACCATCACAATACTGACTTAAAACTTGTCTTAGCAGAGTGTAATATATTACTTGGAGCAGTCATTGAAAACTCTTTGTGAGTTTTACATTAGCAAAGGCTAATGTAAATAAAGGAAGATCAAAGTAAACTTTGAAGTTGGAATGGAGCCTGACATAACTTAGCAAGACCTACTGTACTTAGGCATAACCCAACAAACTGGAAATATTTAATTTTCAATTTTCTGTCTAAGATATAAGCCTTTATGGTTTTTAAAATTATTTTTACTGTCCATTTTGGTTCTCACTGTGATTAAGTACAAGCTGTGCTGGCAACTTCTTTTACAAGTTTTCCATAAACATATGGACTATATTTTCTTTTTATAAACACTGTTGAGAGTGCTTTATCTTACAGCAGAACAGGTGCCACAGCTGGTGCAGTTTACCAGCTTCTCTACAGAATGCTGTCATTCCCACCACCAAACCATGGTGCTGCAAACAGATGAATAAAGGCCCAAGAGAAGGTGGTGGGATATAAATGAATCAGCATACTCCTCTTCTTCCATCCATCCCTATTTCCATCTTTGTGTAGCACCTCTCTTGCAAGCTACAGTGCTGCAAGGAGCTCTGCAAAGTCCCATTCTCCAGACCTGTCAGATATTCTCAGAAGGGGTTTATCTCATGTTTCCAGCCATATATGTCAACTCAGGCTCTTGAGGGAAGCAACACCTTTGAGTCTGACCCACACAGGTCTTCACAACTCTCAGTCTCCAGTACTGGAGGTTCCACAGGACAATCCTACTGCCACTATGGCTATTCAATGCCTGTGGACTGGGCTTTTTTGCTGCCTTTCAATATGCAGGGGAAGGTGAATGAGCATCAACTGCAAGTGCCTACCATCCTTCCACACAGTCCCACACCCGAAGGCACATTCCAGCCAAAGGGACTTCTCAACCTGTGCGGTGCAGCCGGTTGACCACTGGGCTATAGCAATGAGCTGGAGCGAAAGCAGAGTCACTGGGGGGAGCTATGTCTGCTGGAGGCAATTCTGAGCAGGCAACTCCAAATACTAACCTGGGTTTCTCCAGGGCCCTCCTGTATCACATCCAACAGGGTAATGGGCACCTTTTTTTGCTGCATGATAGAAAAAATACAAATGACTTTGATTTTTTACTTATCAGGCTGTTAAAAATTACTTCTGATAATTTTCTTCTTTGTACAGAGAGTGTTGGCTCCACTCTCCTCCTTCTCTGACAGTGTGAAAGAGGCAGAAATGTCCTGCTATGTCCATTCCTGGAGTTCTTGAAAGACGTGGTGCTGGGGGAGTGGCATGGCTGCCCTGGACTGAGCAAGATGATAAAAAGCAGTCTGCCAGTCCCTTGACTCCAGCTCTCCTGGCTGCTCTCACAGCTGAAAGCAGAAGCCACAAGGTAACAGAAAACTCCTTTACGTTCCCAACACCTCACTCAGCTGCAGCCAGCAACACAGCTGGAAACTGAGACCCCATTTTGAATAGTTCCTGAGCATAACATGAGCACAACCACCACAAAAAAAAGCTCTGGGTCTAAGTGATTGCCAGCAGATCAGCCACAGCATGCACATTGACATTTCCAAACAGACCTAGTCCCTTATGGAGATTAAAGTAAATCCCACAGTATTTCATTCTAGCTATAATCCCAAATAACAACAAATCTGGATCCGCTGTATAATATTAAATAACTCCCCCCTTACTTTTTGTCTTCCCTGTGTCAAAGCACATCATAAGCTTTGACAGTCAAGTGCCCAGAAATAAGGAAATACTAGAATGTCAGCTGTTCTGTTCATACAGAAGAGTGGCCAGCCCCTAACACACTGTACCACTAGCTGGATTAATTGCATTACATGCTCTCTTTTAGAGAGAGAAACTACACCTACCTGAGCAATCTCAGGGCCTGCAGTCAAAATGCTGATTGCTGGGTCAGTGCTTTCATTATTAGGGGTTCATGTTGAGAACACAAACCATGAGAGCAGAGTTCTCGTGGTTTGTACAGCTCAGCAGAACACATAAACTGTTCAGTTGGAATGTATTTTATTAACATTGAGCATGCACTTCATGCACAGATAGCTTTGACATTGTAGGCACTTAAGTAACAATAAAGCCCCTAGTTATCTAGTGGGGTTTTTTTTTTATTTTAAAATGTTTTATCAAAGGCATCTCCCTTTGCAATGTGAGGTGTTTCTGTATCATCTCTCTGCCTTAAGGGATGTGGTCTGATTGGCATATCACTGCTCATAGGAAGCAAGGCTCTGGGGATGCAGCTGTGTTGCCAGAAAGTCTGCACACTATAGACAGAGCTTTCATGCACTGCCAATAAACTGTGACTGTGACTTTGTCCCCAAGGGGTCCCAGAAGGTTTCAAACTGTAAGTGTATCTCTGTGCTGTCAGAAAGAATGTGGTTGTGGATGTCTTTTTCTATAGGGAAAAGTTGTGAGTTGCTGATATATCAGTATATGTTATAATAAAGCCTTTGCACAGAACGTGTATACCTGTTTTCTGCTAGAGGTCTTCAGGCAATTCCAGAGCTGTTTTTCTCCACAGCATTTAGGACATTCACTACTCTATTTGCCCTGTCATATCCACATGGTAATAGAGTTGTAGGTGTGATAATGCATTTGTGCCAAATTACTCACTGTATCAGCATATGTGCCATCCCTCTGAAGAGTTCAAGATGATTTGAAATTCCTAATTAAGCTTCCTACACTGGAGAAAATTAAGGATTATTATGCCCATTTTACAGAAATTGTTGCCATGTTCACTGAAAGGCCTGTGTGCTGCCTGTCAGGGGTGCACGTAAAATCCACTGTGCCCATTCTGGGTACCCAAATTGCTCTTTACCATGACACTGAAATTGATAGCTGTAAAAACTAGCACTCTGCACAAGGAACAAACCTTGGAGGGCAAAGGGGGCTTAGCTGGCCTGTATACAGCAGACAGAGAAAATAGTTCATGCATTCATTTTCTTGCCTTCAGGAACAGCAACTTTGCCTCAAGGACAAACCCCAAGAGACTGCCCAGACTCTCGCAGAGCCTGGGCAGTCTCAACACTCCTAAATATCAACTTCAGTGTGACTTTGTAGCACAGTATAGCAGTCTGTACTTAGGCATATCCCCAAAGGAAAGAATTATCCAGCAGGATACAGTGTGCAAACATACAGCAATTTTCCCATCTGAATCTTTGTATCTGTGCCTGCTGTGTGTTTCCCCTTGAACAGTTAATCATCAAGGGATGAGTCTAGATAACATTTTCTCTTTCTTTCCCAAGTTAAAAATAAACAAGTGTGAAAAGATTCTGAATTGAGACAGACGTATAACAGACTAAAATTTTCAGAAGATTGTGAGGATTCCACTTATTGTTCAGCCACTACAGTTCCACCTTATTTTATCCTCAGCATGAGAAGAAATAGTGATTGTCACGTTCAGTAGTAACCCAAAGCTGACACATTTTTCTCTGAATACTCAAACAATAGATATATAGAAATGTGTTCACTCAGGAAAGGCATCTGATCATATATCCAGATAAAAAACCAGGCCCCAAATACCCATCTGGATTCCGGAATAAACTCAGCACCTCAGGCTCATCACTAATGGAAAGAATGACACACACAGATATGACTTCATGGTCTTAAGGCCTTGAAAATGTACATCCAAAATGTGTATTGTAGCAATATACATTTTATCACTTTTAGAAGATGCTAAAAAGGAAACTGCCAAATGATTGAAGCAGTGTAGACTACCTGCAGGGAAAAGGTGTTTTGTGCCAGTAAGTCAGAGATATTACCTTTGGCTCATGAAGCTGCATTATTTTTTTGGCCATACATTCAAACTTGACTCATGCAGACCCTACAAAAATGCAAGAGAAGCAGAAGATGTTACTTGCTTCCTTACGTTCAAACTGCACATTTTAAAAACTATATTGAACATTATACACAACAGGGTTTTCTACCTGGTTTTGTTCCCTTGTAATAAATAGAGAAAAATGGCCCTGGAATTGTGTGAATATGGCAAGAAGTTTTTGTAAAAATATTTTCCAGTTGGAATATTTAACTGAACATGCTCCAGGCACAGCTGCTGAGCATGCACCTGCACTAAACTTGACAAACTGGAGAAGCCCAGGAGGTGAGTTGTGAAGGAAAAGTGAGCTTTTGTACTACTCGTAGCTGAGCATGGACTCTCCTCTGTTTCTACCACCAAAGGTCCAGATGAACCCTGTTATCCCGCTGATTTGCTTTGCTTTCAATGTGCTACTGCCCATTTTGTATTTCCATTTTATAAGGACTCCAGTAAAACAATTTACTGGTGATGGTGTATGGTAATAATGGTGTTGTAAGGATGTCAAAGGTTTGGTTTCTGAAACTGCTCCACTGGGGATTTACATGGCAAAGGTATTTCCAAGAGCTGCCTTCCTCCTGTCAGAGAGCAGAGCAGCACCTTGTGAGCTGTGTGTGAAGGCAGCTTGAGATGGGAGGTGTAAACATCCCAGTGAGCTGTGGATACCCCTTATCTAGCACAGACACTGGTCCAGCCCAGTGGAGGGGACCTGCAGCTCCACCTTCAGCTACTTCAACAAACATGGCTATTTCCACCTACCTGGCCCTAGCTGGGAAAGCTGGCACCAGTCCCAAACCTATCCTAGCTCTCTCCCAAGGCTGCTGTGGGTGACCTGCTGGTTGGGCTGACAGTCAGGATAAGTGGCGAGTGCCAGATTGCAATGCTTTTCCCTCAAGCGACGATCAGTAAACCCAGAGTAAAACGAGTGAGAAACTTGGGGTTGGGCTGGGGTGGTTAGGTTTTGGGGTTTTTTTCTGACTCATAGAATAGGCTGGAATCTCTAAAAAGGAATAAGGACATGTTATCAGGCAGGAGAGTCTGCAGCTTGTAGGGTATATCCAGGAAAATCATATTCCAGGTCACCCAAAGGATGTGGTAAGGAATAATGTGGGAGAGGATGGGGGAGGAAATAGCTTGGAGGATCCTGTGTGTCAGGGAACATCACCAGGGTGACAGCCAGAGAAGCTCAGACTTGCTCTTCCTTCCCAGACCTGCTGCTCTATCTGCTCCAGCAGTTTCCAAGCACTGCCAGTGCCACATTGGTTTTCACAGCTGCCTTGGTGGTATGTGAATCCCTCTCTTAAGAATATTTGCTATCAGCTACAATGTGATGTGCTGCCAATACTTTTTCTTTCAGTAATTCCTCCAGGAGTCAGGAAATGGCACATTTTAAATCATTTCTATTATGGCAACACCTGAAGAGAAATTCACAGAAGAAAAATGAGATATTTTCTGTGCTGATTGCTTGCTTCCTGCCAGATTTCAAAGCTGCCAGATTTTTATTCTCAGCATGAAAACAATTACCAAAAGAATGAGGGTGACACAATTAACAAACATGAAACAATTAATAAACATGAAACAACTAATGAAGGTGTTGCTACTCAAAAGAGGTGGCAGGAACATTTCATTATGTGAATTGCCAGTGAAAGGCATCACAGTGCATTGTCTAGCTTTATAAACTGGCAGGTGTATTCAGCCCATGTGGATTAAACAGACTTACAGAAGGTGATAAAGGAAATTCAACCCTAGATAAACAAAATAAAGATGCAAATCTCTCAAAACCAAGCTCCCTTTTGTGAGAAAAACCACCTATCACAACAGTAATCTCAGTTTTCCCCTTGTCCCCTTGTCCCAGGGAGGTGTCTGTGGCAAGACCTGGGGAGCTGCTCTGTTTCTGTGACACCCTCTTGCCTACAGATAAAGCTCACAGGAGCTGACAGCACATCAGAATTTTATTCAAAATTCTCCATTGCATCACACAACTTTGTTTGTAGGCAACACAACAAGTTTGTTGGCAACTACAAACACAATATCCAATGTTAGCTGAGCTGGTGTGACATGGGTTCTAACTCAAACTCATTTGTTCTAACTCAAAAGTGTGTCTAAACCTATTCCATCAACACTTTTTGTTGGGTATGAGACATGCAATGATTAATGGAGAGAGACTTCACCAAGCCAAGCCATTCCACGCCCTCATCCACGTATTACCAATTCCCACCTATAGAAAACATGTCTGGGCAAGACTCCACTATGTTTGCTAGGTGAGATGTTTTCTCAGGAAAATAAAGAGATTATTCATCCAGAGATTAGGGAGCTTGATTTAACCTTTCCTTTGAAGGAGAAGGCTCCTTAATGACACAGCACTCTCCTGGCAATACTACACAGCTGTATTTCCCATGTTGGACTTAGACCTGACTCGGGAATATGGGTTGTGCTAACTGAAATAAATAGGGCAGGAGATCTTTCTCCTTTCTAATGCCTTTATTAAAGAGATTCAGCTCAGGTGGGGAGAAATCGACGGGTCGCGCCCACGCCGCCGCTGTCCCCAAGAGTGGCACGGAGGAGGAGGGTGATGCAGCTCTGTCCGCTGGTCTGCAGGCAGAGCTGGGGACTGAGTCCTCACGGGAGATTGGCAGATTCCTACTTTTCAGTCCAACACTTCGGGTCCCCTCCTTATGGAACATCTCTTGAGGTCAGGGTGTGAAGCAAAAAGGATCCAAGCAGGCACTGGACTTCACGCCCGTCCTTAGACATCACCTAGGGTCCCCTAATTCTGTGTTGGCTCGTTGTTTTTAGGGGTTTTCTAGGAAAACGGGAAAATTTTGGCGCGGTGCATTTCTCATTTGCGTACGTGGTCCCAGGCCACTCCTATTCTCCTGGGCTGCGTGTCCAGGTGTAGCTCCGGGGCAAGCATTGGGAGAACAATGGCTAAATCACCAACCATTAACGGGCAATTAAAGAACTCTTAACAATTAAGCTAATTTAACAGCAACCGATCCAACCGTGTTTAGCTCTGTCACCTTAAACAAAAATAGATAACTTTTTATTCATAACACTAACTGTCATAACTCCTAAGAACTGTGTAAATTGGAGTTTTGGGCTTTTTAATTTTTTTTTTTCCTTAAATTGAATAATTAGGCATAATCACTGCTGCAGATACTTCTTACCAGGGAATAAGCCATATGCTGTGGAAATGCTTAAGTATTACAGTTGGTTTTATTGGCCTATTTGTTTTACTCTTTCAGTTTAACTGAAGTAGTACAAGCATTTTCGTATGGACAAAGGTTTTAGGATTGGATGGCTAGTTCACTGAAGCTGTTATCACATGTTTGTAAATTCTGGTTTAGATATTTGTAAGCATTTATTTCCTGGATGTCGTCAGTTAACTCAGCCCAAACTCTATCAGGGAGATATTTTTATAGTGAGAATGTAGCTATTTTCACTATATGTTTTTATTATGACAATTCTCCATGTGCCCTTGCCCAACTCCTCACTTGGGGGCATTTTCACAAGCATTTTTGTGCAAGCTGTTGAAGTCCAAGCACAAAAAGCAGGGCAGTATGCTTTCAGTGGGAATTTTACAGAAACAAGCACATATTTGTTAGTTTTTTTCCCCCTTAATAGTCTATAATTTGTAATTTTGTTTAGCTTTTTTTTGAGACTTATTACTAGAGAACACCAAACAAATAAAATGTAGTGTGGTTTGAATCAGATTGACTGCCAACTAGATTTTTAAAAAAGGCTGTAATAAATCAGTGGGTCATCAGACATTCACAGGAAAAATGTGGGGTGTGCAGTAGGAAGGAAAAGTATAGAATGGAAAGGGTTGCTGCCCTGTTCTCCTGCTGTGCCTGTGTTACTGACTGCTGGAGATTGGATCTTAACCAGCACGGCCATGTCAGAAAGAACCTGCCTCACAAGCACTTCACAGGAGCAAGGGCAAGAGTTGAGTTCATACACTGCATCAAGGGAATCACCAGAAAGAAAAGGTCAAGAAAGAAAAAAAAAAATACAAATTATCTCTGGATATTTTTAAGCATGGGATAGAGAGCAGAAAACCTTTCACAAAGCCAAATGAAAGTCATTAGTGCCTGGGACTATGGGGAGATGGTAAAGCAAGAAGAAAAAATGTATTTTGTATTAATTACACTGTAGACTTTTTCCCTTGGGTTCTCTCCCAGTTGGAGTATTAATGCTTTGTAGTTAATTAGCTCTTCCTTCCTTCAAAACGATTTTATGATATTAATATAGTATTGTAAACCAATTAATCCTGCCAATTTGCTTGAGGTATTGCACAAATGGTTAAAAACAAACAGCAACTAAAAGAGAGACATTATTAATCAAAATATTTTTTTGGGCTGCTCAACCATGTAATACAGAGACTCCAGGATTTCTGCCTGTAGGAAATTTTAGGCAGACACACTAAAGGCCATACAGAAATGCAGATCCCAATTCTGAGATACCATTTCAGGGAAAACCATAAGTCCTGACCCATGAGGACTTTTCAACTCATACTTAGCTGTAAAGGTGTGTACAGTCTAACAGAAATTTAAAAATTTTCAAACAACTAAGTGGTGCATTAAAACCCCAGTGGAGCTGGTCCCCATTGTTAAGATTCATTTCAGGGAGAGTTTCACAGGGGTGTGGAGCTACAGCATGAAGACCAGTTACAGCAGCAGTTGCCAAAATACTTTGACATTTTTGAAGCCAAGCTGCAGAGGTCATTATAAATGTCTTTAGGGAAGATGTGAGAGACAGTCAAGGAGGAGGAAGGGTTGCTTTTGAGACGAGCAGTAAATTAATGCCTTGTAAAGGGTCATCGGTGAAATATAGGCTGAGTTTAGACAGCACTTGTACTGAGCTATACTCATGGTATAGCACATTGGCACCTCTCATGAGCTGCTATTTTATTCTCCAGAATTCCACGTTTCTTTAAAAGAAATAGAGAAAGGTAGGGGAAAAAGTAGATATAAATAAAAATGCATACAGGCAGGGTGGAGAGCAGAGCGGAGCCTGCACATAGCTTGGAACTCAGCCACAGGGAGGTCAGAGGAGTTAAATCATCATGAATATCAACATTTTAACTGCTGAGTTTGTTTGTGTAGGGGCTGGATGCCTGGACTGGGCACACCCTGCAATCACACCCCTGTCTGATGTGGAAAAAAAGACCTCTGGTAGCTTTTGACCAGGTGCACACAGTGGCAAAGCTCTCCTTTTATAACAAAATCCAGGAGAGAGGGGTATCTGGGGCCATGGCATCAGCACATTTTCACAAAAGAGGTGACACAGGGTCACAAATCTACCCTCTCACTGCAATTTGCCATCTCGTAGAAATGTTCTTTGGGGTTTTTTTCCTTGCTGTAAAGATGCGACCATTCCTTCAATACCTACCAAAGTTCCCAGATCAGATGTATTTGATATATGATGCTAAAGCATAATTCTCCCTTCCTAAGTCTTCCTTCCTCCCTGGTGAGATAAACCAGGAAAAATTGTGGGAGTTACTTGGACGGGTCAGTTCCAGGTGGAATTGTATTTGGAAGAAAAGCACAATTCTCACAGAATACCAGCGGCATTATTTCTTGTATTATTAGACGATAAATGATAATGCATTGCATCCCAGCTTTAACAGAGAAGCTTCACAGTCATATCACAAACAGGAACATTAGGAGTTTTATCATCTTGTTCCAGGTAATCATCTTGTTCCATATAATTATTTAGCTTTTGCTTCTTGGATGAAGCAATCTTTGAAAATCTGCTCGCATTTAATTAGGCACATTCCCTACTGACTGCCACAGGCATCTCCTGTGCAGGTGTAGTCTTGAAGCTGTAAATTCGTTTTCAGGAGTGATTCCAGGAAGGAGCTGCTCAAGGTGGAGTCTGCAGAAAAAACCTTCTTCGGCATCAGTCTTACCATGTAAGAGAAGAAGACAACCTGTTCTGAGGCTCACTTCTGAGCAAGGAACAAACTGAGCATTGAGACCTGGTCAGGGGTAGGTTTTCTTGTTATTCTTTTGTGCTCAGTGCTTAGAAACCTTGTTCTTAGCTTCCTTCAAGTTACCTGGAGTTTAGATGTACTCAGAATCATCCAAAAGTCTGTCCTAATTAACTGATCCAAAGGCAGGACATTGAACGACTGGGATGGGCTTTGTGTTCCCACTGACTGAGGGATAAGTACTGTGATTGCACATGCACATTCCTACCCTGCCCTCAGCCTATGATGATCAGCTCCATGTGATCCCAAGATTTAATGCAAATGAAAAGGATGTGCACTAAAGCTGACAGCAGCATATGGCCACTCCCAGCATTTCAGTCTGCTTCATGACTGGCTGGGGATTTCTCTTTAGGCAAAAAATAATGGCAGCTCTGATTGTTGTGGAAAGAAGAGGCTGGGAAATGGAATAAAGGGGGAGGAAAAAATGGGGCTTCAGTATATTCCACAGTAAACCAGCAATCAGTGTCTGAGCACCTCTGTCACACTACGGGGCACAATCAAAACACGTTGACTGTGCCATAGCCTCGTGATTTGCGACAGCAAAGAATGAAAGTTTCTATCCTTCTTGCATTTGCAAACCATAACTGTGTCAGCCTGTCTGGGACACAAAGATTGTACAAGCTTAGAACATCTCCTCTAGAAAGCAAAAAAAGGTATGTGTTGAGATCTACCAGCTTTGGGGATCCAGTAGCCTCCTGCATTCAGTGAAATGAAGGACTGGAGAGAAAAAAGGAATAGAGATACTCTATTGAGGCTGCACCCCTTGAAGAAGTCCTGATGGCAATGGTAGTGTCCCCACTTGGAACACCATCTTGAGGAATTTCCCATTTGTTGCTCCAATACAACTGCACATATTCTGGAGCACCCATACCTACATTTAAGGAAGAGGAAAGTTCAGTGTTTAACTCCCCTGCCTGATCTTGAGACGATGTCTGGCTCAGAGAAAGCAATAACCATCTGCTGAGAAATATAAATAATTTGTAAAAAGAAAGGCTGGGACTTTCAAAAGAGCAGATGGGGTGTTTGCCTCAGACCAGAGACTTCAGAGAAACAACAGAAAAAAATTCCCTTTTTAACTGTTCAGTTTATCTGTTAAGTAGTTTAAAATAGATGTCTCTAGTCTCAGAGTTTCACATGATGTTTGTGAAATCAGTTCCTGTCTTCTCTCTCCTGGTGCAGCTTCTATAGGAGCACGAATTTCCCTTGACATTGGCCCATCCTTTTCCCTTTACTGTGTTACACAATGTGCTTTGGGTAGTGGCAAATTCAGCTCTAATATTTTCATCTCCAGAAGCAGCTGATTTTCTTTGGGTGCTGTAAGAAGAGACTTTGGGGATCCTCTGGCAGGGACAGACTGGTAAGTCCAATTCTCCACTATGTTCACAGTTAGAACAAATAGCCTGAGGTAAAGGGAATCCTCCTCTGCTTCAGAAGGTTTATTCCCCTGGCCCCAGGCCATAGCAATGAAGTCCTTTGAAATTATTCCCCAGTCCATGATAACGTTTGTAAATCCCACATCAGGAGGGGATTTGGCAGAATTATAGCTGCTGGTGTTGCCATTATTCTTTTCTTTGTCCATCACCCAAAACATGAATGTGTTGCAGAAGACAGTGAGTTTTTTCTTGAGTGCCTGTGCCTGGAGAGGGAAAAGCGAAGGGTCTCTGTCTCCTCTATCCTCTCTTTTCTCCATGCTGCTGTGCTGGGCTCTGGTAAGGGTAAAAGCCAGCCTTCATGTGATAGTATCATAATTATTATTAGTCTTGGATCATATCCCGATGTGACATCAAACTCACTAGAACATATAATATGTGATTATGAGGATTAAAATGAACTTAAGCTTTTTCTTGCTGTCAATATGTATTGCCTACCTAATAGCACCTGAAACTGAGGATTGTCTGTCAGTCAGAACCCATTTTTAATTTTCATTGAAGGAATTTCACAGAGGCAAATCCATCAGTTTTGGAATAGATGCTCTTGGTTTCAACTCAAGATCATTCTTGAGTATAAAAAAAGAATGATAATCAAGCTCCTAATATTTATATTTTAACCTTCTGCTTTGCTACCCACCATTAATCCTTATCCCTGCTGTAAAGACATGGATGCTGGTGTGATTTCTGGATATATTTAAACAGGACCCTACTGAAGAGAGTTTTTTTGGGAGGGAATCAATAGCTTTGTGCCTGCAGTCAGCACTACTGAGGGCTCATCAGTGCCCTACTCTGCTTTTTCCATATGTTGTCTTTGACGGGCACCTGAGAGTCTCTGAGCACTTCCAAAGCCTCACAGTGGCCTGGTGTGATGGGGCAGCATCCCAATTCACAGGGGATTAAATATTTACTCTGCCAACCCTTAAGCTTCTGGCTCTGCACATAGGAGCCTTAGGCTCCTTATGGAGTCAGTTAAGTCCTCTGTCACCTAAATTAGGTATTCTGAATTATCACAAGAGATTAAAAACCTGACTTTCAAGTATGGCTGCTTATTTGGGAATACGCCACTCCTGGTTGTTCTGGGAGCACCTTGACCTTGATTAACACATGGCAAAAACTGCAGGTCCCACTGACTTCTCATTGAGCTGGAGGCATTAAAGGCCAGGACTCCAACTGGACAAGCAAAACCAAAACAACAAAAATCAGAAGCCAGTTTTGAAAACAAGCCTTATAGCTCTCTGCCAGAGGACTAGAATAACTTTTAGGGGATTGCTTCCCTATATTTTGAGTCCCAATGCAATACCTTAACAACAGTACTATCCTTTACTTTTAATTATAGAAGTTACAGAAAAATCTAGAAGCTACAGGTCAAGCCAAAGGGTTTCTTTGGGGTTTTTAAAGCAGTAAAGCAAACCTCAGGAAAATAATTTATGGGAAGGTACTGGCTCTTTAAAGAGGGGAGAAATAATTTGTTGGGAGGAGGGGACTACGTTTTACTCATGATCTGCCTTGTTTACTCAGAACACAAGGAAAACAGGGCTCAGACAATAAAATGCCACATAAGTGCAATCATCAATAGTGCTGGACCCATAGGCAGAAATGAGCCCTAACTAAAAATGCAGATGAAGCACCATAAAAAGTGAGAAACAAAAGGCTATGTAATATGTTCAGACAAAGTTAAGAGAAGTTGTCCTTCTTTGTTGTTGTTCTACTCTCTCTGTGTTATTTTATTCTCAGACCATGCTACATAAAACAAAAACAAAACTAGTGGGGAAATCTGAAGTTGCAGCCAGAATTACTTGATAGTGTAGAAACAAAAGTCTTTTGAAAAGACTTCTACAAATCCTCAGTAAGTCCCTATATCTTAGGCAATCCACAGTTGACTGACTAAATGATAAAAATGCAAACATTCAAATTTGGGGTCAAAGATAGAGAAGTCGCCAAATGAGCCTCAAGTTTTCTTGTGAATCAGGTCCAATTTTCTTAATCTGTGCTTGATCAAGCAGAAAACTACAGAGGTTTCATAAAAATCTATGAACAGAAGATTTCACAAGCCCCAAACCAGCAGGGTTTTTCTCTATTTTTAAGGCTATCTGTCTTGAAAGAAATACTTTTAAATGGAGGTGTTCTTTCTCTCTCTCTCTTGCCCTCTCTGTGATGTTGAAAGTAATCTAGAGTAGACTAAACCTCTAAAAAATATTGCCTTGCTTTCCTTTCACCTCATATCATCTGGATTTACAGTTCAAGGTCTTCACTATTTTTGCATGAGCATCTGCTGGCATCCTCTAAGGATGTGTCAATAAGTTCTCAGGTGCTGGTTGAAATCACCAGGAGGTGGTGAAGGGAAAGACACTTAGTGCTGGATAGCTTTGAAACAGAGATTTCTTTCTTCCAGCACATTAATTCATTTAAAATCCAAGCATCCAAGTGCTTTTTAGGGGAATATATGGATGGAAACACAGAGCTATCATTTCCTGACTCCTTGTAGCTACCACTGGTGAGTGAATGATGTTATGTCATCAAAGGATGCAGGGTAAACCCAGACACCTCCTTTGTTCTCGGGCTACATCCAGGCCTGGATTAGGGCAAAACATTAGAAAGTACATTTTGGGCATACACAAATCAGAAATCTATCCTTTAAAGTTTGGTTTTTGTTTCTATGTGGCAGGTCATTTTCAGCTGTTATTCCACGAGCAGCACAGTAACCTGTCCTGCATGCTCACCTTTAGGCATATTTGGACTTTCTGAAGAAGGCTGTGCTGCTTCTCTGTCATCACTTGTTGGCGCAACTTTTTAATTAAAAACTGACAAGACCAAGAAGACTGACTGTGCAGATTTCAGTGATTGATTTACAAGAAGTTTCTTGAAAGATCCCTTTATGAGTAGAGGTTCTTTGTTATTCAACCCAAAGAGGGGCACGCAGACCATGGACATGTTCTTGGAATCTGAAAAGGCATTTGTCATGACTGAGTGAGAGCATTCATTTGAAGTTCTTAGGAAATTTGGCACGAGAGGTCCCATTTAAAATCAATCCATTTTCTCAGCCTTGGGGGCACAAAGTGAGACATAGAGGAGAAATCTGACATCATCCAGTTGTCTGACAAATCAGATGACTGGTAAAGTTGTTCTAACAAAACATTGGGATGGGCAAATGATTCACCACACTATCCAGGGAATGATCTGTGTGGACTCTGGAATGTGAAGTCAGCCAGTGGCATATTTAAAAGACTGATATGTTGCTCACCTCTATCAGTAACTGCTTATATTTGTCTTAATTTCTTAGGTTGCAGTCCTTGATGGTGCTAACGAGCAAGGCTGAATCATGTCACGATGTCTTTGAAATAAATTTTTAGACATAAAATGAAAACCAGTGGAATAGCAAGCAGATGTAGCATGCAAGGTTTCTAAGGTTATTGTCAGGAGCAACTTAGCAAAAGAAAGGAAATCTTAATGGTCTTGCAGAATTTTGGTTCTTAGAACCACATTCTCCATATCTCTGCTTCCTACAACTGTTGCTGCAGCTTGAGGGCTCAAATACAGGCCATGGTCACTGTCACCTCATGCCATGCAGCTCTGTGCTGTGTGTTTGCAAGCTGAGCTTAATGCTGGGACTTGCTCAGGTTCCCAGGCTAGGCTTAGATTAGGAGCCAGAAGGTTTGGGGTCAGCACGTCATACGAGGCTAGTTTTGGGGTCTATGAAGATCCCAGGCTGGAACGTTATGCATGAACTTTCTACTACTTAAAATTTTAAAGAGAAGTAGCTACCTGTGCTGTGTGCTTTTTCTGAGAGATAAAGTTTCACTGGCACTCGTACACCTTTACAGTCTCACCCATAAAAAGCCCCAGAATGCAGACACCTTTAGAGAACACTTTCAAGACAAATAGAGAGTAACAAACACACCACACTGGCTTCCCTACCAAGGCAAAGCTGGAGAGCTTCAGGAGAATTAATTAGCAAAGGACCAGCTGGACCACCTTATTGCAGGAATTGCAAGCAGAGGCTCTGAATGTTCCCTGGTGGTTTTGTACTTGTAAAAGTGCCCAAGGCTGCAGCACAGGCACTGAAGACAACCAAACAAACAGCATAAAACCCTCTGTGAGCTCCTTTGATCTTGTGTATGAATTAGGATTCAGTCAGGAGATTCATGAGAGCAGCCAGTGCTGCGCAAACCAGCAGGGCTGAAAATTGCGCAAGAACCCAGCACAGAGAGGAATACTGAAGAACCCACTGCACCACTGTTGTGACAGTCTTTTCTCTTGCACAGCACTCTTACAAAGCTCTTTCTGATCCCTGAGGCTGTAATACCCTCCTCTGAAAACAGAACTGGGGGTACAGTGGATTGACAACCTCCCAGCTGATGTGCTCTATTTATATGTGACACCACAGTCCCCCCCCCAATTCCCCCAGCTAATTTCCGCTTGTCTTGCCATGCTCCAGAGCATCTCATGATTGCTACATGAAGACTGACAAGCAAAAGCAATTTGGATTACACTCTGCTGCCTCACTTAGACTCCGGAGCATGAACTGAAATGGAACAGTGTTGAGGGAGCAGGTTTTTTTTTCATTTAGCATGAGGACTGATTTTAAGAAAGTATAACTTTAAACACTTTTTCTGTTCTAAAATCTGTTTTAGGCTTTCTGATTCCACAACTTCCCTGAAGCAGTAAGTAGTGCCCAAAGACAAAATGACCAACATGTACTTCAAAAAGAAAAAGGAGCAAGAGAGGGATCTGTTACAGCAACTACTGGACCTAATCCAAGAGAAGGCCCTAAAGCATTTCCCGGAGAATCCTCACAGGACTGAAATGGAGCTCATTGCCCTGGAAAGAGCCTTGACACAGGCATTGCAGGGAGGAATATCATGGATTAACTTCCTTTGTGATTGGCTCTACACCCCAGAGCGCTGGAGAAGATACACATTCAAGGGTGATTGGAGGGCCTCCCCACAGCACGCAGTGTGCAATCCCACCAGAAGATGGATGAGAACAAAGGCATTACTTACACTGGTAATTCTTAAACTGTGGTGTGTGCTTTGCAGATCCCTAAGCACTTGTGCAGTGGAGGTCCTGATTTGTATCCAATTACCTTTCAGTCTCCTTGCTTTGTTTCTTACCTGCCTTATTATGGAAAGGTCAGTTCACCAGGGTCTTGCTATTCAGGAAACAATGTGATACCTCTGGTTTTGCATTTATTTTCTGTTATTGCTTATCACAAAATAAACTTATTCTGATGCCACCCAGTTGCCAATTTCATTGGAGTACCACCTACTGAAAGCATAATATCCTTCCATGCTGTTAACTGCAAGTGTGATTAAATGCAAACATATATTCTTGGTTACACGACATTCCTTCCCCCCAGCTATTTTCTGGTCTCTAAATGGGAGCATAATGCCTCCCAGATCCTGTGTCCCTGACCACACAAGGCAGCCTGCCAGAGGATCTCTTGGCCTCCTGATTCCCACAGTTCTTCAGCATCTTTCTTGTTCACTCACAAATGTGCAAAAGCCATCAGACACTTAGCATGAAAAACTGACAAGGCTAGGAACAGTCACTTTTTAAACAGGCATTGCTACTGAGTTCAGCTATTCTGGAGAATATTCACGGCACTCTGCATACCCATAGTTCAGAATTAGACCACTGTTTCCTTCTGTACAATTAACATAATGAACATGATGGTTTTAGAAAGCAGAGAAGCATCAGGCAAGGTGTTTTTTTCCTATTATGGTAAGGAGCTCTGAACTGACATATGTCAAAATCCACTCAAAGTAACCATTCTCACTGGTGATGTCCTTGCATGAAGGGCATGAAAGGAATTTTGGTTTGCATAAATTACCTCTGCACCAAAGCAGGAACCTCTGACTTGGGGCATGTGATTTAATTTTGTGTGGTCATCTTATTTTTTATGCTATTATAAGTAATCAAAGGATTAACATATCAGCTGGTGCAGATACCTGAGAAAGCCTATTTGTCAGAAGGGACCTCTTCTGAACTGTTTAAAATGCAGTGCAACTAATAAACCCCTTTGCATTGCTGTGTCCTATTAAGTGATAGAGCAGCATGACAAAAATCACAAATGCCTGTGGCACAGCAACCTCCACAGCTGAATAGTCATTGCAAAACTGGATCTGGAGAGAAGCTCTGTGTGTGAACCTGATGCTGATGCAGACAGGAGTGGAACCTCTGGCAACAGAGGTTGGTGGCCCCAGGATGGCATCTGCTCCCTGCTGCACCCACCACTGCATCCAAAGTGTTGCTGCACTGATCAGAGCTGTGACAGATTAATGTTCTGCTGAAATACCCACTCAGTTTCCGCCTCATCATCAATACCCAAGAAGAAGCAGGGACATTGATTTCCAAGCACCCTGTACTTTGTGGTGGCCATCCCAAGGTGTACTGCCAGAGAAACCACCAGGAGCAGAGTGAAGGGGCATGGAAGTGGCAGAGCACCACATGAGGGGCTGTCTTCCCAAAACACCACACCATCCCATCAGACAAGGTCATAGCTACATCAACACAGTGGTCAACAAAACCAGCTTGGCTTGATGTATTTAAATGCCATGCAGTTTGATGATGATTTGGCAAACAAAGTAACAAAGGACAATATCTATGTGTGAACTCACAGATGTCATAGAAAATAATACAATGTTAGTTCTGCAAAGGGGATCTCTCTGCTTTATGTGCTTCCAGAGGGGATTCTGAGCCAGCTCAGCAGCTCTCCTGCAAATCCTCCTCCCACTAGAAAGAGCTATGTGAATGCACAGGCAACATGCATTAGAACACAACTGTTTGGCTGAGGTCCAGCCTCAAGTCAGCTGAGCATTTGTGGGAATGCTGGGCTCCTCACTGCAGGCTGACAGCAGCACAGCTGTGAGAAAGCACACCAAGAAGCCTTGGCAGAACCCTCCACTCAGTGCAAAATATTGGTGTAACATGCTATGTTTGGAATAACTATAGGAGCTATCATTAAAACTCTATAAAAGTGATGATGATCTCCCAGTGCCTGAGGCTCACAGAGCCATCAGCTTATCAGATATGAATGCAGGAGACTGGATCACACTCAAGAAATGTTTCATGTTTTCCCAGTACAGGCTGCCTTAAAAAAAAAAAAAAAAAGAGAGAGAGAGAAAGTGACAAGGAAATTCCTGAATAAAGGAAAGAAATTCACACCATATACGGCTACGAATATTTGAGGAAGATGTCCTGATTATAGAAAAAAAAAATATTACAGCTAAACAGAAGATTACTGCCAATTTGTTCTGACAAACACTTTTGGCATGTCTTCTCTTATGGTGTCCAGTGCTTCTCAGGCACTAAAAAGAACTGATGTAGAGACAATTAAAATAAATGGAATCTGTTTTGTGATCCCATTGGGAACTGGAATTTAAGTGCCAGAAAGCTATCAGCATTTTATGCTTATGCACTTCCTAGGGGTCTTTCTGTCTCTTAGATTTGAAGATCACACCCCTTGGCTGGATCACAGAACTCCAGAAAGACAGGCAGGGAAACATTTATAAATACGTAGCAAGGGAAATAGATAGATCCAGTAAACTAAAAGCATGACAAGCATGCTCATGGATAAAGATGATAAAATTACTGTATGGTCAGAATCAGAGCTGTTGTGGGGTATTTTTTCTGTAGTTTACCTCTAAAATACAAGGGGTGACAATCTTGCCCCACTGAAACCAGTGGGATTTGTGCCGTTGACTTCAAGACAGCTAGGATTTTACCCCATTTAATGAGCTATGGAAACCAAGCCAAAAGAATCCCAAGTGTTCCTTGAACTCTGTGAACTGGAAATCCAGTTTCAAACTGCAGAGCCCATGTTCAGCTCTGTATGTAGCAGATGCAAAGCAGAGGCTGTCATCTTCAGAAATACATCTGCAGTGGAGCTAGTCCCACAGACAATTTTGTGAAAAAAGAAAACCAAACCCCCCAAAAATCTGTTTTTCATGTTGGTCTAGCTACTGCAGTTACATCTGCAGTGGAGCTAGTCCCACAGACAATTTTGTGAAAAAAGAAAACCAAACCCCCAAAAAAATCTGGTTTTCATGTTGGTCTAGCTACTGCAGCTGTGTTCCAGTCAGTGTGCCTCTCCAGTCCAGGATTTTTTCCCCCTTTCTCCTGAAGGAAAGCATGTGGTGCATGAAAAGCTATTGCTAAAATTTTGCCTGTTAATGTCCCACACTAAACAGGTGGATTATTACTAACAAAATGGAAAATATTATTTATGACTCTATTTAGAAGATAACCAAGTTCATTATCACTTTATGGCATATGGTTGTCATTTATGGCATATGGGAGTTCCCCACAGAAAATTTTCCCATATCCAAGTCCCTGTTCAACAGAAGAAAGATTCCTCTGTTGGTGATTCGGTAACACAGAAGAACTTGGGGTTTAAAGATCACATTTACAATATGCCATGTATGGCTTTATCTGCCAGGGTAGTAGCTCATTGTACATAAAGAAAAGGCTGCATTGCCTCATTGGCAATATACAATAAATTATTGACAGAAAGAGTATGTGCCCAGTGGCTGCAAATTCCTTTCTAGAGGGAACCTGGAAGGACCTTAGTTTCTGGAGGCAAATCGCCAAGTGCAATAGTGAATAGGCTGTTTTCACTGTCCTCTCCCTGTCCTATCATGAATGTGTCCTCTCATGGCCACATTTGCTGGCTATTGATCTCAGTGGACTTAGAACTCAAAGAGCTGAGAGTGGCACGATGACACTCTATCATGAGGAAAGGAGAAAATATGCTGCAATCAGAAACTAATATTGGATTTGGGGGCTTGCCTTGCTCTATTTCCTCCCCCTGCCTCCTGTACAAGGGAGTTTTTATGTCTCCTCTGAGCAGACATTAGCAGCATGGAGAATATCTGCCTCGGAGCATCTGATGTGTAGAAAAATAAGCCAGAGCTGGCCCTGAGGGTGGTTGAGGTGACGTGAGGTGGCTGCCCACTGCACAGACTTGTCCATCTTTCAAAGTGATTAACTGCAGAACTGGCAGCACAAGGAACAGTCTGAAATTGGGGATGCATCCTGGATGCATTTTCTGACTGAGAATGTTGATAAATGCAAGCAGCCAGGGAGGAGAAGACTTGCAGAAGGCTCCTCACCTGGTTTGCTGACTGAAGTTAGGAAACCTTGTTATAGTCAGGCCTCAACAGCAACATCCTGAAAACACTGAACAATAACATCTCCGTTATATTCACAATACATTCTAAGACAGCTATCCATACACTTTTGGCCATTAGGAGCATGAGATTATGAATATCTTTTCCTACAAGATCAGAGACAGCAACTTCCACCTAAATGCCAGGTTTTTAGCAGCTGGATGTTTTTCTTTAACCATTGTCTGTATTTTATTAAAACCATAGTGGTAAAATAGCTCAGTGAAATTTATATTCTGTACTATACAGCTTGACAAAGTATTTTGCAAGCAGGAAAATACAAGTGAGATTTTAATGGAAGCAAAAAGTTGTATCCTGGATACAGTATGGTCCATTTACCTGTATCAAGGAGAAATGTCACACTGCAATGTGTGTGTGTGTGTGTGTGTGTGTGTTTGTGTTACCATGAGATAACACATGCCTTCTGGGAATTAGGAAACATTTCGCCTTGCTTGAGCCTTCAGCAGAACGACAGGAATTATCTCATGATAATAAGAAACCCAAAATGTCTAATTCTTGCAAGAAAATGGCAAGGAGAAAACTAACAATTACTTCACTGTTTTGAAAGATCATGTTCTTTTGCACTGACAAAGTTAGTGATTGAGGATGCCTTGGGAATGTATCTGAACTATCTATATGCCTCTACCTAATGAATCTATGGGTCTGCAGTTTATTATGCATACAGGTATAATATACATAGGGATAGACACCATTTTCAGATGTACATAGACATTTAAAAAAAGACCTTTATGCCTACACTTAATAAATTGTGCACATATGTTTAACTTTATACCTGTTTAACATGATGATACTCTTTAATTCGAATTTGGACTTGCTTTGAACATGTGGCACTATTACACCTTTCTAAATGCTCTAAATGCTAATGTTACAGGATGAAAATGGAGCTTTTAATACAAGGATTTATGTACAGGTTCATAAGTCAGTTTTAGAAACATCTAACTATATTCAATTTTGAAAATAACTAAGTGTGCATATGTAAAAGTATTATTTTTATAGCAATTAGTTTTCAATAAACTTTTAGAAAGAAGCAGCTGCAATCCAGAGAAGAATACCTTTTGTCCCCAAAATTTATTGTTTTATAGGTATTGAAGCTTCACTTAATTAGAGTTAACTGCAAGATTATGACACATTATAAAGCACTTCTCTGCATACTTAACTTTTGAGATTACTGCAGACTTACATGCCTGAAATCTGCCACCAACAGGCAGGCACATGGCTGTTTCTTTATTTTCATCATCTCTGGGCAAATTCTACCATGGTCAGCCTTGGGTTCTTTAGGAATTTGCCAGAAGCCAAAAAAAAAGAGAAAAGCAAAAAAAAAGAAAAAGAAGAAAAGAAAAAGATAAGGGAGGATGTTAATATTTGACTTTAGGATTAGAAGGGGTTTATGTTAATTATTGATATATCTCCTTTAATGTACATGACATGTCCCTTGAGTCTGATGAGATAGCTACAGAATATTAGCGACCTTTCCCTAGACTAACATTAAGCAAAATATTAATAACAAAAATTGCATTCCTTTAGCCTTATTATTGGGAAGAGATCAAAGAACAAAATTTGTAGCTCCATAAACACAGGCCTCAAGACACACTCTTCATACCAAGGTGAGGGAGTCAGCCCGGTTCATGCATTTGCAGAATCTACTCTTCAGTGCTCATTATTATTTGATACATGAACAACACCAACATATTGCAGCCAATGGCTTGTTCATGAACTATGCATTAGGACAACTGCTTAGACCAGCTGCCTAAAGCTTGGCCAGGTTTGCTAGATGGCACCGTTTCTGACCCCTGTCTGTGTAGCTCTCCAGCCCATAGGAGGATTTCATCATGGTTAATTCATGTAGTTTATGAACTAGGTGAACACTTCCACAAATATTTGCAAAACCTTCTTGCTACCTAGATATGATGGCAAGGGAAATTCTATTTATCAGCATTGTCAGAAGAAGAAAAACTGCATTTTTATTGAATTCGGAGAAACAAAAAATGCGAGAAAAAGGAGAGAAGCATGAGTTAACTCATAAAAATATGGCTATAAAGAAATTAGCCAGGATAACAGACTACGTGTGAGATTAATTTTGGGGGATGTCTCCCTACTGCAGACTTTCTGGATAGACTTATTTATTCTTTCCATGCTTCTGCTGCCACTAGTATGAAGAGCATAAGACTACCCAAGAATCCCAAGATAGACAGGTAAAAGTGAATTTTGTAGTTACACCGAACAAGTCTGAAGGGAGGAAGACTGGTAAGATCCATGAAATATAAATGAAGACAGGAAGAGTAATAATTTAGGTTTTTTTTTCCCTTTCCCAAAAGCAGCTCTCTCCTTTCCTCTGAGAAGCAGCAGTCCCAGCCTTCTCTCCCGTGTCTCACAGGCTGCTGGGAATAGAGGGGAAGAAGACTGACATAGTGATACAGTCATGCTGCAGGAAAACCAACAGCAAGGGTGCAAAGAAGGATTGGATGGGATGGGATGGAATGGGATGGGATGGGATGGGATGGGATGGGATGGGATGGGATGGGATAGGGAAGGCTTGGAGAGCTACTGCTAGGTGGTGGCACCAGCAGCTGTGCCATCAGGAGGTAGGGCTCAGGTACTCAGGCTAGGGCAGCCCATGCTGGCTGTGCCATCCCCAAAGATTGCCACCCTCCCAAGGACGCCAGCTGCTGAGCGCCTGCTCCAAAGCTTCCCAATTGCAGGGGATATGAGGACTATAATGAGAAAGATGCTCAGGTGCATGATAAAACAAGTTTTATAAGTAACAGAGATAGAAATATCACAGAATCATAGAATGGTTTAGATTGGAAGGGACCTCAAAGTTCATGTCACCAGCCCCCCTACAGTGGGCAGGGACACTTTCCACTAGACCAGGTTGCTCAGAGCCCCATCCAACCTGACCTTGCCAGTACCCCATGACCCTCACAGTCAAGGATTTCTTCCTAATATCTCATCTAAACTTACTCTCTGTCAGTGTGAAGCCATTTCCACTTGTCCTATCAATACACACCCTTATGAAAAGTCCCTCTTCAACTTTCTTGCAGGCCCCCTTTAGGTACTGGAACGTGCTCTGAGGTGTCCTTCTCTTCTCCAGGCTGAACAACCTCAATTCCCAGCCTGTCTTTTTGTCTTGTCAAGGAATTCCCATTTCTTGATTTCTAAATCCCAATTCCATTGATTTCTAAATCAATGCCACCCATTTCCATTGGTGGCATTGATTTAGATCTCTCTCGAGTGTCCCACTCTGTACATTTTTGTAGCCACTTATTAGTGGTTTTCTTATTGTTGTCACAGTAAATTACTCTACAGTGAGTATGTGATTGTTAAATATTAGTTAATTTTGTAGGATCATCTTCCCTAAACAGAACAATATTTTATTGGCTCTGTCCCTTGATATTCCGTTCTCACCCTGCTATTTACTATGCTCATCTATTGCTTAATTTGAATTTTAGTCTGCTCTGTCATTTGTCCTCCACATCTCAGCATGCTATGTACTGGTAATAATAATAACCAAGATCCATATTCTGAGCTTATTAATGGAAGAATAAATTTGAAACTTCTGTGTAGGCTTCACCAGAGGTCTAGAGAGCTTACAAGCACCATGATCTTTACACTGAAATTGCACATGTATGCATTGTTTTTGGTGCAGATCATGTTGTAACATCAAGGCTTTTGTATGAAGCCTTAAATTCATTAACCTCGTGATTTCTCTCAGAGTACTAAAACAAATGAGTCTTACAAAGAGTGAGTAGCACTTATAATTAGTAAATTATATTACATATATTAAATTACAACGAGAGTAGAATCTATCACCATGCACTATTTTAATATAATTACTAAGCATTAGCATTTGCTTTGGCCCACATGATGAGTCACTGTCTGCATGAATGATGAGGGGGACCAGCTTGTCTGCTGGTATATACTGGGATACCCCTAGCAGGGTCACCAGAGAGGAGCTTCTTACAGCCCCGGAGATTATGGCCCTGGCAGCTCCACCATGAGCCTCACTGGAAGTCAGATCCAGTCTCTAGCTTATTTTCTCTAGGAGGTAAATAAAATTAATAACTAACTAGGAATGAAAATGAAGGAAAGAAAAAATACTTGCGCAGATATGTGGTTCCTTTTCAGTGATTCAAGTTTACTGCACATGATGCATCAAAACAAATCTTCATAATTACATTTTTCTTGGGGGAAGGGAGGTGTTGGTTTTTTTTTGTTTTTTTTTTTTTTTTTTTTTCTCTGAACTCCTACACTCTGGTTAAAAGCTTAAAGCAGGCTGAGTTGTGCAAGGCTGTGTTGAGACTGATTAGACAGGAAAGCGCGCTGTGACACTCCCATCCGTGTGAAATAAGAACAAAGCAGCCCCTGAAGTCCATCCTTGCCGGAGCTTGATCTTCCTCTCACTTGTTCATGTCAGCAGTCTTGATGCAGGAGCAGGAGATGCATTCAGTTCTTACTCAGCAACAACTGCAATGGAAATCAGAGGGAAGGGTGTGGTCCCAGCTGTCTTTTATCCATCAGGATTTGAACTACTGCAAGTCCTTTTCTAGTAAAAGTTCAATAAAAAGCTGACCAGAAGACCTTAAGATTTGTTCCAGTGGATTTTTATACATTTCTTCAGGGTAAATAGTGGGAATACAGGAGCAGTGCCAAAAGTAAGGCTTGAGACATAAATCTAAACTAAAGAATTTTTTAAAATTTCTTTTTAGGGTTTTTTTGGTTTTTTTTTATTTTTTTTTGAGTTTTGCAATGGAAATAAACTTTGTTGTTGTCAAAGACGGACTTGCAAACCATACTGGAAACTGTTCTCTGATCCCAGTGAGATCTTCTGTCTAATACATCATTGCAAACACATGAGACCTGTGTAAAAAATGAAACTGTTCTAAGCAAACCATTAGCTTACTAAGCTTGTTGTCAGATATTTTACTTAGATTTTTAGTACTCCTAATAGATGCTGGACTTCAGTGTGTCAGCTAAATTTCCTTAATTCATTTTACATCACTGTCAACAACACTAAGTTATAAATATCCCAGAATAAAGTCTGGCATTTTCTTCCATCCCTGTAAGCACTGACACCATCACAGAGCATTTTTGCTAACTTTAAACTAAGCTGATGAGTTACAGAGGGGAACAACTTTCCCTGTAGCAGCAGAGGGCCAGATAGGAATGACTAGCCATGATTAACCCCTGACAGATTTGAACAGTGACCTAGATACCAGAAGCAGTACAGCACCTAACAATATGAAATAGAAACAAAATCCATAACCTTTATTAAATATAGTGTTGCATTTCATCCCACTGCAGAGACGTCATTATCATGCTGTGGGCAAAGATGAAAATAACATGCCTGATACTATGCATTTATATAATGCATAATAATGCTTAGCAGACATAGAGCACTGCTCATTCTCAAAACACAATCATTCAAACCTCATTAAAACTGTGAGGTAGAGCAGTGTGTTGCTTCTTTTTATTTTTTTAATCATTATTTTTCCCCTAAAACTTATTGAGTAAGTGCATCATATCAAGGAATATCATATCTATGGCTAAATTCTGATCAAATTACTTTGGTGAAACTACTAATTATCTTTGAAACCAATGAAAAACTTCCAGCAATATGACCAAAATCATAATCTGGATCCTATTTGTACATGCCATAAAGCTGAATTGTTATTGGATAGCTTGGTACGTCTAAAAATAACCTCTTCAGTTTATTTTTATCTCATTTTGGAAATCAGGTTCACATTGTTTCTTACTTCTCTGGTTAACCTAAAAAGTAGAATCTGACAATGTGCTTATTTTCTTTTTTGCTGCGTTCTCCTATCTGTTTCCAGACATCCTCCTTTCCCAGCTGGTAAAGCAAGATGGTGTGGTTTTGCAAGGGGATGGTTCTGGTGGCAGACTAAGGCCCCGTATAGGCCGTTATCCCACCTCAGGAGTGGCCAGGTAATTCAGAGTAAAGTTCCCTTCCCTCTCCCCACACCTGACTTTGGAGTGCTACTTTTGTGCAGAGATAGAGTCAATTCAAAGTGAACCCTGCTGCCGATCATTCTAACCTGGTTGTTTTACACCCTCTTGGGATCTTTAAAGAAGACTTCTAGAATCCATCCTCTTTTAAATCCATGGCTGAAGCTATTGCAGTCAAGGTCACTGCCAGCTCTGTCTCAGCAGCTGTTACAGGAGGCCCAGATGGCCTTCCTTTGCTCCTGATAACCTTGGAGAAGGTGGGATAGATCTCAGCTTAGCCTTCAGTCCACTGTAAGATGTGGTCAGGATGACAGTCAGCAGCTGTTGGCCATTTTGTTCCACATGCAAATTCTGGGAGGGATAAAATTTACTTTCTCTTGTGGAAGTAATGAATTCATTTGAACAGGCCATTGTGGTTGAACCGGTAAAAAGTTCAGGAATGCCTGTGTCAGTTCTTTCCTTCCAACGTTTTATTCTATCCTGTCATTTTGTCAATTAAGGTTATTCTGCCAGTTCAGTGCAGTCAGCAGAAAACAAAACAAGGCAACTGCTTTTTTTTGGGGGGGTGGAGGAAGGGCTAGGGGAAAGATGGAAAAAAAGTACCACACAAGCCATTTTAAGCCTCTAAAGTGGTAGAGTGACTCAATAAAAAATGAAACCTAGTACACTCAATAAGGTATTTTAACCAAATACAGTATTACAAAAATAAGTCCTAAATAAGTAAAAAAATACTCACACAGAGAGACATACACAGATATGCTAAACACTGCAGTCAGCAGTTTAGCTCAAATATTTCTCTCCTTGGTCACCTTAAAACGGCCAGAGGAAAGACTTCAGACTGACCCTGTGCTCCCTGAGGATTACATAGAGTCTTTGCCACAGTCAGAGACCTTCCTTTTACAGAATCATTTATTGGATCAACTCATAACAAATCCTGCAGTTGTCCCTGGATCAAAAGCTGTTCTTCCTTGGATCAGAATATGCAATACTGCTGCAGGATAGCTCTGCACCTTTCTGCATCAAGGAGTTCTTGCTGTGCTACTGTAGAATACATCTTTGGAAAAATTAGATCCTGCCAGGGATAGCAGCTCCATTGAGCACGGAGTTTCTGTTTCCACAGAAACCACACCACTGAAGTCTGCAGAGGGCAGATGTGGAGTGAGAACATCTGTGACCACTTAGGTTAATTGCCTTTCCCAACTCTTCCCCCACTTCTGGTCTCTGGTGGCCCTCTGAAGATCAATGGCAGATCACCAGCCATCTTGTTGTAGGCTTTCTGCCATCCTGCCCCATCTCCTGGGATTATCTAAAGCTGGGTTTAAAACTGTATCCAGAGGGCCCCAAGGACTACTTCTAGCGAGTCTGCTATCTCCTTTGTCCCTGGCTTTCTCTCTGCTCCTGGACAGACCATTTAGACCCTCTGCACCTCAGATCTACAGCTTACCAACAGCTCAGAAAGATTCCCAGCTCAAATGGAGAGATGCATTACGTTTTATTTGATAGCTCAGATACAACTGTGATAGGAATCACAAAGATTTAAATGGTTATTTTACTCTTTAACATGTTTTCATAACAAATAAATATTTTCAGATTAAAGGAATGCCAAGATATTGCGTATTCATTACAGATACTTCCAACATACTACATGGTTTTCATTATTACTCTCTGATAGTCTTTTCTAAGAATGTTAATGTTTCCCAAAAAATGAATAGCAAAAAAATGTTGTCAGTACTGATGCATGAAAATTATTCAAGCCTTACCTCCTCTGCCAAGATACTAATCTAAATTCAAGCTACAAAAAAAAAAAAAAAAAAAAAAAAAAAAAAAAAAGAAAAAAAAAAGAAAAAAAATGAAACTTTTTTAAAAAGTAAGTTTGAAACCACTACTAAAAGCCACAACAGTCAAGAAGTGCTGCAGCAAAAGAAAACAAGGGGTGAAATGCACAGAGTTGCCATTGCCCCAGGTTTCATTGTGGTTCTACCTCAGTGCTATGGTGGCTTGCTAGTTTCCTTTTGAAACTCTTCAGATTCCTTTTGAAACTCTTCAGATGTGGGAAGAAGTTTGCTGTATGGCTGAAGAGACTGGGGGCATCAAAAGAAAGATGAGATATCAAAGCTGAAGGAAACAATCAGAACTAGCTACTTTTAACTATGATTATTAAGAGACAGTACATTCCAGATCTTTAACATAGTAGGACCACTTTACAAGACCCTTCTGGCTTTTTAGGCCATCAGAGACGTGCCCAGGGACAGAGCAACTGCCCTTAAAAGGTTCTTCAGACCACCAGCAACCCACATATTTAAGAGGTAATTCTCTCTTCTCTGGAGCAGATTTTCTGATACCATTTTAGAGGCCTTGGGGATGTGCAAGAAATTTCTGCAACAACAAAGCTGTACTGTCACTTTATTATCCTTCTCCCAGACATCCAAGCTAATCAATGACAAATGCTGCTTTTATTTACTGTTTTCATATAAAGTTCTTACATGGATATTCTTAGGGCAGTTCTTCATAATGGCATTGAAACAATAAAAAACTACAGTTGTCCAGAAAAAGTGAAGACACAAACTTAACTACTAAATTTCAGTACAACTGACCTTGAGACAAATTCTGGGCTGTTAAATGTATTTAAACATTTTGGGGAGGTTTTTTGCACACACATGATAAGAGTACTCCCAAAAGGTATGGCTTGCTATTAAAAAACAAAATCCCTCATTTGTTTGCAGGTTTAATGTATTAGGACAAATTATAAGTTACTTAACTTTCCACTAAGATTGTACGTCCTAATGATTCTTTCAGCAAAATCAGAATCTTGATTGTAACTATTAACATATTTACAAAGTTTATATATATTCAGAACACATGTAGTTTTTTTCCAATGTCCCTCATGAAAGTAAAGTATCCATGGAGCCCTGTATCTGTAGTTTGTAATGATCTCAGGATTCCTTAATGCTATTGAATCCTTACTGCATGCAGCTGGAGGTACTTTACTCTTTCATATTTGCCAGGTCTTTCATTTAGTTTTCCACACTACAGTAGATGTCCTGGTGTAATGAAGGAAATAAAGAGCATGATTTTGCTCTGTTTTATTTACATCTCAGTGGTCACCTCTTCCTGTGTTATTTCTGAACCTCTCACCCTTTTGCTGTTGAGAACTGAATTTGAAAATTGTGGGAAAAGGTTTCATTCAAGCCAGTGTCTGAAATCACTACTACAGTAGTGGATGGGATTTGGGTCCTGGTAAGGTGGTGGAATATCCACGTTTTTAGTGCTGAAGTTTGAAGCCACTCACTAAATATACATCATTCCTGCTGGGCACTAAGCAGGACTTAATGCTACTTGAAGCAGCAATAATTTTTGGCATGTTTTAGTTGCAGGTCTCAGACAGTTTGAAGCTTTCTCCTTCCAGGCTATTTTTGTGCTCAGCCCAGTGCCTTTCTTCTGCTTTGCCTCTTTAGAGAGTGACTGAGTTATGACAGGACCATCTCTGAGGTCACCTCTTCTTCCATGCAGCTCTTCAGTCATTGTCCCTGCATTTTCCCATCTGGGGGAAACATGAAGCCTGTAGTAACAACACAACAAAATTAAACAGTGTTATTAAATGAATGACTGACCTTGGTAACGTGAAAGAAGATGACAACAGTAACAACCATGGCCAAAACAACTGCAAAGCAGATCTTCAGATAACAAGAATTACTACATTATTACACTTTCAATTTCCAATGAAATTTTCCTATGAAATACTGACCAAAGCTTATTCAAATTGTAATGCAGGAAGTCTCTCTAACCTTTGCATTAGTTAGTCGTGCCATTAAACACATTTAGAAGCCATTGAAGCTTACACTTCTTTCTTCCCTGACCACAGGTGTATATACAAATCCATACCAGGATGGGTTTGCATCAGTGGGAGTTCTGACCAAGTAAGGATTGCAGAGTCAGGCCCCACACAGAGCCCCAGACATAGTCTTGTTCTTACTTGGGATAAAAGTGAGTGCATTTTGATGAGCTAAGCAACTAAACTGGGTTAATATCCAGTTTGTCAACAAACATGTTTTGGCATGCCACCTAGACCATGGCTGCTTACCTCAAATAAACCAAATCTTGGATTATTTTATTCCCAGTAAACTAAAGCACCCTAAAATTTCCTTCACAGTTGGTAGCTCCAGCTATGTGAGGAGGCAGCTAGGAATTCACAGAAGCCCTTGCCAGGGTTTGGGAGGCTTTGGTCCAAGGATGAGCTGGGAACCTCTATTGTTTCCAGACTGACAAATCAGGCATGCTCAGAGCAACATGATGCTGAATGTGCAAAGAGCGAGTCCAGTTGCACTGCTCTTACAACATGGGCACATTCTCTGCCTGTGCCTGCATCAGCTGTTTTCCCAAATATGTGGAAAACTCCACTGTGGACTGACCAGTGCTGAGGAGCTCGGGGTACCTCTTGAATGACACCATAATTACTATAGCCAGAATTACACACACTACTAATGTATTTACCTATACATACAGATGCATATGTAAGCGTTATTTATAAGTAATGTATAACAGTCAGTGCTCTTTCATGAGCTCACAAGAGCTTCCTGAAGATAGATAGACAACTCATGAAGTGCCTTCCCAAGTGTTTTCTTAAGGAAGATTTTTCAGAACAAGGATTGTGTTTACAGAATTTATGAACATGTTTACAGCCTCAGCTACACAAATCTGTCAAAATATCGCAATGGAACTTCAGACCCACTATTTTGCTTCTGGTGCAGGGGAAGCTGGGGGGTATCTTGCATTTTTTTTGCAATTGGTTTTAGAATTTGTTGAAGGGTTTGACTGGTTTTCCAGCAAAAGCTGCTGTTGTGCAAACATTAGTAACTTCTCAAAGAGAAAAATCGTGTATGGCTCTAGTTTTAAGCACATGAGGTCATTGGTTAAGCATTCAAGGACTGTGAGCTGGTTGGACATGAGCAGAGGGATGCCCTGCACTGTCTTGTTGATCCCATTTCAACTTCAAGTGGGTAAAGGAGGCTGGCGGGTTGGCTGAGGCGCACAAATAAATGGTTTGATTTACACAGATGCTCCGACGCTGACACAGAGTTTTACAAACCTCCAGAGAACGCATGAATTGCAGATTTGAAGGTGTGCAAGAGGCAGAAGGGCTGCCCCACTGCCCTTCTTCAGGCTCCTCGTTACAAGAGACAATGGAGAGCTAAGGAGGGACAGCTGCTAGAAACCCACCAGCCAACACCAGCGGCCCCAGCACCCCAAGGTCTCTGTCCCACAGTCCACACGCAGGGTGTTTGGGGCTCCCCAGGCCACCGACTCGCCGAGCCGCGCTGGCTCTCTCCATCCCGCCAGGCTGAGGGACACGCCCGCTCCCCCGGCGGGCCCTGGCTCCGGAGCACTGGCGACACGCCCTCCCCTCGGCGGAGCATCACACCAGTCCCACAGAAGCACAGGCCTTAACGCGTTGGAAGGGACCCACAAGGACGATCGAGTCCCACTCCTGGCTCTGCACACACAGTCCTAAGAATCACACCATGTGCCTGACAGCGCTGTCCTAAAGCTTTTTAAGTCTCTCAGGCTTGTGCTGTGACTACTTCCCTGGGGAGCCCATTCCACTGCCCAACCACCTTTAAGCGATGAACCCTTTCCTGACATCCAACATAAACCTCCCCTGACTGAGCTCCAGGACATTCTCTAGGGTCTCTTCACTGGTCACCACAGAGGAGAGATCAGACCTGCCTCTTGTTGACTATGAGGGCCCACTTCACATCATCCCGGGCCCACACCGCGCTCCCGCCCGGCCCCCACCCAGGCTGGGCCCATGACGGAGCCGCAACCACCTCGACGCTGGCGCCACAGCACCGCCCGCCCCCGCTTGCCGCGCCCGCCCGTACCAGCCAGCGCTTCCTGCGGCTCGGCCGGCGGGGCGGGGGCTGGCAGGGAGAGGAGGAGGAGAGCGAGGCGGAGTTAGTACCGTCGCCGGATGCTGTGAGGAGGCGCCGCGGCCCCCCTGCGCTGCCGGTCGCTCACCTGAGCGGGCAGGAGGGCGGGGGAGGAGGAGGAGGAGTCGGCGGCCGAGCTGCGCGGAGCCCGGCGGCGGCGAGGCGGCCGGAGGGGCGGCCAGGCGGTTGGGCGAGGCGATGGCGCCGGGTGCGTAGCGGACAGGAGGCCCCGCGTCCCGCCGTGTGCGCCCGGCTGCCGGCGGGGGCGGCCGGCGGGCTCCGCCGAGGCCTAGCAGAGGCCTCTCCCCTCGGAGCGCCGGGCACGGCGCCGCCGCGGCCCGCACGATGTCCACCCGCACGCCGCTGCCCACCGTCAATGAGCGGGACACGGAGAACGTGAGTGTAGCGCCGGGACCCCCCTCCCTGCCTCGCTCCGCCTCTCCCCGGTACCCGGTGGCGGCCCTGCCCTTCGTGCCGCCCAGGCCGAGTGCCTCAGGGGCGGGCGGGCCGCGGCCGTGCCGAGCGCCGGGCCGGCACCGCCGCCTGCCTGCGCCCAGGTTCCTCCACGCGGCGCTGCTGGGGCGGGTCCGGCCCCTCCGCGCTCCACGTCGCCCCAGCCCGCCCGCGGCCCCGGGCCTCTGGCGGGGAGCCTTCCAGCAGCCCCTTCCAGCGCTGTTGGGCCGGGCCGGGCTGTCCTGCCCTGCCCTGCCCTGCCCTTCTATGTCCTCGGCTGTCGCTCATACGGGCTGCTGGCTGCGGGCCTCCGCCGGCGAGAGGCCTGTAATCCCTGCGGGCGGCAGGCGGGGTGCCCCGCGTTAGGGCGGCCCCCGCCCACGGCGCCTCCGCGCCTGCCTTGGGATATCCACTTGTGGGCTGTCTGACAGCCTGGCACTTGGCCTTGCCTCACCTTTTGGGGTTCAGCCGTACTTGCTCTTTGTTCGGTTTGCACTTCCAAGACCTGGTGTTGTTGTATCCCTTCCTCTGCTTTGCTTTGTGTTGCCTCTGAGGGAGGCTGTGGTCGTGTCTTTGCTTATTCTCGAGTTCATTGTACCTTCCTTGGTGCTCAGTTTAAATATTTTTGCGGTCCTCTCTGCTCCGCCCGGACTCGATTAGTGGTGTTCTCTGCTTTAGTGGTCTTTCATAGAAAATAATCAGTCTTGGCTATGATGGACGGTGTACCTGAGGAATGCTGGACCACGTCTGGACCTGTCCATCAGTGGTGATTATTTACATAGGTGGTGGTGCGGGAGTTGTGAAATTTTCCTCTTGGGTGAGGGGACCAGTGTTAAAAGCACTATTGTTTGCAATATGTGTACTTAATTGCCTTTTGGGGGGTTGGCAGAAGGAGGGCGAAAAGGAAATGTAACGCATGCAGTCATACCCACCTTCTGTTTGTGTGGAAAATGATTGGTAAGAAACGAAGGAAGATGGCCTAGCGGGCTGAAATGGGTTGAAGAAGATGTTTGTTTGTAGTGCATCAATCTATTCTATAGACATTCGGGTTAGTAGCAGGGGCTCCTGAGGTTTGTAACTATACAAGCCCAAGCAGTAGTGCCTCCTGAATAGGTTACTGACTGATATGAAATGAAAGGTTAAGTAAGAAGCTGATTTGGAAGACAAAGGTAACAGAGATAATATAGCTAGAGAAGTGAAGCCCCAGTGTGGTGAATTATTATAATGAGCTTTTAGTATCAGTCACTCAGTGGACGTTTAATTGATACAGCAATATCAGACTTATTACTAGTTAAAGCAAATAGATGTGTTTGGTCTGTCCTTACTTTTTATGGACTGATGAGTTCTGTGTTACTGTAAGAACAAAAGCAAGTCCTTGGGATGAAAAATTCAATTTAATTAAATTATAAAGTCCAGGTTTGCGTGATGCATGTTACTCATGAGTCTCTATTTCAAACGTATATAGAAAGGTAGATAAGAGATGGCAGGAAAGGATAAGAAGTATTTATGTGTATATCTGGTAATACAGTCCATAAGACTTGCAAAATTTACACAAGGAAAATGGACATATTCTCAAATATCATCATCTTTTATGGAATGAGGGCTTCATAGTGTCGGTTGTTAATTTAGAAAATATTATGGTACTCATGAGTGCTCAGTTTTGACACCTAAGGAATACTAGGTGTTAAGTTTTTATTATTGTAATTTCAGAGAGTGCATTGGGCATTTGAAACACCTAGGTTTGTACAGGGTATCCGAATACTTAAAATTGCACATTTGCTTCTGGAAACCTTGGTGTAGGTCTGAAACCTTATACTAATGAGTATAATCTTCTAGCCAGATAATCGCCAAAGATCTGTGCAGTTGTAAGTTCTCCAATCTGCACAGTTACTCCAGTGCTGTCATTAGTAGCCATCCGCAGGATTTTGGAGCAGAGACCTCGAGCTCTGCCTTTTGGGCAGCCTTTGGAGCTGTCCTGGCCACCTGTGGTGTCTCTTGCATCAGACCTTTGGCTAAGGTGGCAAGTGGATGGAGGAGGAGTAGGTGGTCCATTGCTGACTTCCTGATCAGCAGCATCCCTTGATTTAAAATGGATTCTGCAAGGGTGAGGTGAGACTCTTGAATTACTTCTAATGCACTTCCTTCTGTTAATAAACTCTAATGGACTGGGGAACTGTTTATGCTGGTGGCTCATGATGGACAAAGTCAAGCTAGTAAGCTCTGGATAACCGAGGTGGTGAGAAGTTGTCACTAAAGGGAGAAGTAATTGGGAAGAGTGAGGAATTATGGAGCTGGTAAAAAAGTCCATCTTTGTAGTGCATATTTCCAGTTCTCTGGTGTGTATATTAGCAAAGCTCTCCTGAGCAGCTCATGGTGATCTTCAGGAGAGGCTCTTTTCTTCTGCTTGATGCGCATGGCTCTCTCGCAGTGTTGCTCCGCTGTGTGACTCCCAAGGGACAGACTGGAGCTCTGTGTCTGGAGAGAGCTGATTGATACTTCTGAGTACAACCCCACGTGTGTGTCCAGCTGTGCTCTGCACATGGGGTGAGGTTGTTGCATGAAATCATGGGGAGCTATGCTGCCACCACCACCCCGTCTCTTGGCAGCTTCTTTCAGTACTTTGAAATAGAAAACAAATAAAATTTTAATGTGTGCTTTTCTCAGTGAATGTGCAAGCATTTATGTTATCATTTGAAAAAAGAAATTATAATATTTGGTATAACACCTGTCAGAAGAATATACATTCCTTGAAGAATTACAGGAGTTCCTGATGGGATGGGTGAAAAACTTGCTTGTTTCCATAATGCCTTTTGTCCCACAGTGCCCTTCGAAAATATTTTAGAAGGGATAAGATCAGGCAGCATATTACTTGATAAAGTCTTATCACAAAGCTGGAGTGAAAAGAACAGGAACCGGCAGCAAGGGACAGACAACAGGTGGAAGGAGCCAGGGCCGGGGAGGCATCAGTGTGTGTGTAACTGATAGGTCTGCACTGTAGAGCTTTACACTCTTTTCTTTGCCTTTCTGGTATTCCTGACATTTCCCAGTGCTATGCTTAGTTTCCCTAGCATATGTCCATAAATACTTTTCACTGGAAATGTTATTTCTTGTTCATGAAAGCTGTGTTTAAGGAAGCAAAGTAGATTGTGATTATCAAACGCTTATTCGTACTAACAGTTTATTTGGAATCTTGGGGAAATTAATGGGTGGAGGCAGTACTGTATTTCATGTGTATTACTGGATTTATTTTTTCAAGTAAGGCGTAAAAACAGTATTCAAAATAATAATTTTTCCTGTGTTTTGATTTTGTACATGTAACTATTTACAGCCTCCTCTTGATACATTTTTTGTAGACTGGCAGGTAGTGTATCACTGCATTCAAACAATTGCAGTTGGAGTTCGTTTGGGTGAACTGAGTTTCCCATCTCTGCTATTGATGGAAAAAGAGAAGGACAGGAATCAAAAGTTTTGAGCTATAGTATCTCTTCTGTTTTCATTGAGTTGGTATTAATTGAGGAAAGAGGGGCTTTTATGTTTTTCCCTTCACAACATGTTGCCTTGTGTTGTGTCATCTAATTGAGGAACAGTTATCCTGAATCAAAGCAAAAGAGAAGAAATACATAGGTAATATATTCTCTTTGATGTTTTTGGGAGCTCTGTGTAAGAAAAGACTCAGAGATTCAACAGTTGGCTCTATACTACTTGCTGTATAGTCCTTTAAGTCAGTAAGAATGAGAACGCTGGAAGTAGTTTGCTTTTTCTGACATAAGGACCTCTTAATCTGGCATAAGAATACATTTTTTTTTCTTCTCTAGTAAGTGTAATTTAATATTTTGAAGGTATTACTATTACGTGTGAAGGTATTGCTGTTTACTTGTGCTGTGGTTTCACCTATCTAGCTAAGTTTTAAGGTATTATTTTGTTTTGTACTTTTCAAATACCTCAAAGTTGTTTAATTCTGCTGGAGCAGACTGGCATGTTTACAGTGGAAGAAGAAATGAACAAGGCAGGAGTGCTGGATGATAACTCTGGCCAGAGTCGAGGAGGAATGTGGGAATTGTGGTTGGTCTTACCTAGCCAGTGCTATGTGAGAATGATTGAGATGTCATGGCAGGGGAAGTTTTAAGAAGGATAAACCAGTGACATATGACCATGTGATTTGCTTCATTATCATAAAAGTGATTATAACTTTGACACATTCACACCCGTTTGTGGTTAGCCAGCTCAAGTGGGTGTGGTGAAGGATGCCCTTCTGACAGGGGAGCCTACGAGACAGCTGCATTTTAAAGAGGAAAGAAATTGAACAGGGCAGGAGATGAGAGGATAGAATTAAATGGTCAAGTTGGGATTATAATGATTATACCATGTTTAATTTCCTTATGGTTTGGGTTTTTTTCCCCCTTCTGGATTTGCTTTTGCACAAAAAGAACACATGGTTTTGATTTGGACACAGGGGGCGTGGGAGAAAGTATCTGACAAGAATTCTGACAAGAATTCTTTCCTTCAGTGCCTTAAGCAGAAGAATGGCTTAATTTTCAAGCCTTATGGATTCAAGAGTACAGCTGTATCTTTCTTATCCACAGGAGATGGACTTGAGCAAAGTGAAGAATGCCCGAGTTTTTTCCTTGCAAGTTTATTTTCCTTGATCATAAATACACCATTAGGTTCTATGTTTGTTGAAATGGTAAGAAGCGGGTATGTGCTTCTTATCTTGTTTTGGAGGTTCGTGTGTTCTCTACGCAGATTTTCTCTTGTTGTTATTTTGCTTCACATCTGAACTGAGCTCCTATGTTGTGGGGGGAAAACGTGCTGAGCTCAAGTAGTATGCATGGAGAGAGCAAAGTTCATTTTGAAGTTAACCTGTGTGGATTAGAGAGAGTAAAGGGACAGGTGATACACATGCTTGCTTTCATTTTCTATATGTAAAGAGGAATATTTTGGTACAAAGCACTGAAAATGTTCATGATTCAGTGTTCTTTCTAGGCATCACGAATGAGTGTACAGTGTTACGGTTCAATAAGAGTTAATGCAGTTTGCTTGTAGTACTTGTTTTGAGGTTCATAGGTAAACATAAAGTTAGATTGTTTGTGGTTGATGTTCTGAAAACTGTACTTACATGGTCACTGGATTTAAACACTGAACTAGAACAAGGATAGTATGTTCTGGGCAAACTGACCAGTGGGGTCTTTTCCATTGTGTATTTCTGATCCTATGGACTTCCTGTTTATATTAAGAGAGATTTAAATGGATTTTTCATCTCTGCATTTTAAATGTTTCAATCATCATAAAGGCAGTATTTTTCCCCCATGACACCTGATTACATTTGCAAACTAATGTTTCTACTATAAACGTGTTAAGTTTCCACCATCACAGTTGCTGTTGCTCAGCAGAGGAATCACCTGCCAGCTTTCAGTTGTTATCAGTAGTTTAAACACAGAAAAAATAGTCACTACATTTTAAGTGCAGATACTGTAATTTCTCTAAAATTATATTCTCAGTCAGTGATTTGTAGTTGTACTTGTGGAGTTTTTCTTCTTGTTCTCAGAATTTAGATAGACCTGACTTGTACTCTCTTACTGATGCTTGAGAGAACTTTAAACAGTGTTCCAGTAGAGCAGATTCATTAAGAGTAAGAAGGAGATGATTTTACAATTAATGTGGAGCTAGAAAACAACAGTACAGCTGAAGCCCTAAGACAGGTTTCTTACAGGCTGGCCTACTCACAACTTGAGAGTTTGAGCAAACTTTTCATATGTTGCAATACCAGCGAGAAAGCATTTTATCACTTCTTTTCAGATTTTATCTTTTAGTGACTTCAGCCTGTCCTTTATTTTAAAATACATGTTTACAGTCTGTGCTGCCCTTCAGGTTAAACATACTACTTATAAACTGCTGCACACAGTGACAAGTTTCAAATTCAGCTTATTTATGTTGTAGTCATGACACCATATATTTTTTTGTTCTTGTTGTTGGAAACACAATGCTTGCTTTTTGTGATGGGTTTGTTGTTGTGTTTTTTTAACCTTTCTGGAATTTCAGAATAGGCAAAAAATTTTTGTTAGGATGTCACAATTTTTTTCTGGGTCTTGGTTCTTGAATGTTTACTCTGCTGTAGACATTGGTAAATGAAGAAGAAATGTTTTCTGCAGTTGGCTGTTAGTGAAAACAGCCATGAAAACAGGAAAGTTTCATCAAAACAGTCACATTGTTCAGTGTAATGAATATAATGCAACTCAGTCTGAGTTTTAATAAGAGGCTCTTTCTCCACGTCAGCTACCAAGCCTGATTAATTGTTAGCATTTCTCTACTTCTTTCACATTGTCAATTAGCTTTTCTTTGGTGTGTTCTCCATGCTCAGTACTAAACCAAGCTTTAAACCGGGCCAGTTGTATTTCACATAAGAGTGAATCATCTTTGTTTTTCTGTGAATAACTTAGTAAAATAGCAAAATCAAAGGCTTGTTGAGATCTCAAGGTCAGTTTGAGACTTCATAGCTGTATGTGATGATTCAGCTTAGATTGTTTTGGTGAACATCCTAGTGAATCTGAGGTTAAAAATTCCAAGATGATAAGATGGCCCTTGTTTTTAAAGTACATTTCCCTGTGACTGTTTCAACTTTTATTTCCTAAGTAGTGACCAATCATGCTGTTGCTGTTGTAGGAAAACAGTTGAAGGCAAGAGCATTTGAAACCACACTCTGTGCTTGTCATAATCCTGCTTCTTTTTGATCTGAGATGGCAGTTGAAAAAAAAGTTTGATTGGTTGGCTTTGGTGATGGGGTTTTGTTTGTTGGGGTTTTTTTTTTTTTGGGTTTTTTTTTTGACATAAGCCTTTTTTTCAGGGATTTCTTTTTGTATGCTTTCAAAGAAAACAGCAACTTCTGCTGAGAGACGTATATTCACAGCTGTAGGAGGGTGCTTGCATAGTTAAATTCAGCTGGGCTGCAGTTAACCTTAAAAGTGATGAACCAGACATGCTCATGGAACACTTCCACAGCTTAGTGTCTAATGATTGATCAATAGCTGTATTTATGTGAAACCCAAAAGCACGGGTTTATTTGGCATCTCTGTAGAGTGAAAGATCATTATGTTATTCTACAATTCTCCATCTTATCAGGACAGCTGATGAACAGTCACTTCACATTGCTTAAATCCTTGTGGAAAGCAGGTTGTCTTGCTGGAGTGAATGTGTTTGTGGGTTTTCAAGCTCTCCTGTTTTGCTGTTGCATATGGTTTCAGGAAAAAGTAATTTTCCTTTTTTTATCTTGCTTGTGGAACACCTTAGGTGTAGGCTGTGAAGTCAAAAGGAGAAGTGGTCTGCACTCCACTTGTTTGGTTGGCATGAATGTACCTTACAATTAAGATGACTTTTGTAGAGACCCCTTCATGGCTGTTCAAGATTTAAGTGCTCAGTACCAATGGCTTCTGCCCATTTGTGTGTAAACTATTTCAGTTAGCAATGTTTTATAAAAGTGCATGATTGTTACAGAGACCTAAATATAAAATACAGGAACACAATGTGTCATGAAGAAAAGGATTCTTTTTCTTCACATGTGCCTTCTTCAGAAAGCGGCCTCTTACAGTAAGCTTTAGCCGAAGAAGTTGTTTATATGTCCAAGATGTGTACCCAACCTAAAAGAGCATTGAATGGCCACACACTGATATGTGTATCACAGCCATAATGATTTCTGAAGTAAGGGTTGTTGCACGTAATGGAGTTTTAGTGAGGTCACAATGAATCAGGTTTGTGACTTCGGGGCAGCCTCTGCCTTGTTCACTGTGACCCTACTGATGTGCTGGGAAGAGGCAGAACAATTATCCTGTTTTTTGTTTAAACACTTCTAGAATTCACAAAAGTAGCAGAATTTTAATCAAAGAAGAAAATTATGTCCAAACTTAATATGTATTTCAAGTGATCAGACATAAGGAGTTTTGTCTAGCTGAGTTGCAGAACCATATTTTAAACATATATGGTTGTGATATGTTGAATAATATGACAGAACTTTACTTCACCTCTGACGAAAGCACTTCTGTAGAACATCAGTGTTCATGTAGGTGAACATATAGAGTTACAGGATAGCCCATGGCAGTCTTTTGCAAAAGCAGATAATACTATTACTGGTGACAGAGTCTAATTGCTTTTGTATTATAAAGTAAAGTAGTGCATGATAACTTTTAAAATCTTAAGCAGACACAGAATTAGGCAAGGTTGTTAGAGAGAAGTTGTCTTTCATTAGATAGATGTGGTTGAAGAAAATAGAGAAGATTTGGATAGTAGCAGGACTTGCTGGAAAGGCCCTTGCCTAAGGTGAAACTTGTGGTAAAACCTGTAGTGCCTCGGCTGTGCTTCTGTAGGAGGCCCACGCCTCACTCACGGTGCAGTAAAACACACACCTCCTTGTAAGAAGAGGCTCAGCCTTAGTCACTGGGGTAGAGTACTATTTTAAGCTCTCCTGGAAGGTTTCCTCCTGGAATCCTCCCTTCCCACTGTTGGTTCTTATCTTTTTCATCTTAACTCAGTTCTCAAGAAGAAAGTAATAGGAAAATAAAACATCTTTTACTTGTCTTCAAGCAGCCCTTTTTTTTTTTTTTTTCAGAAGGGAAAAGGCCATTTATTTTTAATCTTAAGGTTATCACATAGATAATTTCTTTTATTTAGTCCCTCAAAAATGTGACCAATTTAATTTTAAATCTGGTGCCTAGTGTATAACTTGCCATCACATCAGCTTTATCCTTACATATCCAAAATCTAACTTTCCAAGATTGCAATTGACTGTTGATTAATTTGCTGGCCATTAGATCCCTGCAATTTGTTATAATCTCACATTCTGGCTCCCCCCCACCTCTTGGTTTCTCCTCCATTTTTCTTACTAATGTGCTTTTGTGCTGGAGCTTGGCATACTCATTGCCAGCTTCCTTATGGTTCTCACTCTTTCTGGGACCTTTTCCAGTTTTGCTCATTTAATGACATAAGCAAACCCAGTACAAAGCTTTATAAAAGCCATGTAGTTGTAGCACCTGTTTATCCTTCAAGCAATACCCTTCTGTATGAATCCCAGGGAGCATTTTAATGTGGGAATAATCTGAGTTGTAAAGCTAAAGGGAGTGGGAAAATTCTTTGCTGTTGGTGCACTGGGAAGACCTGTTTCTGTGTTGGGGGCTCTTTCAAATATTAGCAAAAATGATTATTACTACTTGAAATATTCATCAGTTATACCATATTTTCCTCTTTTTTCCCTTTCCTTCCCTCTACCCTGGTAAAGTTACTGGGCTGGGCTTTCTTCTCTCAGATAACAGCAGAGAGTAACCAAAGCTTCATAGTGATTACTTAGACAGGACATACAATTTTATCATGTTTTGCTGGACATTCTCTCCCTACGCTCAGATATGTGAGGAATTTTTAATGGGTGAGAACTGCAGAGCTGGAGAAGGGGAGGGTAGGGTGTACTGCAGGCTGTGTAGCAGCAGTGTAAAATACCTCTGCTTAAACAATAAATATCTGAAATTCCTTTTGAGATTGCATGCTTGGCTTCAGTCATATGTAAGTATCTTTCTACTTCTTAGATGTTTGTCTTCACTTAAAATAAGTAGAGGCACAGCTCAGAAATTCAGAGAATCTTATGTGTTAACAGGAGTCTTGTTTTTGCCATGGAAATTACCTTAGTCTGTGAAATGCTGCATTGAGCTCTTAGAGGGGATATGGTTGTTTTCCACAAATGGATTACATGTATAATGTATTTACTCATATCTTGTTCCAGATAATATTGATTCGAGGTAATATAATTCTTTAAAGCATTTGGGGTTTTATTTAGTAATTTTTTTCCCAACAGTAATCTGATTTTCATCCCCCTGCCATTATAGTAAGGACAGTCTACTGGTGGTTAAAAAAAAAAATCAAAGAATGCCTTTACTTGTTGGAGGACTAAAATAGTATTTTTTCTTCAAGATCAGACTCCCAAAGGAATAGCATTTTTAATCATTCAGTGCAATGAAATGGATACAGAAAATATTAATAATACTGTTCTGAGTAGTCTTTATCAGACATACCTATGTGTAATAGCTTTTCAAACTTGTTTTTCTTAATTTGATATTAAATGAAAAAGTCTGGCTGCTTTTTAGACTTCTTTCTTCCAGTGATAGTCATAAGATGCACATGAACAAAGAAAATTTAGGAAAGCTTTCCGCAGTATAACTCTTGCTCCATCTACTGAAGAGTCCAGTGAAATCTTATCCTCAAGCCTGGTATGAGCAATGAGGGTTGAGCTAATATAGATGCTGGAATTAGTCAGTGGAAGACATTATTATTATCAGAGAATGTATGCATCCAGCAGTGTTTGTAGTCAGGCTAAGGGAAATCTAATTCCACAGCCTGTGCAAAGTAGACTGATTAAATTGCATTTAAAGGTCCTTTTTAAGAAGGATTCTTGCTCATCCAGTGCTTGCTGAAGTATAGCGTTCATATAAAAGTCAAGTTTGATGTTTCCTAAATACTACAAGATAACATTATATTTGCTGCTGCTATTATTACTGTTGTTATTATTAGTTTTTTGTGTGACCTTTTGTAAAACTTTGTATTTTGGTATGGTCTTCTGTTACTCACTAAATTAATTTCCTAGTGGTGTGTAACATTACGTTTCAATAAAATTACTTTCAAGTGAGAGGCGTCAAGCCTTCTGGAGTGATGTAGAATAGACAAAGTGGACTCCTCTATCCATCTGTTTGTTTTCATTACATTCACAAAATAATTTCTCATTGAAGAAGCTGAATTAAATACAGCACTTGAGTATTAGATTGGAGTTATGATCAAGTGAAGTGTTAATGGTGTGTCAGTCATTTTCCTAACATGGTCTTGATTTAATTGAAGATTAAACTCAACAAGTGACATAGGAAAAGAAGAAAGCAGACTGGGGACTGTGAACTGTCAAGTTTATTGCCTGGGTTTATACACACACACAAACACGTGTGTGTATATATAGATGTGTGTGTGTGTATATATATATATATTGAAGATATGTATATCTCCAGATGTCTTCTACCCTTTCTCCAAAACTATGCCTGATTTCAGGTCACCTGTTGGGTCATAGGACGGCAGTGGAAAATGAGTAGATTATTTAACTGTTGGTTGAAAGAGAAAAATATTTAACACAATAGTTGTCATCCTCAGAGGTTGGGAGCATTCTAGTTAGTTTGGTAAATTTAAAGAAAAAATAGAGTTCCCAGAGAGCCTGTGATAATTCAGGGATTGCAATGCTGCATAGAGGGATATGTGGTCATCTCTTCTGCCATCATGTGGCTTTTTTCATCTTTTAGAGGAAAGGAGCATTTTAGCACTGTGGGTGGAAAAAGGATCTTTGGCACATTGGTGGTGGAAGACAGAACAAAACATTGCTGGAGCTCATCCAAAGACCTGAAAAAATTCAGTTGTGTCCATTTGAAAACTGCTTAGAGGTGATTTTCCTTTAAGGTTTGGGGACAAATTCCTGGTTTCCAGTAGGGAGGTTGGTATGATCCCCGTCACCTGTGACATTGCCTTCAGGTCTCCATGACTTCCTCTACTTTTATGACTTTCCCTTCCTTGGGACTGAATCAAATTAGTTCCTGTTTTAATATGAGACAGCATCTGATTCGGTAAGGCACTTCAGCTGGGGGTTTCTAGGCATGCTGCTCTAGTATTATCCAAACTGTTTTGACGTCCAGCTCGGGACAGAATTGAGAGTTGCCCTTGCTAATGGTGGGCTGAAGGCTGCTGTTGCTGCTACTGGTTATTTGATGTCTCACCATGTAGATGAAGAAGTCTGAAATGCCCAGTTTTTACAGCCTGCTGTCTGGGCTCCTGTGTAAAGCCCATAGCTTGGGATCTGGGGTTCCTCATCCACAGCTTGTCAAGGACTGTAGAGAAGGTCATACATCTTACCTCTTACTGTTGGATTGGCTGCTTATTTTAATACTGTATTCATTTTGAATACATACTAGATTTGTTCAAACCTCTAATCACAGATTACGTGGCTTGTTTTATTAAGAATTACCTATATATATGTGTACATTATTTCTTCCACATTTTCCTAACTGGTTGTTTTAATGGTCTAGGTAAATGCAGTATCAGCTGGTTTTAATATTTCCTTTGCATCCTGTGATTTTTTTTTCTTCCTTAGCCAAATTATGTTACATGGTCTGTTAAATTTGTTTTGTTCATTCTTTTCCTTGTACTTGGTTTTTACATCTCAGTTACACTCACGTGTGATTTCTGTCCATGGTTTGAATTCAGCACATTGACATCTATGTGCTGTATATGTGTGGTTATCAGTATTCATTACCTATTGTATCGCTGTGTCTTCCAGTGTAAAACAGCTAAAGAAATGTGTTCTTTTCTTCTAGCTCTTCTACACACTTTGCAAAATCTTTGAGGAATATTGCTGCTGTTTGCTTTTTTCCATATATCAATTTAGCTTCCTAGTTGCATGTATTTCTGGAATGCTACATTGCAGTAGTTTGTAATCATGAATAATTGAAGCCCAAAGGTTAAAACAGGGTGGTTGCACAAGGGGCTCTGTGGATATTGTAGTCTGAGCTCTGTGAGACATGCCCTCTTTGATCATAAGATAGGTCCAAGTGCTGCATGCTGTTTGGACAGCTTAAAGTTAAGCATAAATCTGTGCAAGGCTGGGGAATATATTTGCTAAGTTGAAATGTGGTATAGCATTATCCAGAGAAAGGCAATTACTATTGCTCAACTGAGGACATTTTATTTGATCTGTTAATTAACACTTAAGTGAAAAAGAAGGTAGAGAGCACTCAGCAGAAGACACTGTTCATTTTGTTCACCATGTCCCAACCAGTTGACTTGGATACATTCATAATCTTGCTCTGCTATAAAACATAGTTGGTCTTCTGAAAGCATAAACTAAGTTTAGTGGTGTCCTTATAACTTTATCTGCATCTCCCACCATCAGGTCATGCTCTGTTAGCCTGTTCTCAGGAGACAAAACTCTCGTAACCAAATGCTGCTTGGGTGCAGGATTGCTGTCCGTGCCAGCTAAGGTGCTTCCTCCTCTTAGGAAGGTATTCTGGTTTTCTTTTGTGAAAGTGTGTGCTGCTCCTCAGAGTCAGCCTTGTGTTTATGAAGAAAAAAAAGTCTGCAGAATGCTGGGTCTGATGAGATTCTGGCTTAAGTATGAAAACTGTTTGTCCTTGACAGATGAGGTCCATTATACCCTCTGCAGCTCAGTCTTCTGAGGCAAGACGTGTTACTGACACCAGAAGTCCTTGGCTGCAGAGTGGTGGACCAGCACATATTATCAAGCCTTGGAGATGGAGAAACTAAACTGCTATGCCATGAAAGTGCTCTTCAGGTCAGGAAGGATTCCCTGCCCCTTCCTTGAAGGCTGTGTGGAAGGGCTTGAGATAGGCTTTGTTAATCTGCTGTAGATCCATGCTTTCTATTCCCCTCTTCTGTCTAGGCAACAAGTTAATTTTGAGAATTACTTCTAGTTATATTTATTTTGTATGTACTATATTGTATGAAGGGAATTGTTAAGATGAGTCTCTATATTCTTTAGATTACACTTCCAAGATCCTAAAAGGACAACATCAAGAGAATATGGGAAAATCACGCTGAACATTGGGTAATGGCATTTGAAACAGAGCTTAATGTGATCCTTGAACATTCCAGAGTCCTGTATTGCCTGAGACGGTTTCTTTTCTAGGACATGTGTGCATCAATTAGTATCTACTGCTATCAGGTTAGATATTTTAATTGGTCATCGCTTCACTTTTGACAAGCTGTCTTTACTTCAGGAAGTTAATAAGACCTTGAGGTAAGATAGTCTTCAAAATGAGATGATGATCTGTCTTGATGAATTTGTCATTGGATCTACTGAATGAATGTGGTAATGGGTATATGAAGACTTTAGAAATACTGTCCAGCTTGCTGAAGGAGGAGCTTTCTCTTTTGTGTAGCAAAATGTTGGGGTGCTGCTTTGCCACTCATGTCAGCCCTAAAGGGGAGGTTCTTGAGCTCACATTGTGTGCTCTTCTGAGGGTAAACAACATGAGTAAGCAAGCCTTGTTTATGGGATTGTTTTTGTTGATAGAGGGCTTCTTGTGTTTTGGGGGGGTTGTTGTTGTGTTGGTTTTGGTTCTTTTCTGAGTCCTTGCATGTTTTTGCCTTGTTGTGGAATGGGAATAAGTATCTCGTAGCTAAAGTTTCACTACTGGTGTCAGTTTGCCTTTGTATTATCAAGAAAAGTAGTGTGATCAATTTTCTTTTCCATGTTCCTGTCCTGATAGCACAGTTCCATGAGAGTTTAACATAGAGCTGATGTGATCCTGTCTTCCCAGTGCTGGGTGTTGCCTTTTGTCCTTGCACCTGTGCTGCTGCTGGGGAGGTGTCAGGGGGTGCCTGTGCTCAGGGAGCTGAAAGTGACCCTGACAGTAGAGTTACAAGGGTTTCTCTGGCTCAGCTGCCTGTGCTGTCCATGTGTCCTGCTGCTCCAGCAGTAGTGAGGTTGTAGGTGCATGTGTGCATGGGAGCAGTTTTGGGGCAGCTTCAGTAGCCATTGTGCCATGTGCGGACTCATCCAGAATAGGTATGCAATGGATAAGGAAAAAATGCTCATTTCATAAACTTCGAGAGGAAGAATGAGTTGCAGTTCACAGCCTGGTCCCAATTAGCTGCTGTATCCTTTCCTTCTGTAGGAAAACCTCAGCTGACCCAGAAGAGCGCTTGTTTGATCATGAGTGTCAGACATGCTTCACGCTCTAATCTGGTCGCTCTTTTGTGAGTAAACCTTGCCTCCTGCTGCTGTTTTCCTCATCTGGAGGCAAGCCTCAGGTTTCAAGATTGCAGTCTCTAGTCTGTAGAAACAGCCATTTCCTCTCAGTTTTGAAGTTGGATATTAAAGCATTTTCTACTTCTTGAGCCTTGCAAATGCTTGAGGAGCTCCATGTGCTTGACATGATCCTGAACTGTAGGTTATTTCATGTCTCCCTTTTTTTGCCTTTCATCAGGCCGTTTGAAAAATGACCTGGCTGCATCATTTTTAAGTGCAATAAAAACTCCTGTCAGTTTCCTTAGCCGGAAGTTTCGTCTTCTGGGTGTGTTTCTGTTCTTGTTTGGTTGGTTCAATTAACAACCAACATTTGCATTTAGTTTTCTTTTTGTTTCACAGGGGTTTTTTGAGCAAACTGTGGGTGCTGTGGCATTCAGAATCAATAGTGCCCTGCAGCTGCCTGTGCCTCAAAGTGCTGGCAGGATGTCCTGGGAGGGATGGGAATGCTTACTGGGAGCTCTGTGCTGGCAGGTTTGAAGATCTCATTAAATAAGTCAAAAAAGATTGGCATGGTTAAACTGTTCACTTCCTGATGAAAGAGCGACGGCTGACAAGAAATGTTGAAAGAGCTCTTGTCTGTGAAGGGCTGTGTTTAGATGTGTCCAGGAGGCTGCAGGAATAGTTTTGTTCCTTCCTTCCCATAAGTGCTTTCCTTCAAGAAAAACAGTTTTGTGTTAGGTTTCATGGGTGAGGGACATTTGACATTTTATTTTGACAAGACAGAAAATGTTTTACTCTTTTGCTTGATAGGGCAGATGGTAGTTTTTAGTACTGTACCAAATAAGAAAAATGATTAAACAAGAGGATTTTACAGAAACTTTATCCGTTTTTTTCCCTCTCATGTTGGTTCCACCTGCAGTTTACTGCAGCAGCTTTTAGCTGGCTTGTCTAAGTTTTCATGGGGCTACAGGGAGCGTTCGGTTTTGTCCTAGCAATTAATGGAAATTATATGGGGTGACTGTCCTGAATTAGCCCTGGAAAATCTTCCTGTTTGTGTGTTTGGGATGAGTCAGGAAGGAAAGTGCCAGGTTGAAATAACTGTGCCAATTCTGAGTGAAATGGAACAAAGGCAGGAAGGTCCTGTTCTGCTGCACCTGTACGCCTGGCCAGGCTGAGGGCTTCAGGCCCAGGGAGAGGAGGAAACATGTTAGGTGAGTTCAGGTTACAAGACCTGATTTCATGCTATGGAGGTATTTGTTTTTCTGAAATGCTTTGGCTGTCATCTTGGGGATGGCCCTGCACATTTCTAAGGATTTTTTATCTATCAAATAAAAAGGATCTGTAATTCCATGTGATAGTGAACTCCACCCTTCCATAATGATGTTACTGCAGTGTTTATTAAAAAAGGGAATGAGCATACTGTATCATGCACAGGATTAATACAGGTTGGTGTAACCACATGAAAATGAGAGTTATTCTAAAGATCCTTTAATATGAACTTCTGAAACTCCTATTAGCTGTGTCTTGTTCTGCACTGTTTTCTTTCCTAGATTGCTCCAAGTACAGAGCTGTAAACATTGCATCCAGTGTAGCTTGTGATGAGAAAAACAATTCTGTCTCAAAATTGGCAAACTTATTTCTGTATGTCTCACATATGTTGAGCACTTAAAAGACAAACAAGCAAAAAAAAAAAAAAAAAAAAAAAGGCAAAACTTCCACGGGGCTTAGATACCATAGTAGCAAGCACAGATTAAGGTTTACTCAATGCTCAGCATAAATTTACCTGTCACCTGTGTATATGCCTGCTTTTGGGAAGGGAACACTATTTGTCTATTAGCATTGGGAGATTTTATTTCAGCTTGTAGTAGAAATGTTTTCCTGTTACCATTGAAGTTGTTTTTGTGAGATACACAATATTACAACTGGGACGAAAAAGGAAGAGATGCAAAAATAAAATGAGGAAGTTATTTTGTTTATTTTGTCTCTTGTTGCTGTATAGTTTGGCATTATTAAAGAAGTTTTTTATAAAATGCTTTTCAGAGTTGCAGCATCAATTAATGAAATCTTTGTGTATGCTTGACTCAGGCCAGCTTTCTTCACATTATTTTATCTTACAGCTGATAGACTCAAGCTATTCTAGATTATCATGTCTGGCATTTTTACATATTATGCAAGTGATCTAAAGAGAAGGATGCACATGTTTGATTGTTTCCTTTTTGCACTTTCTGAAAGTGTGCATGAGCAGGCACAGGGGATGGGTACATTCTACATTCTGTCACAGTTTTGTCTGATTCTCTTCTTTGTCTGCATTGCACTGATCTTGGTATCTGATATAAAAACTGTAACTACTTCTTTCCTCACTCTGCCATTGTTGCTTTGGTTTTTCTTAGCTTAGTCCTGCATACTATCCCCTCTTTGAGTGGGGAAGTTTGGTTGCATTGCATTTTGGTGGGTTTTTTTAATCGGAAAGTTTTTATCATGCATTTACAATCTAGTATGTATTTAATTGCTGTTAAGAAATTATTAAAAAAATCATGTGTACATACATTCAGTCTTTTAAATTGGCCCTTCCAAAGCACTTCTTCACTTGTCTAAGAAAAATTCGATAGTGCTCTATTAGAGCAGAGGTGGTTTAGGAACTGTAGTATGATGTGATAGATACTTGTGGCAGGAGTAAGATGTGGTTTTGTGCAGATGTGAGGCTTACCTGGAAGAGGAGGGAATCCCCTTCTTCTTCTGCCCCTAAGTGGGGATCAGGTCCTATAATCGTGTGCAGTTTGCATCATACCTGTACCACCAGCATGCTCTTGACACGTAATGCAGAATGAGCTCATCTGAACATCTCTGGTGGCTTCTACTTTGAGCTTGACCAAGAGCTTTCAAAAAATTGGACTCTTTCTGTTCAGTTTGATGCTTCAGCAAAGATCTTTGTTGAGGTGGCTTGCTAGAAGCTCCTAGGTCCTTAGGACTAATGACAGAGAGCAACAAGACAGCAGCTGGACATCCAGGACAGTATTTCACACCTCTGTCCCCTTTCTTTTCCCAGCATTGTATTTTAAGAAACATTTAATTTTATGTGTTTATTTCTGGAGACTTTATTTTATATTGACATAAACTGAATTACAGGAATCTTGTTTGTGTTGTACAAACATGATTCCTAGGGGGAATGTTTCCCCCTATAATATACATATATTAAGAGCAAAACTGTTGCAGATCAGAGCTATTTAGAAGACTGTCTTCTCAACCCTTCAGATACCCTCTGTCTGGGCTAGCTATTTTGAAAAATATTTGCATATTTGAAAAACAAGACAGCTGTTATAAATGCTCCTGTGTATGGCACATGCTTGGAAATGGTAGGAGTTATGAATATAAAAATTGGCTGCAAGATACTTCTGTCCAAGACAGTATAGAAAATACTGAGTGAGAAAAGTGTGATAATTTGCCTTTTGTAGAACTGCATGTGCAGACTTTGCTTGCATGGGCTGGCTCTACCAAGGAATTTGCCTTGTGATAAATCAAGATGGGGAAATTCAGGACTAAGAGGGTTGTTTAATCAAGTGAAATGCGTTTGTAGGCGGATTGATGTGTGGAAATTACCCTCTTACTATGAAAGACTATCGAGGCCTTCAGTGTTGTTTGAATGAGAAAGGCTTTGTGGATTGGTGACTGGAATGGTTTGGGGGAGTCTTTAAGACCAAGCTGCAGCAGCGCTTAATATAGGTGATGTTGTGAGTTTGATTACAGTGTATAATCCCTGAAAGTACTACTCCAGTGACTAGTAAGTGGACAAAGGATGCTGGATTTGTAAAGTAGAGAAACTCACACATTGTACCTGCTTGGTGGGGTTAGTTCTGCTGCACTTTCTTAAAGATGGTGTCGCCATCAGGTCATCTTGCTTTGGCAAAGTTACCTTGAGTACATAAAGAAAACTATAGCTTTGAGAAGGAATGGATCAGATTAACTTTCTTGTGGTCTTACTGCCCTTGGCTTTCTGTAACAACTCTGGTGGAATATGTCAGAAGCAGACCTAGTGTGGAGCAATAAGTGTTAATTGAGCTCTCTTTTGTTGCAATTTAAAATTGAATGTTAGAAATACTTTTTTGAGATTCCTGAAAAGGTGGATTTTGTTTTGCATGAGTTTTCTTCTTTTGGGCTACTGTGCAAAATACCTAAATACCCTAGTAAAGTGTTTCAGCTCTAAGCTTGTTACTGCTTCACCCTAAGAAACATCTAATTTTGTGTTTATTTCTAGAGACTTGATTTTACACTGACATAAATTGAATATATTGAATCATGTTTATGATGTACTAGTAAGGTAGTGTTTCCCACTACATTTATATTTATATATATATGTATATATAAAATCAGACTAATTAAAATCCTGTGTGGGAAATCCAGCTTGTTGACTGGAATTGTTTTTGGATGACAGTGAACTTCAAGGAGAGTGTTGGTTTTTACAGCCCCTTTGTTTCCAGCACCCTCAAAAAATTTCTCAGAATTTCGAGATTGCTCTACTGAAATGGCATTTTAAATGGCCACATAGTAGCTGATGCATAATGAATGAGTGTATTGTAATGGACCAGAAGGATCTGAAAACTATGTAGCCTGGCCTTCTAGACAGTGTGGCTGTTGCGTACTTCTGTGAAATTCAGCTTTAGTATTCTTTGGAAATAATCTCTGAGATACTGTTATTTGACCTTGATTTTATTTTTTTTTCAACTTAATCTTTTGTTTCAATTTCACTGAATGTTGATTTCTGGAAGTTGATAAGTTTATACTTTAAATTCCTCTTTACCTTCTAACAATAGCAAGCTGTTTATGTGCAGAAAAAAGGCCTGTTGCAAGAATAATTTGAATTTCATTCAGTGCTGTTCAAATTCATAAATTGTATATATTTAGTTATGTATGGCTCACAAACCAAGAAATTTGACCTTCTTTATGCATGATTTCTGTCATCCTTGGGCATAGCTGGAGAGAATAGTTGGTTGACTCTGACGAGAATCTGTTTGAGAAGGAATAATTAGGAACCATCCAGAGTGGCTTAGTTTTTCTGTCACAAAAAGACCAAAATCCAGAATCATCATGACCATGAACCTTGTTACTCTTTTTTCTCTTCAGGTTTGGTACTGTTATACTGTCATTTTTTAAAATAATGCTTTCCCTGCTCAGTCTGCATTGAAATGAGCTATTCTGTGAAGGCATCTTCCTCTTTGCCCATGGCATTGGTTGAGTCTATCCAACTGTTTCTCAAAGAGATCCCTTCAGGTATCTGCTGGGAGTAGTCTAATGCTGTGAAGCATATGAGTGGCAACTGATATTAGGATTGCTAATGCTTCTGGTAGGCATTGTATTTCCTGTAGTGAAGATCTAATTCAGTGAGTAAAGAGGCTCAAAGACTTCTAAAACTAGTTTGTGTAGCACAGTGCTGTAGCCCTGGGTGGGGTTCCAAGTACAGCTGAAGTATTCCTTGTTAACGCCACACAGATACTGATTTTGCAGGGTGTATTTTTAGGGGAGACTTTTGTTTGGGCTGTGGTTTCTCACATGTGGGGCTAGTGTCCAGTGCTGAAGGAATGTTTCAAAGCCTTTTTTGTCTGGAGCTCCCCTTCTGATCTTCTTTTTCAAAGTCCACAGAAAATATTTTAATGATGTGCTTCTAAAGAATAAATATTATTACTAGCGTGTTATTTCACAGCTGAATAAATTTGTCTGATATACAGAATCTAAAGATGCCTGGCTTGTTTGGTTCTCCAGTAATTTGGAAAACAGTTTAGCAGTGGGAGTACAGTAGTATTTGGCAGAAGGACTCATGCAAAGAAAAGACAAACAAAATTATATTTAGGGCTGTTCTCTTGGCTGTAGTGAATAATTAATAATGCTGGAGGCGATGTAAGCAGGGTTGTGCTACATTTGGGAAGAACATTCTGGTTGTGGTATACTCCTTTTTTCCAGTTGTGTTGCAGCTGTTTGCTACTTTCCCCAATTCCACTACTGCTTATGTCCTGAAATAATCTTGCCTGGTTTAGTGGGACTGCCTGTAAGCCTGTGTTTACAGGGGATTGACTTCAGTCTCCAACAAATGCAGACTGAAGCTGGAAGTACTGCTTTAAATTCTGGTTGTGTATGAAAATAATTCCATACAGAATGATGGGTGAGATCAGACAAGCCCAGCATTAGGTTGGGTATTGGGAGAAGCAGTAAAATTCCAGCTACCCTCAGACTGCTTTCAGCTTAAGGTCAAGGATCTAGAAACAGGCTTGTTAGTGCTCTGTGCAAAGATACCCACTTTTTAATTGAGGCAGTCAGCAGGAGGAAACTATTCAGGTGTCTGTTGGTGCTTTATGCTCAGCTGAGAGTAAGCATGCCTTTCTGTTACAAATCTAAAAACTGCTCTGGGAAGACATTCTTTCTACCTCCAGTATTTGCCAGCTTTCAAAGTCTGTAACTTAGAAGATTGGAGGCTAAATTTTACCTGTTAAACATTTGTACCCATCTGCCACTCTTAGACAGTATTTGAAATACTGAAACACTTAGCACTCCTTTGACATTTTTCCTTACTTTGGTTTCTCCTTGGAACAATTCCAAGCCCCATCTGTAATTTGCCCCTTATATACTTGGAAGTTAGAGTACAGAAGCAGCTTTCAGTGACTAGCATTTAATGTGGGATGATGTGTTGGCATGCATTAAAAATAACTTCCTTATAGCTCTTCAGATTTCAGAGATTTAAAATATTTCATGCGATCTCACGGAGTTTTAAAGAATAGTTATTTTTAAATAAAGATGTAGATAGTTAGGTACTTGTTCAAGAACTTAAAAAGATTCAGACATGTTTGGGGAACAAAGTTTACTCAAAAAAAAATGTCATTTGACTGAAGAAAGTTAACAAAAAAAGAGTGAACCCGTGTTTCCAAATATGCCAAGGTACAAATATATTTTGCACAGTGTATTTTTAAAAGACTAAATTTGATTATAATTAGACAAATTTATCTGCAGCATAGAGCTATATTGTGTGGTTTGACATGTTTAAAAGAATCTGTAATGGATTGTAAATTACTGACTAGGTATCTAGTTTTGCTTTTGGAGCTGGTAAAATCTTTCTGCAGGCTTTTTCATGAGACATATATTGAACTCTGCCCAAAGGCAGCATTTTCTCCTTAGGCTGCCATCCAGAGTTATCAGTTACATTGTAAAAGTTAAATAAATTACTCCCCTTTACATCTTTTTATAGTTGTGGTCTATTTTGTTTCAGTTGTCTAAAATCCAAGTAGCTAAAGTCCCAACTATTTTGTCTGCCTTGCAGCACACCTCTGTGGATGGATACACTGAACCACACATCCAACCTATCAAGTCAAGTAGCAGGCAAAACATCCCCCGATGCAGGAACTCCATCACATCCACAAATGAAGAGCATCCTCACATCGGAAATTATCGCTTACTGAAAACAATAGGAAAAGGAAATTTTGCCAAAGTGAAGCTGGCAAGGCATGTGCTTACTGGAAGAGAGGTAAACCTTGAAAAAAAAAGACTGACAGTCTGATTTGTTTTCTTTGGCTATCTTTCTAATAAGTATTTCTTCTAGAGGATGTTTCAGGATATAGAAGAAGTTACCTGACATGCCTGAGTTTCCACCTATCCACCCACACGCTTTTTAAAATGTAGCTTCTTGGTGAAAGGATCAAAATGGTTGTTCTACATCAAATGGTATTTTTGGGCTGGGAAGGTGTCTTTTCATCCCCAAGCATTTCTAAAACTGAAGAGAAATCTATTGACAGGCAAATTTCATGATATTGGTGATCTGTTAATAGATAAATCTGATGTTTGGAGGGCCTGAACAAGATAATGTTGTTCAGTCCAAACGCAGACAGATGTATAAAAGTGATTCCTTGGTGGCAAAGTTCCAAGCTCCTGCTGGTAAATCTTATAGGTTTGAGAATTTTACTTGATGAAATGTGTAGAAGTAGACACACATGCATGTTTTAGAGGTGCATCTGTGTTCTTGCTCACAGAGGTGCAGTATGTTTTTGTTCAAAACTTCTTCTGAGTTTTGTAATTCATAGCTTTTTGTTTTTGTCCCAAGGTTGCTGTGAAAATAATAGATAAAACCCAGCTAAATCCTACTAGCCTGCAAAAGGTAAGAATAGACCATAACATCTGAAATTCTGTAAACAGTTGAACCATGATCCTTTATTTACTTGACAGAAATATTTGATTCCCTTATCTTGCTAAACAACATTTTTGTGTGTGACCTTGGGAGAGTGTAGTCTCCCTGCTATGATGTGCACATTCATTTGTCTGAGGGCAGTGACTCTGTGTGGTTCCTGTGCTTTGTTGTTTTGCTCTTCCTTCCTCCTCTAGCTTTCCTCTTTGTCAACAGCAAATTTCTTTTCATTTAGGTTTGTCAGTTTGTCTACATGCTAAACCAAGATTTAATGCTGTAAAGGATGGTATTCATCTTGGATTTTTTCTTTAATGTACTAATTGGTTTTTTTGTGGGCTTATAGTACCAACTTCTGTTGCTTTACTGTGCTTTTCTACATTTGTCTTCATAGTCTTTTGACTTCAATAAAATATTTGCTGAACTCAGGGGACCTGTGGCAATTCACTTTTTGTGCACAGAATTGACAAAATGAGTGAATATAATCAAAACAGTGTTCTTTATGCCTGTAGATAGAAATTCAGAAGTCTTTCATAGGCACTGTGATCAAGGTTTTATCAAAACCCTGGGGATTTTTGTTTGGTTTGGATTTTTACTATTTAACTCTGTGTATGTTTTGTTGTGGCTAAAGCACAGAAATATTGTGTTGTCCTACTGGACGATGTCAATTATAAAAATTTGGGGTATTTTTTGTTTACAAATACTAGACTGCTGTTGTCTGTAGCTGTAGAAATGAGAGAAAGAGGCCAGGGGCTTATTGCTGTGCTTTTATCTCTGGCTGCTGCTACAATTTATTTTATTGTGTAACTTTGGTTATGAGGAGTTATAAACAGCTTTGCTTTAATTTCTTTTTTTTTTTCTTTTATCTGTTTTATACTTTATTTGCTTTAATGTCTCCTTTGTAGTACTTGAGTGTGAGTTCTTCTGGATTTTTTTTAATTCAACCTGCTGTGCAGTCCATGCAGAAGCATTGCTGTTAAGTCCTATATCCTGTATTAAGCAAATCTCTTTGCTAATATTTGAGCTAAAGAAGTGAGACCCACAGGGGCAGTGTGTGACAGAGCATATTGTGGAAATCCTGTGCTGCTCATGTAGCTTATTTCCTAGCTAGCTTGGTGTTCACATTTGAAGAGCTGGGTTTGTCTCATTGTTGAGCAATAAGAAGCTAAAATATGTTAAAACTTTCCTCAAAACTAAGCAAGAAAAGCTCAGCTTTGGGACCATAGTTTTAATGTTAAATTGTATTTAATAGAAAAATACTTGATAATAGTTGAATAAACCGTTCCAAGTATAAATAAGTCTTCCATAGCATACAAAAGATGCTGTTACAATGCACAAATAGTACATAAAATACTCATGCAATAGGACATTGGCTGTTATTTGGTTTTTTTGAGTGGGAAGCTGGCAACAAGTCAAACAGTATTAGGTACTGTTAGAAGCAGCTTGTAGCAGAACTAGGGATAGACATTTAAATTTAGTAATTTAACTGGAATTTCATTCTTCAGTAACTTCTAGATATATTGATTCCATGCATCTTCTGCTCAGATTGAAAAATTGGATAATTTGTTGGTACTGTGTTTTCATTTGTAAAATACTGATTATGGTTTTCATAAAAAATAATCTTTGTTTTGAAGCTTTATATGTCTTTAGCTGTGACTGAGTGAATGAATACTGATTGCCTGAAAGCTCCTAAGTAAACTTAAGCACAATTTTTCAGTCACTGAAGCAATTGTAAATAAAAGGCAAATAAGGGTGAGAGGGTGGTTCATTAGCAGGCTTAAGATAATTTCTGTTAGTATTTTAGTGGGTCATTTGTGGATTGTTAGTAAAATAATAAAAATTCTTGTTCTGTTTTATGAAATCTGTCACTCTTTTTTTCTTTCTGCACTGAACTATTACATTTTGTTTGTGAGTCTCTTTGTACTATTTAGTAGCACTGCAGTGTGAAGTTTCATGATTTTGTCATCAGCCTTATACTGTACAAAGGGCTGTTTAACTGGTTGGGTTGTTTTCTTCAAGAGGCAGTGTTGGGAATGGGAAGCAGTGATAGTAGTATTGTGTTGAAGGAACAGACACTTATCTAATGAAGATTTATAGAGGACAGGGGAGTATGTTACTGGCACAAAAACGCCACTCCTGAGTTTGAATTTAAATTCTCCTGGTTGAGGGGATGGTCTCTAGAACTTCAAAGCTGATAAGTTTTGCAGTTCAGCAAAACTTTTAGATCATCAGTAATTACTGATTATTATTAATCAAACAAGAAAAATTTCTGGTTGTCTAGGGTGTAGGGTCATTTATAAAACCGTCCCCTTTCCATTCACCAAAGTATGAAGGATACTGAGTGCAAGTCAGTTTTGCTACAGTAATTGCTACTGACCTAATTAAGTGAAATGAGTCATCCTGTCTTCGCATGCACCATTCTGTTTTGTAAACAGAAATATTTGAGCAAATACTTCACTTGCTGGAAGTGCTACACAAGCTGGGTCTGTAGTTAGTCATGGGTCTAAAAGCAAAGAGTGTTTTGTTTCTTCCTAGCTGCTCACCAGTGGTTTTCATGCCCTGTTGTATTGCACAGGGTACTTCAGACAGAGTTATTAGTTTGTGTCATGGCCTAACATTTGATGGCTTAAGTTAGCTGACCTTGTGAATTTTTAATTTTGCTTTCTTGTCCATGCAGTGTGATAGCTTATGTTAATGTCTTAACTTACATTGTATTTCTGACTCCAGGACCTCTACCTCTTTAAATAGAAAACCTATGTTGAATTAAGGGTCCTGCCTTTCTATTTTGTTTTCAGTTTGTTCGGTATAAGGTTACCACTGTACTCAGTGAGCATCTGTTTAGAGCAGAGCTGGCTTTATTGTTGACTTGCAGTCTTGATAGTAACTTGTACTGACTTAGCTTTTTCCACTGTCAGTACTGTAATTTGTTTCCAAATGTAAGTATTTTGGTTTTGTCATGACACAAATTTGTATCAAAATAGCTGGTCTATTTTTCATGTTTGCTACATGAAAATTTTGTCTTCTACTGGCTTTACCAGGGATGTTTCTGAAACAGCATTCTGTTACTCTTCTGCAAACTGCCAGTGGAACAGAAGATGCTTTTTTTTCATTAATAGGTTTAATTACGAAATGGTTATTTCACATATGCCCCTTCTAGGGGTCAGCAAACTTTTTATTCTTTAAACATGTTTGGACCCTCTAACTTAAGTTTCTTCTGTTGTTGAGAAAAGCAGAACAGAAGTAGTGTGGAAGATTTGGAACAATTTCAATGCGTTACCTATTGAGAGCTGTGCTCCTTTTGCCATATCCCTTCTCAGTAGCAGTTTAGAAAGTAGAACAGCTTTCAAGCACATTTTTCAAAGAAGACAAAGCCTTGGTTAACTGAATATTTTCAGTTTGTTATAACTTTAAAAAGTAAATCTTAAACATAGGTATCAATCTGGCAGCAAGTAGAAATGTTATTAATGGTGTGGCAGATCTTTGCTTTCTACAGTTTGTGCCTTGGAAAATTAAGCTGGAAGCACGGGAAACAATTTTTCAAGTCTTGTCGTTTTTTCCTAACTATAAATTTTAGAAACAGAGTACAGTGCTGTCTGTCTCTTTCTATAAGTGATGCTTTTGAGGCTGCAGCACTTTTCCAACAAGGAGATGCTTGTTCAAGAGCTTTTTTTGAATGGTAGCCTTTTTTAAGAATGAAGAGTGGTCCTGTAAATATGTGGTAGGGTGGTGAGAGATAAGTCAGGAATATAAGTCACTTATACCTTCTGAGAGAGAAGGACACTGCTGCTCAGGAAAATACAGGTGTGTCTGAATTCTGAAAATGCTGGTTTTTGTCAGTAAAATAGATCATAATCCTGCAGCAGGTTGCCTTGTCCTCAGAGAACAAACATCACTGTTCTGTCCAGATTTTTGTAAGTTTAACTAACTTGGCTTTGTAGGAAATAACTGTGGTCTTTTTGCTTAAATACCTCTATATGCAAAGAGGTGTATCCTGAGTGTTATTGAGGGGTGTAGTGGCTATTGTTTAAAGGTGTTTATATTTGTAAATACATTACTTTTGGCATTGCAGGTGTTAATGGCCAGCATGCTTCTGCGTGGGGAAAGCATGGGGGAGGAGATTTATCTCAAAGTATTGCTTCATGGCATGCAGAGTTGCAATATAAAATAATGTCCTCGAATATTGTTAAGGCTTTTATTCAGAAATACTTGTGGAACAGAATTTCTTATCACTGTAAAATCAATTTGAGTCATGAACCAATTAGTAAACTTCTAAATCTTGTGAGAATATTGAATAGAATAATGCACGTCTTTTTTTTTTTTTCTAATTCCCATGTACTTTACATTAAATATGAAAATGTGAGGGTTGAAGTTATTTTCTATAGAAGTCTCATTTTAATCCAGTTTATGAAGGTATGAAGGCTCACTGCTGTACCTCTTACAACAGCATTCAATTATGATATATACCTCACAGACCAGTCTTAAGTTATGAAATATCTTTCCAATCTTTAGGAGAGGAACTGATTTTCCACATACCCGCTTAGAAGCTCTTCTGATGCTATACCATCCATTGTTAGATTTATTAGCTTCTGATTAGTTTATGTTGATTTAGCTGAGAAATTTATTCTTGTGCAATTTATTCTTGTGCAACAGTACTTAGAAAAACAACAAATTCACAGTGAACATCCTGATGTGGTGATTTTCCTTAAGAATGGCTGATTTTATGAGGAAAAGAAATTTGCTGAAGTTAATTCTAGTGCATAATATTACATACCCTTGTTTTGTGTTTTGGACATAAGTAAACTGCATCTGTTCATATTTGCTCAGAGAAATGCTTTTGTAGTCTTTCCTTCCCTCTGAAATTGTTTTAGTGGCAGTTATAAGGCAAATGCATAGTAACCAGTGTGACATACTTAAATAATGCAAGTATACATCTGTAATATTATTACTTGAGCTGTAGCAATTGTACTTTATCAAAAGCTGAGTGTCAATAAGATGTTGCTCTGTAGTCCTAACTTGTAGAATTAATGCAGAATTTTAGAAACATAAAATACCCTAAAGTGCTACTCTTTGAGGGGCTGTTCAGTTTCTGTCTTGCATCACTGCACCCTTTTGCAGTGGTTGCATCTGATCAAATGGGACTAATTTTGAAAGTCGATGGTGAGATGTCTCTGCAACATGAGAGGAACAAAACAGCAACAACACACTTAATGTGTTGAGCCCAGTTTCTCTCTAAGGAGACTGTAAGATGTTTCTAAAGATGTTTCCAAAATGTCTAAGCATTACACTGAAGAGTGAGCATTTCTTCATTTATTTGAGCATCCTGCGTTAGTGCAGTAAGGGACCAAAGAGTATGCAGGATATTAAATAGGGACTATGCTGTTCAGTTAAGCAGTGCAGGCCTATCCGTATTGCCAACCTCAGGTACACAGCACCAAACTACATAGGCATTTTTGATTTCTTTCATTTGCCTTCTTTCATTTGCGCTCCTAGGTTAATCTTGATGCACATCTAATTAATAAAGCTGTGGATGGTAGAAATTTAAGACCAATAACCTCTTGTTTATGTTAAAAAAGTCTGTGTGAAGTATATATACTGAGAGCTTTAAGTTTGTTCAGTTGTTTATAATTATGTGATTCAGTGTCATACAGCAAACTTTCAGTAACGATAAATCTTCAGGACTAGGGAGAGAGAGGGGGCATCACTGCTGCTTGTGACCAGTGTAAAATTTGGTAGTTTTGGGAAAAGCAAACTTGCCTGCTTCCAGAGACAGCTAATGGTCCTGAATTGGCCTGCTTCACCTCTGTGGAGCAGCAGGACTTGGAGGATGTCAGAATTCCTGGTAGCTTATTCCATTTCAATATCTGTGTGTGACTTTTATCTAGAGCTGCACCTTGTATTTGCACCTACAGTTTTGATGTGTTCAGGGTAGTTGGCTGAGCTTGTCAGTCTCAAAGAAATGAAAGAGAGAGTGAATACTTGTGTGAATAATCTGTAGGGTTTGGTCAATGTGGAACTCCAGAAAGAGCTGTGCAACTTAGTGTGTCTGTTTGGATAATGCTTAAAAATTCGTCTGGTTTTGGTATGTAGTTATTTGTAGTCATTATATTTATTTTAATTCATATGATGTAGTTTGTTTTCTGGAGTTCACTGCACTATATTTGTCTATATTTTATGTTAATGCTACTTTCTATGGCCTTTTCTGTCTTTTTCTTGCCATTTAAAATTGCATATCTTGTGTAATTTTTCCCTAACAAACACATTCTGAGGAAATTGTCCTGCTTCCTTGACAGTTGTTTCGAGAAGTACGAATAATGAAGATTCTGAATCATCCCAATATTGGTAGGAGCCCTGCATTTCTGCAGACTTTTTTTTCCATTATACTGTTTACATTTTACTCTATTTGGCTGTATTTAAATGTACTGCTGTTAAGCTTTTTTATTTTTAACTAATAGGGACTTTAAGTCCCTATTATTTTAAGTAAGCATCCAGTAAATGCTTCATTGTCTCCCCTCTTTTATTGACTCTGCTTGCATCAAGAATTCTGCTCAGAGGAGGTCAACTGCTCAGTCCAGGAAAGCCTTTAAAACAGTAGATGTGAACTCTCCAGTCTATCCAGTACCCCAATTCCCCTCTTCTGTTGAAATTATTCTTGAGACCCAAAAACATGAGTTTCTTAGGTGAGAGTAGCAGAACTCCATTAGTTCGGTCTAGGAAATACTCCTGCTGAATAATATTTCCAGAAAATTAGAATTACCAAGTATGTAATTTTCCCTTTCTGCTTTAGTTCTTTCACCTACCCCACAGCTTCAGGGCCCTACTTTGTGATGACAATTCTTCTGGCTGAGGAGGGCTGGACAGTCTTGTTCCAGAGACAGTTAATGGTCCTGAATTGGCCAGAGGGCTTGTTGCATACAAGGTATGGATGAGGTGTACAAGTTATTACATGCTAGGCACTCCCTTCTCATCCCTTGAATTGTTTGTTGCTTTTTCAGCATTCATAGCTTCTGCCGTTTTTTGTTTTCTTGGGGGTGGTGGTGGGGTGTGTTTGTCTTAAATGAGTGGTTATATTGCAATATGAGGAAAGTCAGACTTAACATTTCTGGTATCCACTTGGTTTTTAGTCGGTTAGAATCTTGGATTTCTGACTGTGAGCAGTTTGCTAGCAAAACAGGGGAGGTTTGTATAATCTTAAGTCTGTGTCAAACTAAACACTAATTTCAGCATGAACTTATTTGTACAGTGTGCATAAACTTCTGAGAAAATTGTGAATTAATATGCTTTATTATCAACTGTGATTTAGAAATTAATTTTTGGTCTTTTTCCCTCTCAAGAGAATGCTAACCTAAAGGATATAAAGTTTCTGTATGATTTAGTGTTATCACTGGCCATAAATTATACTCATTCCGTGAGTATAATTGTTTGTTTGTGCTGTGCTTTTACTCCTGGCTGCAATCTCTTTCTCATTCATTTTTCTTGCAGTAAAATTATTTGAAGTTATTGAGACTGAAAAGACGTTGTATTTGGTAATGGAATATGCCAGTGGGGGTAAGTGGATTCTGAAATGTGCGTTAAGGGTAAACTGAAATGCCAGTTACATGCCTAAAAAACACTTTATGGATTTAATGGGTTTATTTCAATCTGGCCTTCAGAGCAGTTCAAGCAGACCTCTGAGGGCAGGATTTCTTGATTCTGTTAAGCAGCCTCTTTTAAGTTTGTGCTCAAGGGTAGTTCCTATTCTGAGGTTCCTGCTGCAGTATCAGGAGATAATCTGGCACTGATTCTGGCAAAAACTCTTGACTCCTATTTATCCACTATATTTAGGCAAGCACTGGTGCCTCGTTTTATCTTACAAATGTGTGCCAAAGTACTTGAAGAGGCAGATCCCGGGATGGGAATCAGTAACACAGGAAGGGGAACCAGCAGGCTCATAGTGAGAGGGATAGTGAGTGCCTGCTTGAGAAGCTGCTTAGCATCTGAATGGGAAATGTTTGAATGTGGGAAGAGAATCCAGCACAGCGCCAGTGACCAGCTAGGAAAGGCTGCTGTAAGACAGTGCAAAGATGAGGATCTGAAAGGCATTTGAGCAGCTTTATTAAGAAAATAATAAGTGGGAATAAACAGAAATCATATAAATGGCGTTCAGTGAAGCCACTAGAGATGTGCAAAACAAATCTGGTGCATAAGTTGCCTGATTTGCAATGTGTCTTACGCACATTATGACTGGTTTTCATGATTGATTCTGTTTGTTTCACCGTGGTTAAGTAATTTTAAAAATTGAAGAAGTCTTAGTATGAAGGGTTCCATTTTTACTTCTTAGTTATTACTTGTCTGAATGAAATCCAATACTAAAAGTCAAAAGGAATTTTTCTTGGCTGTTTATTTCCTTTCCCTTCAAAAAGGGGAGCACTGTGGGGTCTGTGTTATTTTCAAGCATGTTTTGATTGTGTATGGTAGTAAAAAAAATAAATACTGATGTTATGTCCTTGTCATGCTCAGGAGAAGTGTTTGACTACCTAGTTGCACATGGAAGAATGAAAGAGAAAGAGGCTCGTTCAAAATTCAGGCAGGTATGAAATTAATGTGTCCATTCTTTTTTTGTTGTTATTGTTTCTATTTATGTTGCTTTCAGATAGACATGAGCATGAGCAAACTTCTTTTACCTAATCAGAAATTGTTTTGATAATGCTTATTAAAGCTGCAGTGGGAAAAATCCCAGAAGAGACAAATATTTGCTTCCTCTATACTGTCTAAAAATAGTAAAATTGTTCTACATTTTCTTTTAGTCAGTGTTCCTAAGAGTCACTTTTTTTTTCTTGTGACTCACTTGAGGTTTAAATCCTTTTCTGAATATTTTAGAATTTTACAGCTATTCTATCTAGAGATGTTGATATGATGGCATGTCATGTCACACTGTTTTGTATGAAGGCTATTCTATAACAGGCTTTTATATTCTTATTACAGACTTTCTCATCTTAATCCTTTTCTTACTCTGGTTTTAGTGGTTGTTTTGGGAAAGCTTTAATCAGATAAATATATCAAGTTTGGTATTTTTCAGAATTAAGTTACATAATTAATGTAATGAACCTGCTCTTAACTTGCTGCTTCAGACTTGTTCTTTGTTATATATGTGAAAGATGTGAAAATGTTGAATGAATTGTTCTGCTAGGAATGAATTGCGAAGATATGCAGTTGATATTTTAAAAGATAAAATCTGAGCTGATGTATCTGGCTACTGTCTTGAAAGCTGGATTAATTTTCTTTCAGTAGTTATTGCTGTTGAGTGATTTGCATTTTAAAAATATGGTTCTCCAGTTATCTTGAGTGGTATGCATAAAACTTCTTATTAGTAGGAAAATGAGCTGCTTATAGGGATTTTCTAGTTTTACTATTTAAGCTTTAATGAAAGAAACTTGGATGAATATTTTTTAAGTTAAACACTTTATTTATTAATTTCTTACATTCTAATGGATCATATCAGGAAACAAAATTACTAAATTATATGCAAAAAATTATAGTGAAGTTGAAATAAAATATTGCTCTGATCATCTTGGTGTTTCAGATTGTATCTGCTGTACAGTATTGTCATCAAAAATGCATAGTTCATCGTGATCTTAAGGTAGGTTGTTACTTCTTTTCTTTTTGCTGCCTATCATACAGACTTAATTTCATTCTATATATCCTTGCCACTGCCTGTGAATGCCTCAAACATGTGAATGAAGGAACTAACACTTGTATTTCATTCTCAATTTCCTGAATTGCAAAAATAATGTAGCTTGCCTCTTGGAACAGGGAAGAGACAAGAATAGAACTTGTGTGTTACTTTCATTCCAGTTTTGGCTTTAAGAAAAAGACATGCTCTCCAAAGAATTACACCTGCTGTCATGCTGGTATCTACACAGTGAAGCTGCAGAAGATCAGTTGATATCAGCCATCACTACTTATTTAAAATATTTCCAGTTAATTGCAAGGATATATAAAACAGTCTTTCCTTGGTGATTTATAAGAAATACATTAAGTTTTTAATCTCTTTGAGCTCCTGGTTTGTATTCTAGTGTTTAATTTGGGCAGGAAAATCAATTAAAGGTAAACAAATTGATTTTTTTTTTTTTAATCCTTTTTAGTAATGTATCTGTGTAAACCACCAGACCATATTAAGAGTTCAGCAAATGCAGGTACAACCTAAGCCTTGCCTGAAGTTGTCTTCTTGCCGAGTTTAGGTATCATGGGACTTGGACATCATCCTCACCCACTTAAAAGCTGTCTTCTGCTGTTGCTTTGATGTCTTTGAACATTTACAAAGAAAACACTGGTGTTGGCTCTTTCTTACTAATGTATCTGGATACTTGTGAAAAGCTGAGGTTGAATAATTCCTAAGGGTTTTTCTTCCCCAGTATCTTTTGTCTTATGTTATAATGCACTGCAGCACCCTTTCAACCTCATTCTTACAAATCCGTTCCCTGATAACTGTCAATCTCCTGACTCCTGCGCATGAGGATGCATAATAAATAAATACATCCTTTTCTGCTGAGTTGTTCCTGCCCCAGGAGCGTTTTAATCTGATGATGGAGGTGCCTGCCCAGCACTCTGAAGTCAGAATGCAAGGAAAGAAAAAAGGGTTGGATCTCACCAAAATCTTGATTTAAAAAAATTCCTCTATATGTTGCCTGATGGTTTGGAGCCTGTGAATGTTTTTTTCAAGCTCCCTGGAGATTACTGCAGCCACTTCTGTTGAGCTTTGCAGAAGGCTGCACCCAGGGACCTCTTGGTGAGCCAGGACAAGCCCTTCACTCATTCTCTGGGTTGCCTGGGAGTAGGGAGCCAGGCACCTCTTCATGCTTATCTAGCTCTGGCTCCTTCAGCCCAGCTATGTGACTGAATCTTGCCTCATTAACCCCTGCAGTTACTCGGCATCCTGCATCTTACTCTTTTTCCCAGAGCCCCTTAGAGCCTCCACCTCTCTTCCATTTCTTAGTTCCACAGCACACACAGCTTGAGGCTGTGCTCTCAAGCCTATGCAAAACAGCTTTGCAGCATTCACACAGGAACTACCTGCCATGAGGAGTCTGCTGCTGATCTCCTTCCTGTTTGCAAGGCAGCCAGGCAGGCTCCAAAATAACTTTTGATTTTTTTCAGTGTCTTCTCTTGGCTGGAGTTATGCTAGACTCATTTGAAAAGTTCAGAGTAAAATGTGATTGAGAGCCAGTCAGCCTAGCCGATGATAAATACATTTTCCAAAGGCAAAAAGTCTAAATGTGTGGCTTTGAGGAGGTGTTCTTGCTTCGTCTCTTCATTCCAAGTGATATGACATCTCTGTCTCATTTAAAACTCTTCTCATGGAGCTGCAGAGAAGGAAAACCAACTTTAAAGTGGTGTCTGCTTTCTCATCTGCTTCTGTTGACTCTCTGCAGTATCAGCACATTGAGCAGTTGATATTGCAGCACAACGAGACAGAGGTCTAGCACCACTTTGGATATTTTTGATAAGACTTTTTGGTTTTAATAACACGGTAAACTATTATTTACAAGTTTTTTTCAGACTAAACTGGAGAGATGTGTAAGAAAATATGCAAGTTTGTCCAGGCTATTCTGGTTGAAAAATTGTCTCCTTTGTAGTTATAAACAACTTATTTAGAAAGGGCTGTAATCAGTTCCAGCTTTACTCATCCTGTGATGCACAGAACTTATCTTTTCAGATCATAGTTTTTGCTCTGAACAGGTAATCAACAAGAGCATCATCTTTCTATGTTTTATGTTAAAAGGTCTTTTGGTGTTTTTGTTTGAAGTAAGGAACCTGAAAGCATGGGGCACTTGGGTAGCAGAGTACTGTTGAACTAGGAGGACTATTGTAATCACAGAGCTGCTGCACTGGCAGTACTGTTGTCACCACAAGGAAAGAGAACTTTGTGAAGTTGTGTAGAAAGCTGTCAAATCTGGAAAACAGATCTGTGAGTCTGTCTGCAGGCACATCAGCTGGAACCAGCTGGGATTTACATGTCTTGACTTGGAAAAATAAAATATTCTCCAGGACAGAGTTTGTAAAAATGGGCTGTATTTTACTCATGATAAAGGCTAAATTCTGTTGTGCAGCTATTGGCTTGATATACTGGTAGTTATTGTCTGCTATTCTGTTCACAGAGTGTAAGCAAAATTATTGAAAACAAGCTCAAACAAACTCAGACAAAGTCATGTTTACCCTTTTAATCAAAACTGCTGACAATTAGATTGCTGCTTCTCTGATTGTGAGCTGAAACATTTCTGTATTTTCTGGGCTTAATTCTGAGCACAGCATCTGATGAGGGATGTCTCTTCGCTGTAAAGCTGTTGTTTGGCAATAAGTTAAACCTTCTAGTCTGGTTAACATCTGGCCTCCTGTTGAAAAAGTATGATTTGTGCTCTGCTTGGTGCCGTCTTGTGTTGCTGGCATGCAGATCAGGAGCTGAGACCCAGTTAGATAAATAAACATTGCGCAGTTCTGCTGCACTCCTTGCGCAGCATCTTTGCATTTTGAGAAATCACTTTATTCCCCCAATAATATATTGGTATTTCTGTAACTTCACCCTTTTAATCTTTTTACTACCTGTGATGCTAAATATAATATATGTTTACTGACTCTTCAGGTATCTGTACACTTTGCATCTATGTATATGTGATGCATGGCATTTACATGATTGCTGCACAGCCATTAATCTTAGATGTATAGAATACATTCTGTGTGAGAAGAATGAAAGACTTGAGTGCTGACACCTTGGTGTTGCTGTTGCTGAAGCAAACACTAATAATAAAAGGGAGAGGATTTTTTGGTACAGAATGCTAAAGTACAGCATGTAGCTTGAAGTGTTTCATATTACAAGCAGAAGGTATCTTCTAAAGTCTTGAATTCCTTCTAACATTTACTCTGGCATAACAGTCGATGATGTCTAGGATTAGCTTTACTCTCCTTGGCATCAGAAATTGACATGAACCTGTCAAAGCTTCAACTGCTATTCTGAGATGTCTAGACTTCACTCTAAAGCTGAACTAAGTTATTTTTTCCAGAATGTAAAATGTTCATAGTTGATTCACTAGCTGATTTTTAAGTTTGTTTAGCTGCTTTTAATAGTTATATTTTCTCGAGTAAACATTCCTGATTTTCAGTCCTTGTAACATGTATGGGGGATTAATTTCTTTTACTCTGCAAGAAAGGGGCAGATGGTGAGCCGTTTTAGAAACATAATTTTTCTATTTATTGATAAATTATATATTGCACTGTATATGTATTTATACTTAATCTGGTATAAAAATTGTCCTCTTCCTCCTTTATTTTCCTCTTAGGCAGAAAACCTTCTACTTGATTCAGATATGAACATTAAAATTGCAGACTTTGGGTTTAGTAACGAGTTCACAGTTGGTAATAAACTGGACACGTTTTGTGGCAGCCCACCTTATGCTGCTCCTGAACTTTTCCAAGGAAAGAAATACGATGGCCCTGAAGTGGATGTGTGGAGCCTTGGTGTGATTTTGTACACATTAGTGAGTGGATCACTTCCATTTGATGGTCAGAATCTAAAGGTACAGTTACAGTATGAAAGCTTGGCTTCTGCTGGCTTTAAATCTTCTGTGTCATCAGGAGCTCATCTTTTAAAACTCTGATTTTACAGGAACTGAGGGAGCGAGTACTGAGGGGGAAGTACCGCATTCCATTCTATATGTCCACAGACTGTGAAAATCTACTGAAGAAGCTACTAGTACTGAATCCAATAAAACGAGGCAGCTTGGAAGTAAGTAATTTTGTCTTGGAAAAAAGGGGGCTCAAATTAAGAAAGAATAAAATACCACAGTTGCTTGAGAATCCTTAATTTTTCAGGATAGATACTTGTTTTAAGGGCCCAAAAGTCTTGTTAAAAAAAAAGGGAGTAAGTGTCCCAGAAACAGTTGCAGCTTGAAAATAGAAAGGGTTAATCAACAAAAATATAACCTTAATTGCAGCTGACTAACAACTAAAATAAGAGCATTTCAAAGTGTGAACTGTTCCCACTTGCTTCAGTCAGATAATGGAGCTAGTTCAAAATCTTTGGAAAGCAGGACAAGATTGTAAATATCTTCCAGGAGTTTTTCAGAAAAACAAGACTAGCAGCAGGCAGTTCCATAAGCTTTTTCATGACTTCTTAGAAAGGATAGATGGAAGAAGAATGACTAGCTGATGGAAAAGAGTGTGAAATTTGTTTTAGAGCTGTAACACATGTAAACACTAAGAACTCTGTGAATGGTAAGGTCATGATGGCTAGTTCGAGCTTTTCTTCTCCCTCTTCTGGTGGTTTTGTTTCTGAGTAGCTGGCAAATTTATATATTTAATAATTCCTGCTGTGTCCCTTGGGTAAAATCTGTTTTGGGGATTTCTAATGAATTATGATTGTTGTTGTTAGTTAATTTTCTGCATCATGTGATGCAGAAAATATCTGTGCATAACTTGTAAGATGTCTAAAAGCTTCTGTATTTTTCAAGGGGCTGTTTTGTTCAAGATTGATGTATTGGATAATACTTGCTGCATAGCTGATATTTAACAAATAATTGGTGTAGAGTTCACTCTAAAAGCTGCCTGGTTCTATTGCATGAATTCTTTAACAGGAAGGGATTTTTTAAATAACGTCTTGCCATAGAGATGAAAGTAGAGCAGAAGATAAATAGAAGACTTTTAAAATAGTATTAGCATGAGTTAATAATTAGTGACTTTTGTTTCATCTTTCTACACTTGTGGAGCAGTGGATGTGTTCCAGAGAATAAATCCTATTTAAGCAGCTTTCTGTTTGTAGTGGCATGACTTATGCTTCCTGGCATGGAGGCTACCTGTGCAAGGAAGCATGCACTCACTGAGCTCTGTCTGCATGCAACTCATTCTGAGCTGATGCTGATTTATGGCTTTTTATAAATAGTTTTAAGTTGAATAAAATCTGTGCTGGAGAGAATAGTGAATGATGGCTTCTGCTTTACTGATATGTGCTCATTATGTTCTGTGATTATTGAAGGATTATGAAGGACATAATGGTAAGAGTGTAGTCACTTCAAAGATCACAGTTTACCTGTGTCATGTTTAGGTTTTAGGGAAATAGTTTTTTCTTTTATTGGGTTTTCTTCTGGATTTTCAGCAGTTTCTCTTCAAATCTAATTTCACTTTCATTCTAGGTATTTTTTTGTAGTGTTACCCAGTTTTTGTAAAATTCCTTCCTGGCCCTGGGGAGAGGTGTTGGATAGCAGCCTCTCTGCAAGGACAAGGCAGTCAGATTGCATGGAATAGAGAGAGTAAATGTTATATGTGACCAAGCGTCTTGAGCCAGTTCCAAAATACTGACCTTGATCCAGTATGCTAACCTGAGGGGGGGAGAGGATTCACAACCTTTCTTTTTCAAAGGAATATTCCTGAAAACACATTTGCTGAATTAAAAAGTGTGGTATGTGGTTTGGAAAGAAATTTCTGTCTGAACACTTCTAAAAATACATGTTTAGAATGAAAATATAAATTTGTTGGAAGTTTCTAAAAGTGGAAAAACAGTGTCATCTTAGGTGTGGGGGGGATTTTTTTGTGCTTTGCTCTCTGATTATTTGCCCAGTCCCAGCTGTACAGCTTCTCAATTCCCATGCATGTTTTTGGCAGACCATCCAAAAGGATGTTTGTCAGTGACATCAGCATCAAAACTGAGATGCACACAGGACCAGCACCATATGGGTTAGGTTTCGCACTTGTCCTCTGGTAAGGACCAGGCAAATCTTTATTAAAATGCTTCCTCTGGACTTTTTCATGGTTGCAGCCAAGAAGAAACATTTTCGAAACAAGAGAATGTTGTTATAAACCAGTAAATTTTCCCAGGAAATGATGGGAAAAATGTACTGTCAGAAAATATTTCTTAACTGTCAGGTTTTCAACAAATTCCTCTTTCCCTCTGCCCCAGTCTTTAATTCTTTTGCATAGTGTTGCTCTGAAATTTCTCCAGTGCAGATATATGCTTACAGAGTGTGATAAAGCAAAATAATTTTGACGCAGACAGGACTTGAGCCAGACCAGGTTTTTATTAGATAGCTTTCCTGAAAATTGAGGGAAAAATCATCAGTAATATCTAGTTGGTTGAAATTTAGTTTGGATTGATGTTTAAGAAGTACAGTTTGAGTCAGATTTCTAAATATTCTCACCAAATCTGCTGCTCTTTAATCAGCTGACTGAAAGCCTGGCAGAACTTACACAAATGTAGTATTGATCCTGGAATTGGATTGTGTCACTTCAAAATGCTTAATTGTAAGAGTCTGTTTAATAGTTGTACATTAACTCAGTGTGCCTCTGAGATCATGTATTTAAAAGACAGAAGCAAGGAGCAATGTAGAATCAGAGAGCAGATTACATTGAACTCTAGATCCACCTACTGAAGAGACATTAAAAACTGTTAGTGGGAATTTTCAGGCTTGCTGGTTAATTCAAGAAGGATAAAGAAGGGGGGGTAGAATTTGAGCAGTGATTTCTGTCATCCACTTCATCATGCTTAAACTTCAGATTTATTTAACAGTATCTTTACAAAATTATGATTGCAGAGAGTGCATTGCACTCTTAGGGGAGTCTCTCTTGTTCCTGCAAGGCTACAAATACATAACCCAAGTCTGTTGTCAAGTAGACTCATGCTCTGTATGTCAAAAATACAGTATAGCAGTATGTGTTCACCATCCCTCCCTCTTTATCCCCTCCAAAGCCAAAAAAACAATTCCATGATAGAACAAGTCTTTAAGTGTTATTGTCAGCAAAATGTTAATTGGCACAAAGTTCTGTATTGTTCTTGTAAGGGTACAGCTACTGGGGTCTGTAATTCGGCAGCAGCACTACATACAAAGAATTTGGTTATATCATTGGAAAATTGAGTATTTGGCTCTTTGTGAGAAATAACTTAATTCAGTGTTTGCAAGGCAGATTTCGAGCCTGTGGGAAACTTGATTTGCTGGCACTTGTGTTGTTCTTGTGTCCATGTAGTGAGCAGTATTAGTTAGCATCTGCCCCTGAAGAGACACGTGTGCCTGTTGCTTTAGGAGGGAAAATGATTTTAGCTATTTAAAGTTGAATATACTCTTAAGGAAAAATTGTGATGGCTAGGGATTCCAGACAATCAATCTTGAAGGCCTACAAAAAGATCCAGGCCACAACAGAAGAAAATTTTGCAAAGAAGGCTGGAGAAATTTTTGAAGTAAATAACTACATGTTATAGAGAGAGTTAAGAGGCATTTGTCCCTCCAGCCAAACTTGGAAACCTATTTAGGTCAAGTGCAGTGAGAAGATCCATAGGAAAAAATGACCAGTTGGCATCATGATCTTGAAACTAATGACTGTAGGAAGCATCTGCACATTCCTGAATTATACCTTTCTAAACACTTCCTTTGCTATTATTCAAAGGAGCTCTTTATCATGATAGAACTGGTATTGCATTAGCACCTTAGGATGTTAACCAAGAGGAGCGCAAGGAAGTGAAGGAACAAAATGAAAGATTTTGTTTTTCAGTGATTTTTTTTGGTATTTTAGGCAGGGTGATTGTATAGGGAATAGTAAATAGGAGGAATGAACTTATGGGAACATAAGGATGTGAAAGATAAAAGAAAAATAAGATGTGAGGAGAAAAGGTATGAGGGAAAGGGCAGCTATTCAGACTTATGAACTTTAAATTGATTTTTATTAGACAAGCTAGCACAAGTGTGATGGGGTATGGTAAAGGGCATGTTGGCCTAAAGCTCTTTTATTTTCTTAGCAAATCATGAAGGATCGGTGGATGAATGTTGGCCATGAAGAAGAAGAACTAAAGCCATATACTGAGCCTGAACCAGATTTCAATGACACCAAAAGAATAGGTAAGACTTTCAGAAGGATGTTGCATCTGGTGCACACAGGCAGTTTTATCTTGGAAGGCAAACTAAACTCTTACAAATTTGGCGTACAATCTCATTATACAAGTAAAATGCATTCTTTTTATTTAATTGAGAAATTCCATTACAATGGCCTCCTTATAACTACTGTTGTGACTTCACTGAGCTGACATCAATCTACAAGCACAGCAAAAGACAAATAAGAGTACAGAATTTAACAGACTGAAGGAGACAGATTTTCTTATGGGGGCAACACTACTTGCCCGCTGTTGTTAGAGAAAGTTACTGTTTTGGCTCAGTAGCTATTCATAGTTTCTAGTGTTTTATTTGTTGTTGAATAACACTGAATGTTGTATAAATTAGTTAAGAGTTGTATAATATAGTTGGGAGTTTTCATTATAAAAATAACAAGAGAGGAGCTAGTAGCATTTTCTATTTTTGCGCAGCAAAAAAACCTCGGTGGGTTGATTTGAACCTTAGTTACTTGTAAATTATAAGGCTGGCTTTCTATTTTCACTGTTCTTAAGTCGTCAGTATACCCAAACACATTCTGCTGATATATCTGGCTCTTTTTACTTTAAGACATTATGGTCACAATGGGCTTTTCAAGAGAAGAAATCCATGAATCTTTAGTAAACCAAAAGTATGATGAAGTCATGGCCACTTACCTGCTTCTGGGTAGAAAACCACCTGAAGTAAGTGCTGTTTACATTTTCTGGTTTGGCCTTTATATGTTGCTGGATTGAGTGATGTTTTTATTAATTATTTTGTAACTTTTTTTTTGTGATTGATAACTTATGAATATCTTTCCCCTTTCATATGCTCTTGGATAACTTGCTAGTTCCCATATGAAGAAATAAATTAAATCCTCCAGTATGTTTATGTTTGCTTGTAAATGTGTTAAATTGCTTTTTTTTTTTTTTTAAGCTGGCTGTTAATCTGAAGTGCCATGACTTCTAAGTGCTGAGTTTTCTTCTTGTCATGTGTGTTTTCAGTTAAAATCTGAAATAGTTAACAGCAATTATTTTTCTGGCTACTCAGGTGTGACATCCTTTATTTCTCAGAAATTTGCTCATCCTTTCTCACTCATATACTGTTTTATAGTATATTGGATTATTTCAATAAGTTATTGCATTGTAGTAATTAATAAACTTGTGGCAGAAAATCTTGTGATTGTTTTGGAACTAGAAGGATTTGTACATCTTTTGGGACCACATGGATTTTTTTCAGAGACCAAGGCTTTCTTTTTGAAGGAATTTTTTTCCCTGCTGCTTCGTTGGCCTTCCTTCAATTCCAAGAAAGTATAGATCTGATCTGTGCATCCTTGAGTGCATTTTCTCACATTTCTGAGCCAGAATTCCCTTCTGATGGCAGAGCATGGAGGGAATCTGTCTAAAAACATTTTGGCTCAAATTGCTTAGAAGAGGATATTTGTCTTTTCCTCTGCTTTTACATATAACTTAACGCTTTTTAAAGACTAACAAATCAGTGGCTGAGATACACACCTTATAAAGATGTTTTGAAAGCCATAAAGGATCCTTTAGTCAGTACTTGCTTTTTTAGTCCTTCTGACTCAGTCCAGTGCATTTTAAAATTGTTCTGGAGCTAGGAATGTTCTTAGGATTAAAAATAAAATTTAAAAAGGCAGGGAAAACCATTCTATGGTTTTGCTTTTAAAATGGCACCGTTTTTGTTTCTGTCAGGATTCTTCTAATTCTGTTTTGAGCATTCATTAACTGTGTAGCTTTAGCTATGTGTTTTTAAAACACATTAAACACAGATTAAGTGATAAAATTAATCTTGAAGAATATTCAAGTCTGGATACAATGTGAAATTTTAAATAAGCACCTCTGATTGCAACTTTTTGCTTTATAATGCTATAGCAGTACCAGTAGTGTTGAATTTCGTTTATGCTTTGAACACCTGTTTTCCTTGTAGTTTGAAGCAGGTGATTCCTTGTCCAGCAGCAACTTGGGTCAAAGGTCTCGCCCCAGCAGCGACCTCAACAACAGCTCGGTGCAGTCCCCCGCCCACCTGAAGGTCCAGCGGAGCATCTCCACCAACCAGAAACAGCGGCGGTTCAGCGACCACGGTAGGGATGACATTCCAGCAAGTGAAGTTACAGACACATCTTAGTGGGAATAGGCAGGGTTTTGTGAGCCTGGCAGGGCCCCCACTCTGTGCATTTGTTGTGTCGCTCATCGTGATGTGTGTCTGAAGGTTTCTATGGTAAATCTGGATCCGTGCACCTCACAGATTTAATTATTTGGACTTGTTACTTGGTTGACTCACTAAATGAGCCACTGAGGGTGTTTTGTGTTTAGGAACTAATGGTAGCTATTGCTCTGGATAACCCCAAGGGCAGCAGACCAATTATTTTATCATTATCACATTTATCACCTTTATCACATTTGGCTGTGAGGCCAAATTGTTTCCTTCCAAGAGACAACAAATTTATCAAAGTATTCAGGAAACATTTTCAGGTGAAAATGCTTCTATCAAAAAAGAATACGTATTTAAAACATTAAGTGAAAGATGATTTTTTTCCTCAGCTGGCAAATTGCTATAAATATTTCTAAAATGTTTTGCCCTTTTCTCTGCCTAATTTGCATTACTGTTTTCTGCATTTTTTTAGCTGATATGATTTTATTCAGAGGAATGTAGTAGTCTGCTGATGGACAAGTTTTCCCAAAACATTTTAAAGAATGATGAGGGGAAAAGAATTGTGATATTTTTCAACTGTAAACATGCTTGTAAACGAAGTAGGCTTAGGGTTTTCAGGGGAAAATAATATTTCATAGTATTTAGAGGAAAAGATATACAGTAAAAAGTACTAAAAATTTTTTGGAAAAGATAATTTAATTCCTTTTTTCATAATACTGTACAAATTCCATGGATTTAAAATGAGAATCAAAATGCTCTTCTAGGTTTTACATATTGATGTGAAATGGGAAGTAATTCTGAACTGCAAATTGGAAGTGAAGAGAGAGTGGGTAAAAAGAACACAGGCTGTCACAGCTCGGTTTAGTAGGTTGGTCTGTGTGCTGAGTTTGCTGTCAGAGTTGTTAAAATGCTTTTTTTTGACTTGTGAAATTATATTTAAGCTACTTTGGCCAAGAAAAATGCAGTGATTATTTTTAGGTATTTATTAATTCTGTTTTTATTTGGCAGTTGGCCCCTCGATTCCTCCTGCTGTGTCATACACAAAAAGGTCTCAGGCAAACAGTGTGGAAAGTGAGCAGAAAGAGGACTGGGATAAGGATGTCTCACGCAAACTCGGCAGCACTACAGTGGGATCCAAAGGAGAGATGGCTGCAAGTCCACTTGTGGGTCCAGAAAGAAAGAAGTCAAGTGCAGTTACCAGTGTGAGTTGGGTGTGCTTTTGGCTTGTTATATTTATTTTTCTCTATTTAAACAAAATGTGTAGCACAAGATTACTATAGACATAATGGGTACTGCATAAGCCACTAAGTCTATTTCTGGTAACTTTTACTGGCAGACAGAAATAGGCTACAGTAGATGCCTTTTAAAATAAACCTTTCCATTCCCCCCCAACTTTACTTTTTCTAACTCTAACATAACAGTAAGCATGAGAATGTCTGCACTTGGGCAAACTTCAGTTTCTGTCAAGAAAAATACTGGATATTTAAGAAAGTACATGAGAATGGAGCCAATATGGAGTGCTCTTTTTCTGGTTTCTAATGCTTGTCTGTCTACAAGGAAATCAAGGGACTTCTGATTCAGAGGTTTCATTATTGATTGATTGATTAATCCTACGTAATATATCTCATGAACTTTCTCTGTAAATTTGGCTGTTTGGTTCTCTGAAACCACTTAATTTTGGACTTCAGAAATGGAGTGAGATGAGGGGGAACAACCCACTTGTTCCCTGGTGCATGTTGTCTGCTAATATGATTTACAACCTGGCTGTTGTATTAAGGATCTGAACTAGCAAATTATTAATTTCTTAGTGCTTCTGTTACAATATTCACAGTTCTGTAAACTCCTATCATATTACTGCCTCAAACACCTTTGTTCCAAATTCGAGAGTCTGTCTCTTCTACTGTGAAAGCATCTACTTTGCCTTTTGATAATTCATGTGCAGTAGGATTGATGTTTAGGATTCAAAGTGAAAAAATACTGCATGGTGTTTAAACAGCTACTTAGGAGCAAGAGTTCATGAGGAGAAAAAAATATGCATGAATCATGATTTCATATTCAAGTGTACTTTGTGCTATTTAGGAGACATGGTCTGTTAAATAAAAAAACGCCATTTTTTAGTATACTGGACTTGCAGCAAGAATTCTCATTGTCCTTTGGGATGCAATGTGCTCCCATCTTGGATATTCTGGAAAGACGATGTGCATTTCTATTAGGATTTTCTGAAAGCAAAATAAATGCTGAAGTTCATTTAACTTCTAATGTTCTGCAGGCTGTGTCTGCAATACATCTGCACATGCTTTAATTTTTTTTTTAAATAGGGTTGTTGTCTCCCCACCCCAGCAAAAGTCTTTGAAATTATGGTTGTGTGGATTGCATGCAGGAACTTTGAGTCTTGTAAGATTAGATCTCATATCTGAGCTTTTCCAAAATGTCTTGCCCCAAAGCTGATTAGAGTCATGTGTGGTAAAAGCTGATATGTCACAAGCATTTCTCTGCTTTGTGAGAACTAATTAAATGGAGTATTTTTGCTGTGAAGAATGAGAAATTTATTTACTTGCTGATGGCAACTTCAATATTTGTGCATTTTTAGCTCTGTTACTATATTGAGGACTTTGAAAGACTTTGTGATGGGCATGATTAGGGAATATTAGTGTCTGATATTACAACAGTAGTTCAAGGTTGAGCAGCTTACACAGGTAGTGAATGTTTTTGTTTAAAACTCTAACATTTAAATTTTAAAAAAATCTAATTTAATGTGGATAATTTAAAAATATTTTTGTAACTTTGGGGGTAATGATGTTACCTTCAGAAAGGCAGAATTTCTTGAAAACATATTTATGACCTTTCAGTCATATTTGTGTAACTCAGGAGAGTTTAATTTCAGAAACAGTTATTGCAGTTGTTAATCTTCCTTACAATTTGGCCTTAAAACAGTTTATTAAGGGGTCTCTGTGGGGTCATATTAATGCTGAAAAGCTGTAGGTGAGAGAGACCTAAACACAGTAAATCTTGCAGAGTTCATTATGTCCTACAGTACCTGAGTCTAGTATACTGCCAGCAGGCATCAGAATGTAATGTTAGCACAGTGCAACCTTTCCCACTCCAAATTCAGTATGTAGTCCATTGAAAAGTGAGAATTGTATGTCATGTACTAAAGCTAAGTCTTCAGTAGCTAACCTGTGCTTGGTAGGGATAGAGAATATGTTTGTGCTTATTTTAGGAAGTCTATCCAAACTGAAATTAGTAACAGAAAGAAATGCAATCAGTATTTTTGCAACAAGAAGTGTTTTCCATGTTATCTACATCATAATTTCTGGGTTGACTGACGTAGATTGATAATATTTCCATTTTCCTCTTGAAAGCTCTTCTGACAGGGGCAAGAAAAGGGAGCCCTTGTTGGAAAATTACGCTGTACCGGAAAACCTTTCAGCTAGCCATAGGTGTGTTCTCTAGGATCCTGGTCTGTTTGATCCCAGGGACAAATAATACAAGAACACAGTATGTGGGAATTGCATAATAATACTTAGTAAAGTTCGTGTCAGCAAAATTAAACTTCCTTGTGTTCTCTCAGTGTGTTCTCAGTGGTGCAGTAATGAGATAATGAATGAGGTATTGGAAAAAGCAGCTGATGATATAAGGGATTTGTGTTGACAGATTGACTTAGTACATTTGAAAGCATTAGCGATATACATAAGTGGCTGAAACACTGTTTTGATTTGCTTCTTCCAATGCTTAGATTTTTCTCTAACATATATACAGTAGAAAGTATTTAATTTAACTTTAATCTTAATTCTCTTCTAGAATAATGTGTTTTCTGGTAGTGGAATGACAAGGAGGAACACTTACGTTTGTGAACGTTCTTCAGATCGCTATTCTGCTGTACAGAATGGGAAGGACAACAGGTATTGTTCAACTTTCCTTGTTTATTAGTTTGGGTACAAGAAGTGAGGCACAGAAGAAGCAGGTTGTGCAAAATACCAGTATGAATCACAGTGTGAAATACATAAAGTCCAGGTGTGTATTTTTATCTTCCACTGCTGCTTCTTTGTTTGCAATGAATTTTTAAGCTAAATGTGTCAATTGGCCTTTGCTTCTTTTTATGGACACTTTGAGGGTTGTCTCCCAACACAGGAAGAAGTAACTGTGCTAACATCTAATTGCTAAGTAGGCAATTGTGCTGTGGAGAGCTTCAGATGGATTACTCTGACAGTGTAGCCTGATCCTTTTTCATTTCCCCTCTAATAATTAAAAAGCTGAAATGGTTAAAATTTGTCAGTTGCTTTCTATATAAGTTTTTTGCCTAAATAGTATTTTCATAGTGATGGTAACCAATTTGTGTCTATTTGTGGGATGACAATGAAGCTCAGTTTAGTATGTTTTGTTAAGTACTATTGTGTTTAACACTGCCAGTTAGTCTTTTTAAAAATCTTTTGTTCATCCTTGGTGTTCTTTAACCCCTGTATTTGACTGAAAAATAAAATACTGGCTTTAATGGAGAGTAAGAAAAACTGGGTTTTTAAAATTTAGGTTCAAATAACAGCTCTTACTCTGATGCTTTTCAAGCTATTCAAATACAACAGTTACTGTAAAATGAATTTAAAAACTCACAGGACAAAATAGAGAATTTGGTAAACTAGTTTTCTTTTGTTTTCTGTCTTAATGTTTGAATTTTTTAATGATGCATAAAATTTTGGAAATAAATACAGGGTTGTTCATTTACAGTAAAATTATGAGCTGTGGAACACATGAAAAACAACTGTTTAATTAAACACTTAAAATTAGTTTTCTGCTTTTTAATGTACTTCCTTAAAGCATTTTAATTTCAAATTATTGGATGGGTGCTTTCAAAAGTGTTTTCCCAGAGTTTTGTGTATGGTTTCAAGTATTTGAACAAAGGTAGTAACAATCCTTTTCTGAAAAGATAAAATAAATCAGATAACAGATTTTTTTTGATAGACCATTGTAATATGTATTACAATACTTTTTCTAATCTGACAAAGATATTTTTCTTTCAAGAGATTTAATACATAAAATACTGTAAAGAGAAGGGACTTTTTCCAAAGTTTTTCATTTTACAGTTGATTTTTTTCCTATGGTATTGAAAGATTCTTAATCTATATTTCTTTCATGAGGGCAGTGAATACTGTGCTCAGTTCTTTGAGCATATTCTGAAAAATTAGGAAGAATTTTCTTTTGAGTTATATTATTTGCCCTTCCTACAAGATGTTGTGTTGCACTTGAATTTGGATTTGGTGCAGCTGAATGTCTTGTGTCATCAAATTATTCATCTGAAGTCTTTACCTCTTTGCTACAGATATTTAGCTGTGGGACTCCAGTTACTAATACATTATTAATGCAATTTCACTTATGCTTCTAGAGGCAAAGCTGTATTTTGCCTTAATTCATTTGACTTTTGTTTTAAAAATTAATGGCACAATAGTTTTGCCACTACTTCATCTTTCTTGCCACTTAAGGAAGGAGAAATAAAAGTACTGATAGAAGGAACTGTACTTGAAAAGGGGTGACTCAGCCCAGCAGTGTCTGGAGGATGCTGTCCAGAGGACGACAAATTGGTCCTTTAAAAACCAGTCACTTCCATGTGATAATGTGACAGCAGTTCCAATTGTTTCATGTTTTAGATGTTTGTTTTAATTGCAAATAAGGGTATTCACAAAAGGAGAGTCTGTTTAATCAGTCTATTTAAGTCTTCGTGAATTTCTTTTCCGGTATTTTTTTATTATGTCCTGGTATTCACTGTAGTCTTTCTTCATTACTTTGAATAATGTGCTTTAATTGTGGGAGGAAAGAAAAGGTCTAACTTAACGTATATGGAGAATTCATTTATGGATTAACATAATTTTCTTAGAATTTTGTATTCTTTAGCTGACTAAGGCGGCCTGGTCACCCAGTCTTCTGTTTAATTAAGCAGTACTGCTGAGTTCTAAAAGAATAAATTAGTTCATTTCTCTCTTTTTTGTAAGGGGTTTTACACTAACCTTTCTTTTCCTATTTGTCCATCCCTGCTGCCTTGCTACCATGGAAAAGCCTGACAGAAATGTCTGCAAGCAGCACATCCTCGGCAGGCTCTGCAGTGGCCTCTGTCTCCACACGCCCTCGGCATCAAAAGTCCATGTCTGCTTCTGGTCACCCTATCAAAGTCACACTGCCAACCATCAAAGATGGTACTGAAGCTTACCGACCAAGGTAACAGATTGGTGGGCATTTCTTTATTGCTGTGCACTTCAGAAGTGCTCTTGTTCAGTTTGTGACAGACATCAAAGTGTTTGTAATCCAGTCAAAACTGCCACATTGCATTCTGGTTTTAAATAGGAGCTTACTCGAGTATTGTGGCTATTAAATGATTATTTAAACCTGATTTTGTTCATGGCACATGTTTGCATACAGTTACAGAAATTCCTTGATGCCTCCCTCTGGAGACTTCTCGAAAACTTAAGTAGTTAAAAATTTGACTGCTTTAGATGGGACTGTACAACACAGGCCAGCATCAATTGAAATGAAATACTGGAATGTAAACTTCTCTGATTTGTAGGTTGCTAAGCTCGTTGTTGTCTAAAAGCACCATGGTATAGTTGTTCTTTCTGTTAACTGCCTGAATACTTTATACACTTATTTCGGTCAGGTTATGACTTAAGAAATATCCATTAAGTTTTTTGGGAGTGCATTAAGGGTATTAATGAACACATTTTTCCAGAAGAGAGCTGGGGACACTTTCAGATATCACTACAGACTTTAACCTTTTTCCTTTTGTCCTATTATCTGTGTATACTTTTTGTCACAGCTCTAATACTTGAGATAGAAATAATCAAGAGATATTTTCATTGTAAAATCAAGCCAAGTATGAATTCTAAAAGCAAATCAGTAGCACATTCAGTTGTTTAAAGGAATCAAGAGCGGGGTTTCTTTCCTGTCTTTGAGAAACAGTTGTCATGTAGGAGGGCTTTTAGCCTGGTCTTTCTTGTTATTTATGCTTCTGTTTTCCTAGCAGTGCAACTCAAAGAGTGCCTGCTGCCTCCCCATCTGCTCATAGCATTAGCACCACCACTCCAGACCGGACCCGCTTTCCCCGGGGCAGCTCCAGCCGCAGCACTTTCCACGGGGAGCAGCTGCGGGAGCGGCGCAACGCCACCTACAATGGCCCACCTGCCTCGCCATCCCACGAGACTGGGGCGTTTGCGCACGCCAGGAGAGGGACGTCCACAGGCATCATCAGCAAGATCACTTCTAAGTTTGTTCGCAGGTTGGTACCTCGAGTTTCAAGAGAAAAAAGAGTTACAAAAGCCCAGCCTGTAAGCAGGAGTTTAATTGCAAAGTCTTTGACAATTTCCAGTTTAACTCTGAAGTAAATATAAATTTAGTTAGAATGCTACTTCGTTTGTGTGTTCCTTCCAGAATCTGCCTTGTTTCACTTCTGTGTATATATTGTAACCATTGTTTGAACAGCTATTCTCCTTCTTTATCTTAAAGGAACAAGAGAATGCTGGTCAAAAGGGGCTTTTACCCCTGTTTCACAGCTGTGATACAATTAAATTCATTTGAATACTGAAAGAGTGACTTCAAAATAAGTCATTATTTAATGTTAACAATATTTTACTTTTTTAATTGGATGCAGTTTGTTGCAAGGGCAATATTTACAATCACTTTATTGCTGTGCTTAAAAGGAGTAGGTGTTCACAATTTAGTTCAGGTAATTCTAAAATCTGTGAAAAAATGAGAAGTTAGAAGCAGGCAGAAATCTGGAAGTGCGAAAATAATAGTATTTCAGTATCATACAGCCTGTTTTATGTCAGCAGCTTCTTCAAGTGTAAGTTCAGGTTTCTGAAAGAAGAAAACCCACACATCCTGGATCTGCATTCATTCCTGTGATTATGCTATCAGTAATAATCCTGTAAGGAGAGGTGCTGAGAAAGGTCTTCAAATACACTGTTCAAGATCAAAGTGACTGTTGATTTAGCAGTCACAAGAGCTTTCCCAAAAGGGGACTTGATTTTCATTTTGCCTCTTTCTACCAGTGATTTATCTATTAATTTCCCCTGGTGAGGATAGTGCATCAGTGTATGTCTAAGAAATACCTCCTATGAAGACCTAAAAAGAAAAAACTGTATGAATTACTTTCTTTTTCCAGAAGCTTGAACATACAAGACTGTGATCCTCCATTATTGGTATCTCCAGCACTCATATAGTTGTAAGGGGAGAATTGTTCTCTGATTTTAAAGAGCAAACAAGTATTACATCAAAGCTGGTCAACCGTTGTCAGTGTAGATTTCTAAATAGGAAGAAAGGTATCTTCTGTTGAGTAACGAATCAACTTCAAGAGTACAGGCTGCTTTTTTGTGTTATAGCTTCTTGTTTTTTGCAAGGAATGGTATCTTGACTTTGTTCTTAAAAGTTAGATCAAAAAAATGGTTTCATTATCTAAAAATATTAAAATAATATTTTAAACTATGTGTTTAGAATTAAGATAGCCTAAATTTGTGTATCTTAAATTTATCATTATTATAGAAGATTTTTTACAATTTCCTAGTATGTTTTATAATGTTAAAAGTGCCTTTTGTCATGGCCTTGCAGGGTGTCTGTTTGTTTTGTTACTGGTGATGGTGGGGTGTTTTGTTGGTTTTGGTCTTTTTTTAATTTGGGTGTTTAAGACTTAGTGGTTGGGATTACCTGGGTGGAGGTCCAGGGGGTTATTTTTTTGCTGTTCTTTGAGTTGGATCACATAACTTTTAACTTCTGTACTGTTCAGGAAATAATGGTTTAAAGCATACTTTTACTAGAAGGTGTCATGAAAGACTTTTTTTACTAACTTTTGACAAGGGTAAATGCCTTTTCTGGTAAGTGTATAAAATAAATGCCTAATGAGAATGCTTAGTGAATAGGGTATTGAAGTATTTTGAATCAATGGTTTATGTCAAATGATTCTTCCCTGGTGTTAGTTACTAAAGTACTAGTGTTTTGAAGGTATTACATTAATCAGGTAATTGAAATTTGGTGCTAAATATTGGTACAGCAGCACTAGGAACATATCTACATAGCTTACACAATCTGGGAATTCATTTCAAGTTGCTTCATATTAAAAATGTGTAATATAAAACAGTTCCTTGCAAAACACAGCTCTAATGCAACAAGTTAAAGATACACTGACTTCAATGAGATTACCAGAGAATTTGAGATTAAATGTAACAGCTGATTTCCTTAAAGTTAAGCAGATGTTGAAATAACCTTCCTGAACTGGGCTTCTAACATTTGGTCTCACAAACTCTTAGGCACATCTTATTGTTAATTGCTTGAGTGTGCTTAAGCATGGGCTTGTCTCAAAGTGCTTTCAGGGATACAAAACACCTGACCCACAAGAGTGCAGAGTGGAGCCCCCCTGGACCACCTTGACTAACTGCTCCTCTGTGCTTGCTGGAGTTACATGTGGCCATTGCTGTGTCTGCAGTAGGTTCAGAACAACATGTTAATTTTGCCATCACTTGGGGAAAAAATATAGACAATTACATGTCAGAGCCAGAAACAAACTAAGGTGTCATAAAGGGAAACAAATTACAGCTATGAAAAAATTATTTTAAACAGTATTAGGCTTAACATTATTATACTGATTCTTTTTTTTTCGTCAGTAGCTATTTAACATTGTTCTAGGTGTAGGTTTTCTTAACTTTTATTTTTCACCTTTATCATTGAATCTCAACCTTAACTTTGTTTTGAGGGATCCAAGTGAAGGCGAAGCCAGTGCCAGAACTGACACCTCAAGGTGAGGAGTCACTATTAATACTTCACTCCTAGGTCTTTCAAATCAAGTGATTTCTTAAAGCCTTTTAAATCAGGATGTTAAAGAGAATAGTGCTTAAATATTTTGTATTTCAAAAATGTTTTCTGTTTGGGGGGAGGGGGTCTTGTCGAGGTCCTTTTTATCCCTCATTTCTGCTTTCTTGTGAAGTATTTAATACAAAACTTTATGTAAGCATATTCCTTTGAATAATAAAGCCCCCTGTAGGAGTTAACCAATCCTTTAGATTAAAATGATTAAAAAAATCATTTGACTTACAAATATTTAATGGTGTTTACTTTTGGTTTCAGTGGACAGTGTCAATACTTTGTGTGTCTGTGTGTATATATGTATCTATTAAATTTTTATTATAGTTACGTACTGTGCTCATTACTAAAGCTGCTGCTTGCCATAAGTAAACACCTTATAGTCTCCCTGAGAAATGAATGTTACTTGCTCTGAGAAATAAAGCAAGTGACATTCAGACAGAAGGGTTGGTGACTGCCAAATATTGAATTTCTGTGGCAACCACTGTACACAAATCTGTAGATGCTTTGTTAGCAATAAAACATTCTTCATATGCTCATTTTCCAGTATATCTGCTCTTTTGCCATGTTTCAGCTTTTGGTGTGCTTAAGCACAGTGCATACCTCTTTATTTTTCTGCTTTCTAATGAACAGGCATTGTAGTTTGCATTCATTCTAAACTGGTCACTTACAGAAAGTATTGATTTAGTTTTCAAAATACAAAGCCTATATTAAAAAAAAAAAATATACAGCAAATTCTTACCCAGATACATTGTATATAATACACAATGCTTTTATCGAAGTTAGCCCTTTTCAATTCAGAGTCTCTTAGCTGTCAAATTCTTGGTTGTGGAAAGGGAAAAGAGACGGAGTGTTCAAATTAAGTGTAAAGTTGCTCTCATTTTCTAGCTTTCTCTGCTTTTTGTCATCCTACAGTGTCTGTTTTGGGCTAAAAAAGGCGTTTGAGATCTTGTCCCTGCTCTGTCCCTTAATATCAATGTGGTTCTCTGGGGGTCACACAAAGTTGAATTAAAAGTGCTTATTTTGACTCCTCTCTGAATAATGATGACAGTTTATAGACTTGAAATGAGAGCAGCGTCTTTCCCCAGTGATGGATGGGGAGGCCTCAGCATCAGGAGTACCTGGAGCAAGAGCAGATAACAGCTGACTGTGGAATTACTTTAAAATAATTAGTGCTGCTTTTCAAAATATTTTCTGCAATGAAACAATTAATCTATTTGATAAGGAAGCATCAGACTAAGAGCATTAATTGGAAATTGCTCCCTTGCAATTTTGTCCTTTATCAAATAAAATAGTTTGTCTGTATTTGTAAAATACACATCACTGTTTCTTACTTGTAAAAGTTGCTGGCCATGTACTCAAATGGTGATCAACAGCCTGTTCACAACCAAACTGCAGTCCAAAATCTGCCTCATCAGTTAAAATAAAACATGTTATTATAAGGTCTTTTGCCACAGAGAGAGGTCAAAAATCTAAACAAATACAGAGGGGGGCAGGGGCGAGGCAGAAAAGAAGGGAGGGAATTAACTGAAGACTTGTGAATTGCAGGGTGGGATTTCTTCCTCTGCTGCTTTTACCGTATGATTTCTGCTTCAGGATTGTGTCCCTCAATTTCGGTTTTGTTGGTGTATGGCATGCTCCAGATCATGAAATCAGCAGAACTTCAGTCATGCTTTCACATAGATTTCACTTTCTTTGGAGCAGTGTGGAGCAATGTGTGTCTGCTGCAGTTCCCATTGCATATGTTGTCATCAGAACTTTGTAGAGCAGGGGTTTCCAAACTTGCTTTGCTGCGTGCCACTACAGTGGCACGGTGCTGTGCTGAGCACACACACGCAGCATGTGGGGCAGGACTGTTCCAGCAGGCTGTTCCATCCCACTCCCCGAATTAGCTTGCCCATGACTTGTGGCATCTCAATGGCAGTTTAGAAACCCCTGTTCAAGAACGGCATTTCTTTTCACTCTCTTGGCTACACTGCTCTGGTTTTGACTTTACTGTGTGTCACTTGTTCCAGGAGTGTTTCTGGGGAGCCTAAAGACAGAGAAAAGGAGGATAGCAAAGATTCGAAGCCACGCTCCTTGCGCTTCACGTGGAGTATGAAGACCACGAGTTCTATGGACCCAAATGATATGATGAGAGAGATTCGGAAAGTATTAGATGCCAATAACTGTGATTACGAACAAAAAGAGAGGTTTTTGCTCTTCTGTGTCCACGGTGATGCACGACAAGACAGCCTTGTTCAGTGGGAGATGGAAGTCTGCAAACTGCCGCGATTGTCGCTCAATGGAGTTCGCTTCAAGAGAATATCTGGGACTTCTATCGCATTTAAGAACATTGCATCCAAGATAGCAAATGAGCTTAAGCTGTAAAGAGAACCTAAATTCTTTGGGATCAGGGAAGATTCATACATGATCTACACTTTGAATGTACTGGTTTCACCTAATGTGATTGGCCTGTGAAACTCCCCATGTAGAAATTGCCCTTATTGCAATAAGGTTATACATAGTTATTCAGAATTGTAAAGTTAAATCCAGTATGACCTCTATTAAATAACTGTAGCTAAAGAAGTTATGTTCACATGTACAGGTAAGTATATAGAGCATTCTGTTCATTTTATGTTCATAGAGTTGTATAATAAAAAGATGACTGCTTAAATTCAGATCTTGTATAGTTGTCTAGATTTCTGCACAGAAATGTATGTTTGATGCTTTGAGTTGGAAAAGTTCTTCCCTATCATTTACATTTTTGGTGGGTTTTATAAGTCTTACCTCTACCATGCGTTTTTTAAAAAACTTATGTCCTGAGTCAAATGCACAAACTGGTTTTCACAGCTGCAGCATGACCATTTTTCATTATTTAAAAATTGTTCATGAGTTGAACCAAAAGTCAATGAGTAACTGGCTTTTGTTCTACAGGAGACTGTTCCTGCTTATCTATGGCTCTTTGTTATTGGACAGTGGTTAGTTGAAAAAAAGAGACAAATATGTTTACAATGTTGGCACTTACAGTTTAGAAACTTTGTTCTGCCTTTGGCCAGCTCAGAGCTGTGGGGGAACAGAAACCAGGCATAAGATTTTGTCTGCAAATTCCAGTGCTTATTCCCATGGCCCATTAACAAATGTAGCACCAAAATGGAGAACCAGAATAATTTCATTTTAATATCTTGGTGTAAAATATCACTTATTTTCTGCCTTCAGAATACTACGAATTCCATTTTATGGAAATCTATTAACATTGGGACTGTTTAATAGCACAAGATAATCTGAAGTGTTGACCAATTGTGTAAGTTAATGATACCACCTCAGGAATTAGCTTGGCTTTTGGAACATGTGCCCCCAAAGAATACATGCAATTCCACATAATATTTTACAGCTAAACATACATTGTTTATAATGATAAATTGTTGATTTATGCTTTTGTGGTTGTACAGTTTGTTCCCATGTAACCTGTTTGTGTTTAATATTTTACCAGATTTCTTGTATTTATTCCACATCATTATGCCTGTAATGTGCAGCTTTGTAATTAGGCACTTGCCTACAGAAAAGAAAAAAAAAACAGCCCCACATTTTTTTTCCTTCATAATTAATGATTATAAACTATGTAAAACCACTAGTACTGATACATTTTAATACTTGTTCTTTTGTACTGAATTAACCATAGAGGTTGGTTGTGCAATGTTATTTAATGTTGTAATTACTGTAATATCAACATATGGGCCCCATCTGCACACTCTTGTGAAGAATAGAAAGTTCATTAAGAAATCGTCACTTTAAAAAATAAAAATTACAAAAAAAAAGCTGTGGTAAACTCTGTAACCCTAAGTTAGAAAGCTGTAAGTGTAGTAAATGTGCCATTCTCTAATGGCTTCTTGACCAAGATGGACTTTACATACTGTACTGTGATGTAGCTTTCCTATGTAACAGTTATGTTCGGAAATGGACGTGTATTGTTGCCTTAGAAAAAGGGTGGTGTTTGGAAAGAAAGAACTGTAGCCCCTTTTTTTTTTTTTTATCTGATGTTCATTGAACCAAATCTGATGCAAGTCATCTTGATTCACTGGTGCACTCTATTAAAACTTACTTGAACAGTTCTCATACTAAAATACTTGTTGTTTGCTCTTTATAAAAGCACAGTCATTACTGCAGGTAACAAAAGAGTTTAAAGGCGCACAGGCTCCATCTTCAGCATGGTGTGAAATCAGAGTTAGCATTGCATGGGTTCAGTGGTCCTGCACTGTTCAGAAACTATTGGTGATTTAGCATTGCTGAGAAATGGATGTCCATGAACTTCTACATTTTGGTTTCACCAAAAATCAGTGTGGGGAAGAAGCGGTTGTGTGTCTGCTCGATTTACCCATAAATGTCTATAAATGTTCAGTTGTTCTTAAAAATACATCTGTTCTTAAAAATACAACTGGAATGTAATCATGATGCTAATCTAAGGTCGTGTGTGAACTTGGTCATGAAACAAAACCCTTTACCTTTTCAGAAGGTTCAGTGGAAAAAATATAGGTCATGCTGTGAGACAGTAGATTAAATACTTAGGAGAGCTTCCTGCTTTATGGGCACTGTTTTTCCATGGCTAACTTTGTCCTAGATTGCTGCTGGTTTTCACTGCTCCATGTAACTAGAGATGTAGCAATGTTCCATAAGACACACATAGCTTTTCCAGAGGACAGAGCTGACAAATTTTAGTTCAGCCTTCCCATGAAACATGGCACTGCCAATTTAATGTTTATATTATCAGGGCAGCTTGCAAATGGTGTTATGTCCAGTGGCCGCCAGCAGTGTGGAATTGCCCTGATTCCTAGACCCTGTGCCCTCTTTTTGCCTTACTGGAAGATGAGTTGTGACCCACCTCATGCTCTCCACAGCAAATACACTTGGAGCTTCCTCAAGCACACAGTCTGAATGTAAAAGTTGTAGGTGCACACAAGTGCAGCATTTGGCTTTCCAAATCTACTGTCCCAGCAGGAGTAAGACTGGAAGATTGAAGAAAGCAGTTCTGAAAAAGGTCTCTGGTTTTATTGGCAAGCAGTGTCGTCTTAGTCTGGGATCAGTGAGACGGTGCCTACCCAACCTCAGTGACTGGTTCTGGGCGCCTTGCTGCTGCCTTGCGTTGGACCTGTTCTGTATCAGTCCTTTGGTAAGAGCTGCATTTCTGACCCAATGATCCCAACTTCCATTTGGGAGGGGACTGGTGTGGCATTTTATCAGCACAGCTTTAACTTTAGAAATATGAGTTTTTAAATGACGCATCAAACTTTCCAGCTCAAGGCAAAGATAGGGATGCCTCATATCTTCAGAGACCTAATGAATTCAATTGTAATCTGTTGCCCGCATCTCTGGGGGGTGATTGGGATGGGTGGAGGGTGAGCAGTAGGGTTACTGCATGGTTCAGCTAGTCAGGGTTGGGGGGTTTTTTGCATTTCTTGCTTTGAGGTATACCAACATTTCCAAAACTAGTGCATCCCTTTTCACACAGTCCAGCTTAAAAACATTGAAATGTATACAAATCAGTGAAAATACAATAAACAGTCATTCCTGGTCCTCTGAATGAATGACACTGCTGGGGAACCAAGTGGGGTCATTATGCAATATGTTAATGGATGGTGCTAAAATTCTATGAACTGTTTAGACGTGAGGTTTTGGTATCTGGTGTCCATACACCTGAGGGTACCTTGGACCTATTCATCTCAGAACATGTTATGATTTCCCTGCCACCATGCAAATGGAGACACTAAATCTCAGCCAAGAGGTGTATTCTGTGAGGTTTTTGATAGTTAAATTCTGGAAAGGGAAGCAAACTTGCAAGGGACAAACCAAGTCTGTGGGGAAAGGCCTGCCTCTCTTGGGAAGATAGGGAAATATTATCTACCTCAGAGCTTCTCATTTATTGGGATAGAGCACTTCTGTAGTGGCAGTGAGACGTAGCTCACACCTTCCACCCTTCAGGGACATGGCCCCACTTTACACAGCTGTTCTTTACACAGCTTTCTGGAGCTATGAAGGTGGTGAATCACCATCCTTGAGGCAGATAAGACCGTGAAGTGCAGGATTTACTTTCTGAATGTTACATGCACATCTTGGGGAGATGCAGGTTCAAGGCTTTGTTCCTTAGTAAGAAAAATCCAGGGGAAAGGTTTAGTCTGTCCTCGTGTTGCATATGCTTGTCCAAAGCCTTCATATGCATATCAAATATTGATAAATACACCAGCTGGTTTAATAAATTGTATCTATCCTCGCTGTACAATTTTGTATTTCTTGATGCACCCTAGCTGAGGAACACCACTTAGGAGAGGCAGTTGTTACACTACAGCACCCCAGCCGCGGAGGTGGGGCTATCACAGCCTCCCCAGCATTTGGGCAAAACCACTGAGAGATTTCGCCACTTTCCCCTTGCCCAGGGGTAGCCCAACGCAGCCCAGGACGCAGAAGAGGCTGTTCACCTGTGGCTTTAGTAGGAACACCGATAACTGAGGGATTGGAGGAGCTTGGCCTTTTTCTGTAAGGGGGAAAGACCATGACCTCCTGGAGTGGCGCTGCCGTGGGCCGGGGCAGTGCGTGTGGTGCCACGGAAGGATCTTCCAAGGGTCTCGCCGGCCCTCCCGGCGCCGAGGCCGAAGCAGCCCGGGCGCGATACGGGGCTGTGCCGCCCCGTCAGCGTTCACCTGTCCCCGCTAAGTTGACGGGCTCCAATCCCGGGCTCCCGCAGCAGCTCCCGGCTTCCCGCACCAGAGTGGCGGCAGGGCCAGGGTCCGCAGCCGGGGGCACCGCTAGCCCTCACCCGCCTGCTCCTGGCCGGGGCGCCTCTTCCCGCGGCCGTCCCGCCCCGGGGAGGGGGCAGCGACCGCCTCCGGCCACACCTGTGGCGCAGCGGCAGAGGAAGCGCCCGAGGTCGGCGCAGCGCCGAAGGGACCATGACGGTGGGTGCGCGGCTGGGCGCCAAGGTGCGGGGCAGGTTCTCCCGCCGTGGGGCCGGCGACGACCAAGTCTCCATCCTGCCCGGCGAGGAGGAGGAGGCGGCGGCGGCGGGGGCCGGGCGCAGCGCGGGGGCCCCGCGGCCGGCGGCGCTGCAGGAGGAGGAGGAGGGAGCTGGGTGCAGGAAGGTGCGCTTCGCCGTCCTGCCCGGCTCCTACGAGCCACTGCGCCCGCCACGGGCTCCCGGCAAGCGGCCCTACGGGAAGCGCCTGAAGAAGTACGGAAAGGTGAGGACACAGCGCGCCCGGGACGGCCGGAGCGGGGACCCTTGAGACGGGGACCCTCAGTATGGGGACCCCCGGCACGGGATCTGCGGTGCGGAGAGGGCAGCGGGGCCTCGGCTCCGACAGCTCCGAGGGGTTCTCGGAATGGACCTTATCCAGCAGGCATTTCAGAGGCAGCGCCCGGCTCCGAGGTGGGGTCAGGGCTTGCTCTGGACCTGCCCGGGAAGGAGCCGGTGCTGCTGTGGGGGCCGGACACCGACCGTCGCCTGGATCAAAGAGCACAAAATCTGTCTGTTCGAAGTGAAAATGACACTAAGCTGATCCATGTGACGGGTGCTTTGCCTCGCTTGGTTCTGCGTTCCTAGGCGTCATGATTTTAAAACTATTCCTTAAAACTTCCAGTTAATTGGCCTGCATTTTTTTCCCTTTCTCTGAAGTGCCCGAAAGAAACGGTAAACAGCCCTGCGGGACATTCCTCGGCCAAGGTGACCCTTAGAAATCACTGCTGTGAGTTACAGGGGGAGAAAAAAAAAGTAGCTTGTTCTTCATCTGTAACAACAATTTTGGATCAAAATTGCTCTTTTGTTTTCCTGAGTGGGAAGTCACAAGTCCTACAGTCTGGTGGTTTGGTTTTCCTCCCACCGGAAGATGGGTGCCTTTGGTTACAAAACTACCATGTGGAAGAATTCCATTGTTTTTCTTTTGTTAATGTCACTTAAGTACATCTTAGGTATGTCTTGGATGTTCGTAGCAAAAAATAGTTTCTGTGTTAGGAGGAGAAACCTTTCTGTTGTCAGGAATCCTTTCCTGCTGCTGAGATTACAGATGTCAGCATGAGACACGACTTTCTACTGCATTCTATTAAAAAACCCCGTGATTTTGGTAACTATATGCTTTGCTATGTCTAACATGCAGAAAATGCCATTAGCCTGGCAAAGTTTACTTTTGAAATTCAGTTTTGAGATGTCAACATTGTCAGGAACTGCCTCTCAAATCCTACTGTTTCATAAAGAAATTAACAGAATATTTCATTATTTCGTGATGAATTTGATTGTTTGAGTTTCCAGCACTGTGTTTTCCAGGTCCCATGCTGTAGGAAGCTGTCTCAAGCCTGTAGACATGATCTGTAGGGTGCAGATTTGTGAGAATGGTTGCAGCACGTCATCACTTTGCTGGTGGTGCTGTTGCTGTTGGCTTTTAATGGTGTTTAGAGCACAGGCCAGTTCTTGGGCACTGTGTATTCCCTTTTGTGTTGGTCAGATGACATTCCCACAGGGAAGGGTTGCCAGTTGGGCTCTGGCATAAAGAACAACTCATGAAAGAACAGGTGAGGTCTGGGTAAGTGAAGGGCAGGAAGGGGGAATGAAGACTCCAGCGTGATATCGTGAGGCAGGGGCAGATGTGGAAAGGGAAGGCCCTTCATCTCCTCCTTCAGCCTCAGGATCTGCCCCCAAGCTCGAGCCACCTTATTATTTGGGCATCTTAACTCCTTCTGAGTAAGTTTCCATGGGAGTAAAACCAGCAAAGGTCAACTGTGTAGCAGCATCATGACAGCTGAAGGTTTTTATGTGCCAGAACCTCTGTAATCCAGCTTTAAGAAATCATAAGAATATAATAGATATTGACTGGATTTCACTGATTTAAAAATACTTACTCGGATTAGGTTTTTTCCATGTTATAAGAGGTTATTTTAATCTCGTTCTACATAAACATAAGGAGTTACTAACAATTAAATTCTGATATTCCTCCAAATCTGACTATGTTGTATTAATTCTCCAGTTGAGAGCAGCCACATGAGCAAAAACTATCAAAAATGAAATTAAAATTAGATTAAGGTTTTCAGTTAAACAATCCATGACAAGTTTATCTCTAGTGCAGTACATAGATGAGTTCCTGAATGTGTACTGATGTGGACCAAAACTTTATTATTTTGACAAAAAAAATCATATTTTGACAAAAAACAGTGACATTTCCATAAAAGTATTCTCAGTGATTACTGTCTTCTTGTTCAGCTCCAGTTTTAGCACATTATGGACTTCTAGGAATTGCTAACATAGTTAGAACATGTAATGTGGGAATTATGTACTTCTACAAACTAGAGTAAATTAAGACTAATTTTATTCTTGAATAGAATCACATGTAAAAGCCTGGCTTCCTGTGGAGGCTGCATCCGTTCAGTTTAACTATACCCTGTGGGTGTGTATGCCTATATAAAAATAGATGGTAAAATGTTTTTCCACTCTCCAGCCCTCATTAGCTGTGGGAGAATTTCATTTTCTGGGGCCGTGATATTGGCTGTCGGAATGATTTTATGTGAAGGTATTTTCTTTCACCTTGTCCTTTTTTTATCCCTTTTTCTCATCTCTCTCCCCAGAATGTCGGGAAGGTTCTGCAGAAGGGTTGTCACTACTTGGTGGTCGGCCTGCAAGGATTAGCAGCAGCCTATTCTGCTCCCTTTGGAGTGTCAGCACATGTGGCATCCTTCGTCCGCTAGCGCAGTTCCCTGTGCCCCACAGGAGAGGACGTGAGGCCATTGCTGCTTTCTCAGGATTAAATTTGAGACCTGGATCTGAAAAACGTCTTGGACCAACAGCCCTGAGCCCCTGCACCAGGCCCTTTCCAAGACTGAGAGCTCTTCTCTGAAAAAAATTCCGGTGCTTTGTAAAATCAGATAGGGTCAAAGAAATGTAAGGATGAGAAAATAATCTTTGAATAATTGAACTGAAGTTTGTTTTCAGGCATGAGTTGGTTTTCCAGAGCTTCCTGTTGTGTGGAAGGGAGCCAAGGATGGATGGAAAAGCAAGTAAATGAGGGAGAGAGAAATGAAGGAAAACAGGATGGCAGAGCAGCTGGAGAGGTGGAGATGAGTTTGGGTAGCGAGAGGAATTGTCAAAGCAGTGGAGGAAACAGATAATAGAGGATTAGGAAAAGATAATCTTTGGTTTTCTGAGATTCTGAGTTTGTTGTGTTTTTTTATCTGAGAGGGTTAAGATTATGAGTGTACTTAAAAATATACTTGGACATAAATGGAATGTGGCATGAGACACAGAGAGCTTTGCTGCTTCATGGTTGTTCATTTCAAACCCTGGACATAACGAGCCTTTAAATAATCATGGGAAAGATATAAAAATACAGAAAGAAAATGAGGTGTGTGTTTGTGATTTTGGGGCATTAAAGGCTCACTGTGAGATTAACATTTTAAACTTTTCCTCTGCTACTATGAAATCTGCACATATTTTTTTTACTGGGAATGGAATTTTTATGTGATATACTTGATTCTGGAAGCTGGGGCATTTTATGCCTAATTCTGTGGTGTTCACCAGGGGAAAAAATCATTGATTGCCAGCTGCATCTGAGAAAAAAATATATACATACAGCCTTTGGTATAAGAATGTACAGATGTGATGTATGAGAATGGGGCCAAATAACCTGCCAGCTCTATCATAAGTTCTGAACCTGGAAGCTGTAAGCAGACGATGTCAGTATCAGATGGCTCAGCTCAATGCTGCAGATGCAGCAGCTTCCGTGTCACACCTCCAGGGACATAAATCATATATTGATGACACAGGAGCAAGGTAGTTTATGGGCCTTAGAATTTTTGTGGGGTTTATTTGTTTCTGTCAGTCTTTTGTGGTAGTCATAAATTACTTCCCTGCTAGTACTTTCTCTGTATTATATATCTTTCTAGTTTTAATGGTGTTTTTGTAATCAAAGAGTTGACTTAACTGGAAAAAAATGCTGTTCACTTGCTTTCTTTGCCTTTTCAGAACAAAGGAGTTTGTATGTCTTGGCAAACCACACTGTATTTCTTTTAAATGTAGCAAATGAATCAGATGGGGGGGGTGGGGCGGGGTATTATGCTCTTTTCTAACTGGACTGTAAATAAAAGCCACGAGATCCATGTCTGTTTTTACCTACACACGTAGAGTAAGCGCACAGAGGAGGAGTTTCTCAGCAGCAACGAAGCCAAGGAGGGGAAGCTGCAGTGTAAACTTCCCCACGTTGTTTTGCCTGTGCCCTCAGGGCCCTTGTAGGACATGATTGTAGCCCAGACTTCATGGAAATGCTCAGGAACAACAAGGTGTGGAGATGAGGCTGCAGAGGATCTAAGGCTGCAAAAGCTGGGGTAGGAATAGCCACAAAGGGATTTTGCTCATTGATTTCATACCTTCAGTTGTTTCTCTTGCATTTTTTTGTGGGGACAGACTGTAGTAATTACATATCCTCTGAACAGAGAGAACTGTCCCAGGATTTTCCTTGGAGACTGTGAGAAACTGTGGGAAACTTAGAAAAAAGAATTAAAACAATTATTATCTCTCTTTCTGTAACCACTGTTTATAGATATGGTTCTCCAGAGTGTGCTATTCATAGTTCACCAATAGTGTGAGAAGCTTTTACTTAGAGACCAATCAAGTCTCACCTTAGCAAGTCACCTTATAAAAGGACCTGCTACTTTCATTAAACTGGTCTTCGACCTTCTGATTCACCTTCGGAAGAATGGAGTCTTTCATTCCGTCCCTGACTCAACAGTGTCAGACAGACCTGTCCCTCTTATCTGCCTCACCAGCATGCCATAGGGCTGTTGATAATGCAGTAAGAACAGTGCTGTCCTAACACCCACATGCCACACCAGCCTGCAGAGTTTGGGATTAACTTCACATTTTGTTACACCACTCCATGTTTTACAGTGCTCTTACAGCATAAATCATTAGACCTTTTTTTCAAATTACTTAAGCAATGCATGAAGAGATTTGTGTCTCCATTTTAATGTGTGTTGTGAGTGTCCCATCTGTCTGTATGTCCCCTGACTAGTAAGACTGCTCCCTCATTGCAACACACAGAGTCCAGCCCATTCAGATTTTCCACAAAGGTAAACATGAACCTTAGCTTCTGAACTGCTCAGCACAGTGGACTTTCGCCTGCTGACATCCAGCCTCTGCTCACCTGGTGCAATTTTAAGGGAATAACCTGGTTGCTATCCATACAGAACCTGAATGATATGTCCATGGTGCTTCTGTGTGAACCTGAGAAAAGAAAAGCATCAGGCATATTGGTGAGTTAGCTTTGCCTGGCCAATGTTTCTAAAATAGACCAAAAACAAAGAAAGAGGAGAAAGAAAGAAAAAGTAAACGACTAATTTTTGCTGCTGCAATAAACCAGCTAATTATTCATCTTCCTCCCTCAAAATGAACGAATGGTTCTCATTGAGATTACCGATTAGTGCTGTTTATCAGTTCTCCTTGAGCAGTAATTCACTCCTCAGCTCCTGAAGGGAATTTGTGAGGCCAAGCCTCGGCCTCAGGGTTTGCTACTCTCTTGATTAGCCCAGCTTACAAAACAGTGTCTAGAAAATCTGAATCCAGACAGTGAGGTTCACTTTTCAGCTGGGTGGATAACAGAGGACTGTGCTTCCTGTCAGTCATGGCAGCAGCTCTTTTGGGCCAGGTCTGGCTTGGCTGTTTGTTGCAAACAGGTGGAAGGTCAGGTCAGCAATAGGGTAGGTCCTGCAGCTCTGTTGCTAAATGTTGTCTTGGTGACATGAGAGATGAGGAAATGTTCCTTGGCCCCCTCAGCATCGGCTGGCAGGTCACCAGCTCCACCAACAAAATGGGCAGCCTCCATCTGAAGCAGAACTGCCATGCTGGAAGTCTGCACGTGAGATGAAGCAGAGCAAGGTGCTGGTGATGGGGAGGAGGCAGGGATTGGTGAGGAACCTGGGTTCCCAGCCCTGGGAGGTGCCAAGCCATGAGGGCAGTCTGGGACTGAATCTTGGCTTCTACACAGGTGTTACGTATTCTTGGCAAAGTGGTCCTTGGAGAAGCTACCCCAGCAGGGACAGCTTTCAACCCACAGGTGCACACAGGCTCTCTTATTAAAATAGGCTTGTCTTCACCTGAACTCCCGGTGCCTCTGAGGAACAAAATAGATGTCTGAGTGGCTCATAAACAATGTGGGATGTGGTGGATACCATGGTGAGTACATGGGGAAGATTTGATTTGATGTTTGAGCTGGACAAAATGTGTTCCTAGCTTCAGCCCCTTGCATGAAACCTCTACCCATGGCTTCATTTGCCAGGTTTGCCTTCAGTGGTGTGCTGCTGTCCCATGTGGTTCCCTTCAGATTCCTATACACCTTTCACTGTTCTTTATGAAAAATGGCAGGATAAATAGGTTCGGGAAGGTGAATACATGCAAGAGTAGCAAGAAATACGTCTGTGCTTTTCTCAGCAACAAACTCCACTAACCAGAGCCTGGCAAGTCACTTTTACTTTAAATTCCTGGCTATTCCTGGTGACTGCCCAATGAGTCACAGAGCAGAATAAAGCATATTTCTGCTGGTTTTGCCAGACTATTTAATTACTCCTCTGGCGTAGGCTCTGAGGAAATGGCAGAGGACTCAGAGCTATTGTCCTTTGTCCTGTAACATTAGCAGCAAGGAAGCACTCTTTCACAACTTGCTTTGGAAGCGCAGTGACTGAGGAGAGCTATACCACACCACAGCACTTCAGCACCTCCAGATCTTTGCCCCTCCCAGGTTGTCCTAGGGTGACGTCATGATGCTTGTATCCCCAGTCGTGTGTTCTGTTTATGCTGCATATTATGTTCTGTGCCTTCAAGACTGGCTTTGAAGAGCGAATATTTTGTTTTGGTTTTTGTTATCAGCCTGCTCCCCCACGGCTGGCAGGACACAGAGATGGAGCAGTACATAGTGCAGCTTTTGCTTTTTGCTTTGCTCTTGCTCTTGCTTCTGCTGTGCTCCTGCTTTGCTTTTGCTTTTTGCTTCTGCTTGTTAGTTAGTTTAGCTAAGCAGTCCCAATCTTTCCCTGGACTGTTTTTCCTTTCCTTTTTTTTTTGGAACCACTCAAACCTGCTCCAGACTGGGACTTGAGAAACACTGAGAGTTTACATCTTGTGGCTGCAGCAGCTATCCTCAGCGCCGGAGGGAACAACAACAGGGGGACCCCTCCCAGGAAAGACTTTCTGAATTTGTCATCCTTTTCAGATCGATGAAAGTGTTGTCATCTGGTATTGTTCATTTTGTGTGCTGGGGGTGTTTTTCTTGTTAAATAAACAGGTTCTTTCCACTTCTCTCCAAGGAATCCTTCCCAAACCAGTAGGGGGGAAGGGGCCGTGTGGGTTTGCTTTCTGGGGGGCCCCCTTTTGGAGGTTTTCTCCCAAAATTTGCCTTAATCCAGGACACATGTCATGGATCATTTCAAGGATGAATGTCCTTTCTGATCTCTGCCTGTCTGTAAGACTGAGAAAGGGGCAGGTTTTGTTTTGGGATGCAGTAAAACCGGTTGTCTCTTTTTCTTTATCCTGAGTCCCTTATTAGCTGAACACTGAGAACACAGTTCTGAGACAAAACTGATCCTAAAATATGCACAAAGTTGCTGTAGTTACCTGTACAGAGTGTGCTTTGGAAATCCTTTTTTCTTCAAGGAAGAATAGAGAGCCTGAAGAACCTGTAGATTAATGGAGATAATTAAATTAAGAGAAGGTAAAGGAATAAAATCCTTCCCTTTCTTCTCCTTTTAGGAAGTAGTATTAGGCTGCCAGGCCTCTTTTGGGGTGAAGTCTAGACTGGGCTCAGAGAGGGTGGTGCACTTTTCTGAATCCTGCCATGTTTATGAGGAGAGATGCAGGGCTCTGGACTTGTTCAGCTGGAGGAGGGAAGACCTAGGAGAAACTTGACAACAGCTTTTCAATACATGGAAAGGGCTTCCAGCAAGATAGAGCCAGGCTCCTTACTGAAGTCTGCAGCCAGACAGCAAGAGGTCGTGGTCATAAATCCAAACTGCGGAGTTTTCAGCCAGAAACAAGTCAGGGAAAGCAGTGATATGACGATAAAGCATGAAAAGAGGTTACTTCAGGAGGCTGAAGTCTGTCTGTGGAGTGTCTCAAGGCACGACTGTACAAAGTGGGAAGCAACCCAGTGCAAATGCAGTGTTCACCCTGCTGTGAGTGGGACACTGGGGAGAGACCTCCTGGGCTTCTTCCAGTGTTCATGAGGTTGTAAGTGGAATCCTGCCATGGGAAGCAGAAAGCTTTTAATTTACCTACTGTATGGAAACATAGAAGACTGAGCTCCTCACCCTTGCTAGAAGCACTGACGTGAAGAATAAAGCTTTGCTCCTGAGCGACTGGCGAGGCTGGCAGCGCTGCCTGAGGAGCAGCTCAGCTTCCCCCACTGCTTCCACTTCCCTGCGTTCCGCTGGCTGAAAGCCTGTTGTCCTTTACTGCCATCTCCTGGGAAAAAATACACATATTTCCAGCCTCCTCAGCCTGCCCCGTTGTTCTGCCCCAGGGATTTCCTGCCTTTCCCTAGGCTGGCCTGCCTGTTTGTCCAGAGCCATCCTCAGGATGTGGGGTCTCAGCAGTGTAATGTGCACCTCTGTACACCGATGTTTCCTACTCAGTGGAATCCTGAGCCTCCTCTGTCCAAGTGCTTCAAATGTAAAGTCATAGGAACATTGTTCTTGTGTCAGGTATTTTTTCCTTCAACATTTACAAAATGCATTGTACTTTGCCCCAAAGTTCTTGCTGCTTCTCAAAAACATTCCTTAAGGAAGATTCACTGAAGGTGAGGGAATGAGCCACGGCCACTTCTTGTTTCTAAATCTTATCTTTTGCTGGAGAGATGACAGCTGCCTACAAGAGGATGTCTAATTTTGAACTGGAGGTTGGCAGACTGGAATGAGATGCCCCCCAGGAGTGCCTCGGACCTCAGCTCCAGCAAACCACATGTAGTTGCCTCCTCACACTTTCTGCATTCCCCCATTTCTGCTTCCCGTAAAGGACTCCTTGCTCCTTCCTTTCCTGGGACACTGAACTAGCATCAGATTGTTTTTTCAGCTGTGCCTGAATTAGGGTGGGGACTTTCCTGTCCTTGGTGAATCCCATCCTGCCCTGATGGCTGATAAACCAGAGCTACAGAAGTGTTAATGTTTGTGCTGCAGCACAAATGCCCTGCTCCCCTCAAAGCCTCTCCTTTGGTCCTTACCTGCTCTCCCAGGTGACACGCAGCTCTACTCTGACTCTTCAGACACCTGTAGCTGCTGATGGATGTTATATTCAGATGGAAAATAGCATTTACAGAACACTGGGAGATCAACAGCATCTGATAGTTAATACTGGGCCAAATATTTGCCTGGAAAAACAATTTCTGTGCTGTCCTGGTGCATTAAGAGAGACTAAAGTTTAGCTTTTGACTGGAAGAAAAAGAGGATTGTCAGTTCATCTTCCTATATGTCTGGAATGACAGCTGATAACTACCAAAGTAGCTGATCAACCCACCTGGGTTTTGGGTATAAATAATTCTCTGTAGAGGAAAAACCTCATCAAAACGGGAAATCCTTTTATTTCTTTGGTCTGGCTCCATCAAAAGGCGTCTATCATTAATGACTCTATTTATGCCTCTGTCATCACCAATTACTCGCCTGAGATTTTTCCACACATTAATTTCAACGAGCTCATTTCTAGTTCATGACTCACTGAACTCTGATATCCTTCAAGATTTTAAGAGGAAACAGCAATTCTTTTATCCTCCCCTCCTCTCTGTGAAGGTATTTTTTGAAATTATTGTCTGTTCCAGCTTTGGAAAGAGGATATAATTTGTGTGTGTGTGAGTATAATGTGATTTTTGTCATATCTTGTTGAAATCAGCATGCTTGGCCATGTTATCCCCTCATCCCTGCCTTTTGCTGAATTATCAGAGAGTCACTGAAAAAATAATTGCCATATCCCTGGTGTGTGTGTGTCTAATTCCTTTCCTGAGACAAGCCCAGGCTACATTTAGCTCCATACTAACACAATGACACCTAACTGAGGCCAGCATTTTGCTGTCTTTGTCACTGGTTTCTTTTCATAATGTCCATCCAAACCTCTCCCCTCATTGTGGTTATATATACCTTTCCAAAGTACAGCACTGTGTACATATTGAGGACCTAGAAGATCCACAGGTCTTTGTCTTAGTGGAAACGAGTAAAATTGTTCAACTCTTTCCTCATTATTTATCTTAGGTCTCTGATCAAGCTGCTGCTACAAGAGTGTCTAGGTTTGTCTCTAGAATTATCTTGAATTGCCCACTACATCTGAAGGTAGATATGCCTTTTGCATTCTCCATAAAATGTTTTCTACCTGAAAATTTGTCCTGTGCAACTGAGTTAACACCATGCTTTTTAAAGATATGTCAGCATCATCCACTTTCATGAATGAGGGAGCCCAGCCTCAGTTTGCTGCAAGACTGACACTGTGAATTTTTCATATGAACAGACAGATTTTAAGGAAACCTGAAACAAGATCCTGGTGCAAAAAATTTCAACACAACTGTCCTGAACTTTGATGATGTTATCAGCAGTTGAAAACATGGTCATTTGCTTTTAAGGGCCGGAATACTCTGCCTGCTCTGGCTACAACAAACACAGCTCTGTCACACAAGAGGCTGTGTTTGGATTGCAACAAAACCAGTACCTATTTTGTCTGAGTGGCTCTATTCACCTTGCTCAACAGTACAAGGAGCTGATAGCTCCTAGGTAAGCACCAGTGTGCCTGGGATGGAGGCTGAAACAAACCTGCTGGTCAGACTGTTTACCGGAGGCCGTTTAGGAGACACCTGGTGCATGGATGAAGAGGGCTTTCCTCAAAGCCTGCTGACTCAGACCTGAAACATTTAGCCACAATTGTGCTGTGGTTATTTCTGATTTTATGTTCTGTGTTTCATAGCAGTAGAAGAGAGATTATACAGATGCTGCTGCCTTCTATTATTTCTTTAAGCTCCTTCTTACCATACTCTTCAAGAAGAGTTAGGGTTGAATGTAACAGAAGGGTTGGTCTAAATAAAATGTCCTTAGGCTCCTTAGGTCAGTAGATCTAGGGAATGAAAACTTAAGGTCCTTCTTGGATTCTGAATTTTTTTTTCTCTAAATTAACACCCAAATGTTAGCCAAAGTGAGTTGTTTCTGAATTCAGTCAACAAGTCCTTTGAACTAAAAGAATCTGTTTCTTTATATCTTTATATATGGGCTGTGCTGCCCATAATGTGCAGCTAGGAAGGAGCTGTAGCTTCTCACAACCATCAAGGTCTCTACTTCTCCAAATTCTCATGCTGGCAGAGTATATAGGTGCTCCAGACCTATTTTCCCTGACACCCAAAAGAAGCAAGCAAGAAGTAAATCACCCAATATTTTTTTTTCAGAAAAAATTCTCTCAAAATTCTGTTAAATGTTGTTATTTCGTTGCCAAACAGAAGTTTGGAGGGCAAAATCATTCTGCACTTTGCAGTTTGCACAGTGGAGAATACTGTGCTCAAGAAACCACAGGAGTTAGTTAATCATTTTTGCCTTAAGCTCATGAAAATAAGCATTAATGTCTGTCAGGAGCGGACAGCATCAATAGTAGTTTGTTTGTTTTTTTTCATTTATTTCATGTGATGCATTGCTTTCCTAGTTAAATGCTAAAACCAGTTTTTGTTTTTCTCTCTTTAGTACTTTTGCTAGTATGTTTTGGTTCCTGCTTGCAAGCACTGCTTATCAGACATTAGACAGTTGCTGCAGTTTTGCTGAACATTTGCTAACACATAAGATGGCTGGTTCCCATTATAGCATTTTTCTGCTTGTGTGGGTGCAGGTGCAGATTAAAGACCTCTGTGTGAATTCAATTAAATTCAACAAAATATAGACTCCATGTTAAATCAGAAGATTAATGGTTACCAAAGAGTGAAAGGGCTCTCAGTCCTCTCAGCGGGGTTGGCTTCCCTCTTGTGTCTGTGGAGGAGTCATAAAGGCAATCACAAGTAATTATTTTTGACTCAGCGGGTCAATGATTTGAAGGTGATGGAGCAGGTCTGGTTCTACCAGACCAAGCAGTTGAACACCTATGATTTACCTGGAGCAATGTGGGGATCCCAGGGATATGGAGGACAGGGTGTCCCAGTAAATTAGCATAAGAAGGGGTTTCAAGTGACATGGAAAGTGAGCAGGCAGCAGGCTGTCTCTGCACATCCCCCACACAATCCAACAGCAGCACAAGGCTCTGCTGATTAATACTTAATCTCCAGAACTGAGCTTGTTCAGAGGGAAAATTCAAAATAAACACAAGTTCTGTTTATCTTTCATGTTGTGGTGTACTTGTAGAAAGACAAAGGTCCCAAAACCCATGACTGGAATCAGGGCATGGTTTAAACAGCAAAGTGCTGAACAAGAGGGCAAAGGCTCTCTTGTCTTTTTGTCTTTGTTCCTCCTTCTTGTCTTTTCACAAAGCTAGTGTTACCAGGGACGTTTACCCCAACATCAATTAGTAAAATGTGAATAACAAGGAGCAACTACCCAAAATGGCTGAGACGACAAAAGTAATTCAGAGCATCCTGATGAGGAATGCACACATTACTCCCTTCTGTACCACACCTACTCAGGTGGACTGTTGGTGTCCCAGCACTGCTGCCAGCACCTCTCATCTGAAAGAAGCAGCCAAAGACATCTGCAACAAAACCAGGTTTAAGTCCCTTCTCTGTGCTCAGGCAGCTGTCTGTCTCTTTGGCTCTATTTGTGTCATGATTTCCTGCTCACAGTCATATCCCAGTCCTTTTAATTAAGGACTCCTCTGTGGACTCCCTTCTTGCCCATGAGAAAGATCAGGTTTTGGGGTCATGCCAATAAGGAGAGATCTGCTGTCACTGCCTTTGCTTCTATCATCCATCACATTGTCTTCATCCACCAGCAGGTTTTCACAAATCCCAACATACTTTTTACAATCTGTGGTGATTCCCACTCACAGGAACATTTTCCGATCCTGGTCTGTGATCAAGTGATTCTTGAGGTCAGTGTGAGGGTGTGAGGAACTCTCCTGGCTTGATTGCTCACACGTACCCATTATCAAAAAGGTTCACAATAGCCTCATCTTCAATGTCCCTCTCCACCAGGATGCTGCTGATGGAGTACTTCCATTGTTGCTGGGCTGTCTGAATCTTCCCCAGAAATGCCCAACACTGAGCTTCTCCATCCTCTGCATTCTGGGACTTTGCTCTCAGCACACTTATAAAAATTTCAGTTTGTGAGTTTGGCCATCAGATCCCAAAGCTCTTACTTTGCCTGTGAGAAGAGACCTGTGGCAACAGTGACATTTGCCAATCCAGCCTGTCATATTTGCCTTGCAGCTGGGTATCCCACAAAGCAACTTCACTGAGACGCTGCCAGCAAACAGAAAGCTCTCAGAAGGGGGTCTCAGGAGTTTGGTACCAGGCAGCTGGGGTGTGTAGATGTCCCAAGGTGGCCAAACAGCACTGGACACCCCATTTGCTACCCTCCACGCCTCCATCCACCTGTTTCCCTCTTCCCTGTGTGAAAAACACCAATCACTTGTTTTTTTAAAATTCTAAAAGTTTAATAGCAATAAAATGGTTATAAAAATAGTAATATAATTAGAGTAATAAAATTTGAACAATTGACATTGGGACAATATGAGACAATAAAAACAAAGAGATACGGACGTCCGGGTACCTTTTTCTGGGCAACACGAGCCCGAAAAAGGACCCCCGTTAACGGCGGATTAAGCCCTAAAAACAATCGCCTGTTGCATATTCATACATCTCATACGTGATGCATAAATTCCATTCAAACACAGGATTCTGTCTGGTCACTGTCAACTTCTTCCTCTTAATCCTCATGCCGTCTTCCTATCTGAGCAAGGTGGGAAGAAGTTAGTTTTCTGCTGATAAGGGAGCAATAAATTCCCTTTCTCTGAAAGATTTAGGTGTCCTGTGGCTTCTATCTGGTGCAAGTCCTTTCTTAAACAAATATCTTACATAGCATAGTTTCTATTTTAACATTATGTTATAACCTAAAACTATATTTAACACACTACTTAAGAAAATTAATACAGCATAACTTTCTAACATAACACATACAATATTCATTTTAATACTTGCGAAAAGCCAATCATAAAATACACATTTTTCACACCCGAGCCAAACCCAACGCATGAATTTGACGCACTTGTGTACTGCCATAAAGACCACACTTCCTGTAGCGCTGCTTTCACTAAAAGCCCGGATATCGGACGGAACACGTCGTTCACCGGTACTTCGCAAAGCCCGGCGCTCAGCCGTGTATTTTCCCCGCTGCGCCGCCCCCTTTCTCGCACTGAAGGTCGCGGCTCCGCGCTGCGCCCGACCCGCAGCAGCGCCGTGGCAGGTGGCAGGCCCAGAGGGCAGGCCGGGGCTGGAGCCGGGGCCGGAGCCGTGGCGGTGTGAGGGGGCCAGGCTGCGCCGCCCAAGCCCACGGCCGCTTCGGGCGCTCAGCGGGGCCCAGTCTCCATGAGCGGCCTGTGGGGCGCGGCAGGCCCGGCGCGGCAGGGCTGGCTATGGGGGTCGGCGGCGCTGCTGGCGCTGGGCGCCCTGCTCGGGGCCTGGCGCTGGGCCGTTCCGCGCCGCCACCGCCGCCTGCAGCGGGTCGGGACGGTGCTCAGGCTCTTCGTATACCCGGTGAAGTCGTGCCGGGGGGTGTCGGTGCGGCGGGCGCAGGTGACGCCGATGGGGCTTCGCAGCGGGGAGCTGCGGGACAGGTAGGCCGGCCGGGGCTTGGGGCCTCCGCGTGGCGCCGCGGCTGTCGGGTGTCTTTGTTTTCCTGAGGGCCTGGGAAGGAGCACCTGCCCTGCGGGTGCTGCCGAGTCCCGCATTAACGCTGTTGGGCGCCTTTGTGCCCCGTCCCGCCGCAGGTTCTGGCTCGTGATCAGGGAGGACGGGCACATGGTGACAGCTCGCCAGGAGCCGCGGCTCGTCCTTATTTCTGCGAACTGTGAAAACGGGAACTTGATCTTGGAGGCCGAGGACATGGAGAAGATAAGTGTGCCCATAAAGCTCTCCAAGAAAAATCCCGTCCACAGCTGCAGGTGCTGAAGAAGAATTTTTCTTTCCCCCTTTCTCTCTCTCAATGCTGTCTTCCTCATGTGCTTTTCAGGATTGTGTATGTAATATGAAATGCTTTGCATTTTCTTATGCAGAAATTGGAGTGTAGAAGTTTAGTACCTCTGTGTCTTGTCTTTGTGGGTATTTCTCACTGTCTGCTTAAGAGAGATAGACTTCAAACCAGAGCCTGTACTGACAAGACAAGGCACAGTGGTGTTAGTAGGTTTAGATTAGCTATTAGGAAGAAATTCTTCACTGTGTGGGTGGTGAGGCACTGGCACAGGTTGCCCAGAGGAGGTGTGGATGCCCCATCCCTAGAAGTGTTCAAAGTCAGTTTGGATGGGGCTCTTGGTCTAGTAGAAGGTGCCTCAGTTTATGCTATGGGAGTTGTCCTAGGTGGTCTTTAAGGTTGCTTCTAATCCAGACTGTTCTGTAATTCTGTGAAATTCTCTGCCATGGGTTACACAGGAGGCCAGGAATGATTGTCATAACAAAAGCTCTTCTTTTAATCTGCTAAACATTGATAAAAACAAATCTCAGGAAAAGATGACACAGTATCAAAGACCATGGGTTACACATCTGCCAAATGAACTGTGGTCTGCATGGAACGTAGTGTTTGCTTATTTGTTTTTACTGCTAGTGTTTTTGCTCTTGCTTGGGTGAGCAGCTGCATCTCAGAGCCTCAATGCACTTTGGTATTTCTTTCACAACTACTATGTGCATCAGCATTTCTGCCTGCACACTGGCCATTCAGAGCTGGTGAGATGTTAGAGTTTAGACTCCCTGGCCCCTGTCTTTCACCATTTAACTGAGGTGCCTCAGTTGAAAACTTGGTAGTCCAAGGCTCACCCTGAGATCACAAGGGAAAGACTGTCATCCCAAGGATTTAGGGCATTCCCTGTTAGGTGCTACCCCAAAGGAGTTTCAGGTGGATGAGTTACAAACAGTGATTTAGCTTTGTGCTTAGAGTTTTGTTGTGTGACTGCAGGCCTAGTTATTTTATCTATGTATGGAAATCCATTCTGGAAAACTGACAGCAGGAAGAGGAAAACCTTTTCTCTGCTAAAATGTCAATTAATATATAAGTGTTTAGGAACTGTAAGTGGTGTAAGGCCCTACAAAGATACTGTGAGTGTTCTTTGGATACCAGAGATGGTTAATGTACCAACTGCTGTAATAGTAACTAAAAGAGTGCTGGTAAGGAACTGCATTTTCTTGCTTTTATCATAAGTCCATTGCTGTGGAAAGCCTTGATCAGCATAGCTCAGTATCTCTGTTTATACAAGGCAGATGCAAGTTCTAAATGGTAGCATTTCTCCTGGAGAAATGGAACAGGCTTTTACAAACCTGTGCATAATGCCTGTGTGTTATCCAATGGCACATGCACTACAAAACAATGCAGTTTGAGAGATGTCATTTTTCTAAAATTTGTTGTGTCACTAAAAGAATATTTAAATAGCCTAATACATTGCATTAATGAAAAGTTAGCTTGGATTTCTTGGATTTTTCAGTTTTAGAGCTCAGTGATATGTTGTTCTTGTGTTGGTTTTTTTTTTTTCTTTCTTTGCCTTAATAAATTTGCCTTCAGATGGGTGCTCATGGGAGCTCATGCCCTGTAAGCTGGAGCTAAAGCAGTGCCTTAGAGCCTCTGCCTGCATACAGCTGTGCATGTGCTGATCTTGAAAACTGCTAAGTCTGCTTGTAAATTTTATATAGATATTTGAAAATCCTGTGCTTGGGAGTCAAGTATAGGACCAAAGCCATTGTATAGGTATGTTTTCTGCTTGTGCAGCTGCTAGAGTGCTTCCCTCTGGCTAAGAAACCTCATGCTCTTCATCCGTGCCCTTTGTCAGTGTGTGTTGTAACATTTAAATTGTATGATCTCTTCCCATGGATCTCTACAGCACTGAGTGTTTAGGATAGATCCACTTCCTGAGTGGAAAGCAGTAGTGTTGGAAGCTGTAAGAGCCTTGCCTCTGTTGTCCTGCCAATCAGAAAGCATGCAGGAACTATGGGATGGAGGGAGGAGAAAGGCAGTTGAATGCTGTCTGGAGCAATGACCTTTAAGTCATTGCTATGTCTCAGGGTAGACACAGGAATCCCAGCAAATGGAGCAGCACCCTAATGATCGCTTTACATGAGTAAAGAAGGGCTCCCAGGAGCTGGGCTCACTCCAGATGAACTGCGTGGGCATCTCGATGCTTCAAGCTGCCCAGGATTTGATTGCAGATAGGAAACTGCATTTGGGTCAAAATGGCTACTTTGAAAAGTGTAACAAAACTACTTATGACTGGTGTTAAAGTTTACTGAAAGGTTGAGTCAAGGTTTAGCTGTTCTTGCCAGGAAAATGGTCCTTGCATAAACTTATCTGTATCCTACTGGCAGTGGATTTTTGTGCCCCATGGACTTTGTTTCCAGTACAAATCTTTAACCTCCTTTAAGATACTGAGCTATTTTGTATGTGAAGTCTGAGCTGAAGAGTCTCACTCATCTCTGGCTAAAGTTTGACAGAACTAAAATCTGAAGGAAAATTTCCTTAACAATTAGGGACACTTTTAATGAATAACATTTGTACATATCAGTTGTGGTAACTAATCACATAATTTCAAACTATCATTCATTTTCTGAAACAAGTTACCTCTCAGTTGATTTCTCAGTAGAAACCATTTGGTGCAGCAGTCATGTGCAAATGCAAGAGCAGGCCCCTTTTACCTCAAAGTAGGGCGAGCAGGTTGGTTTGTTACTGTCACTGATGGGGCAGTCAGGTCTGGGCACATTAACACTGTTTCAGGGCTCATTCTTTCACCAGCTGATACTGTCTGGTCATGTCCATGTTCCTTAGCTTTCAAAACACAGTGGCCGCAAGGAGATTGCCCTTTGGGAATGATTAATTTTCTGTATATTGCTTCCACTATTAAAACATGTTTTTTACCTTTGTATAAGAAGCTTCATTGAACCTTCATGTTTCCAGCTAACTTGCTGATGTGTTATGACTCTCCAGGGTGTTTGGACAGGATATCCAAGGCAGAGACTGTGGTGATGAAGTGGCTCAGTGGATCACCACCTTCCTGAACTCAGAGCCCTGTCGACTGGTGCACTTTGAGCCCTCCATGGTGCCAAGAAAGTCAAAGGACACAATAGCCCTTTTCCGAAACACAGATGAGGTAAATGAACACTTTTTCTCAGAAGTATGTCCTTTTAACCATTTCCATGCACCCACCAGAAACTGCCCCTTCCATCTTTGGTGATTTAGCCTAGTTTAGCAAGGTGTGTAGTTGTGTACTAAAACCATGTGAATATTCTTTTCTGTAAAGAGGTGACTTGCTTAATTTTTACTTCAAATTGGTTTTAAACTATTGACCATTCACAGCTAAACAGTCGGAAACTGATACTTGAAGAGGAACTATTACATTGCAGGATACAATACCTTTTTGTGTCTCAGTGAATAGAAAAAAAATTACATCTTTAATGATGTTTTGATGGTGTAAGCTGTGTTGCATAGAAAGATTCCACTCCCTGTCCCTTGTTAGGTCTGGGAGTATACTGATACAAATTGTGTTACTTTGTATTTTGTTCAAAGGAATGATGTTTGAACAGTCTGGTTACAGTTGTGGGTCTAGGAATTAAAATTCAAAGGAAGTTTCAGAGGTTTTATCTCTGTCTCTGGAAGAGGCTTGAAGGTATGATATTAGAGAAATGTCATGGAAAGGTATGGAAAGGAGATGCTGTGCTCCGACATCCTTATATCATTTTAGCCACTACTGCCCTTCTTTTTTCTGAACAGTTCTCTCAGGTGAAGATACTTTGAATTGTATCAAATGTAAGGTTTTTAAACAAATAAAAATTGTGAGTACCTTGCTATAGTGATGTTATTATTTGTAGGGCATCAGTGTTTTGCTTGTTGCACAAAGAGAAGAAGGTATATTCAATTATAGACTTCTATAGATATGCATTTATTATATAAAGGCATTGAGACCAATACAGACACAATGTTTCAGCAAAAGGGATGTCATATTAGGAGGGGTGATGTTCTGGAATCATAGCAAGAAAGAAAAGGCAGAATTTTTGCATAGTAACTTCAATGCTCATTGTCTTGTGGTTGAAAGGCATGTACAGGAATGGAGTAAGAATAATATAAGAGAAAGGCAGGAGGGTTATGTACTAAAATTCTTACCAAAATGTATTTTTTTTTTCCTGCCCCCACGTCTGTGGAAGTCCACTTCTTGGAGGTTTACAGGTTTTTAAATACTGTTAATTTGCCTTATTTGCTAATATGGCCCTCCCATTGCCCAGGCATCCCAGACTGATCTATGGACAGCTGTAATTGAGTATGGACTGTTCTGGATGTAAAACTCCCTTTGGTGCTGTGATAAGGCAGTTTGAGCACGCAAAAATTGCCATGGTGACTGAAATAGGGAAGAGCATGTTGTTTTCCTTGTTAACCTACTTTCAGGAAAATCAAAACTTGAACAGAGCAGCCTAAAAGGCCACTGGTTCCAACATCTGTATTTTGCCATGCAGTGACTTTCCTCCCATGCTCTTGCAGCAACCTTAGGATTTGGTGGTGTTTGTTTCTGTAGGTTGCCTATCCTGACTGCAGCCCAGTCTTGATCATCTCCGAAGCTTCAATGGACGATCTAAATACCAGGCTGGAGAAGAAAGCTAAGATACAGAACTTCAGGCCAAATATTTTTGTGACAGACTGCAGTGCTTTTGAGGAGGTAAAATAACTGTCTTGAATGTCTTTTTGAAGGCTTGCTTTTGTTTCTTTGTAACACAGTTGCTTTGTGTGATGGTGCCAACAAGGGTGAGGAAGGCTGCTATTCTGTGATTTTTACAGCTGAGTTCCAGAGAGATAAAGCTTCAGTTCACATCAATGCATGTGGAACATTGATGGAGGTCACAGGTCTGTGAATGATTATTTCGCAAACTGAAAAAGCTCCTATAGCTGGAATAGATTTTTATCTCCCAGGAGGATTTGCAATAGAAAGCTTGTGTAGATGAGAAGCAAAAACTTACTTCCCCTAAAAATTTCCTTTCTGCAAAACTGTAGATTTACCGGAGGCCACAGATCAGATTATCACCCATACAGCAAGAACAGATTGCTTTAGGTTCAGTGCTTCAGACAAGTGTATGCTGCAGAACAGGATTCATTACTTGTGTGTCTCTTTTCGGATAGAATTATTAGTGTCCTGAATTGGATAAATGCAGTGACAGTAGGGTTTTCATTATAGTACTGTAGTAACTATGCATATTTTGAAGGTGCTAGTAAAGGTGATCATCTGGAATGGTGCACCTTTTTGTGAATGACTGTGCTACTTCTGGAAAAGTAATTGCATGTGCTTGTGTCTAATATGTGCCTAATGTTTACTTCCCTCAGGACACCTGGGAGGATATTCTTATTGGTGATGTGGAGATGAAAGGGACCGTATGTTGTGGCAGGTAAACATTGGAGACCTTTATTTTACATAGGAACAAAGAGGTTTATGATAAGCCCTGTGTGATTTGGCACTATCTGTCATTGCAGGTGTATTTTAACAACTGTTAATCCAGACACTGGGGTCATCGACAGGAAGGAGCCCTTGGACACATTGAAAAGGTGATAAAAATACCAGTGTTTCTTAAACTGTCGGAGAGGATTTAGGCTAGACCCTGACAGATGTTAGACTAGTGTTTTAAAAGTGGTTTGAAGTGTGTGTGGGACATAATAATGCAGTGTGAAGGTCTGTGTATATTGGCTTCCAGTCTACTTCTTGCAGTTCTGTGTGGTAAGGAAATTCAGGACATTCTCTTCTTTCTTTCAAATTTCACATTCCCTGTCTCTGTCTTACCTGCTACAGTGAAAGCTTGGGGTGCCAGGTATTTAAGGAATCTGGAGGTCTAACTTTGCTTCTTTGACTTTTCTTTATAAAAAGATTTTTGTACATAATAAACATGAATGTGTGAATACAGTCAGGCTTTTTTCCCTCCATTTGAGCTGCTTGGGTCTTTTAACTAAAATATTTATTTAGTTTTTAGCCTAGTATGATGATCAAGGCAAGGCATCATTATTTGCATGTTGTCTCATCACTGATATTTTGATGTGTAGTTTTTGCTACCACTTATTCTAAAGAAGGACTTTCTCTTTGCAGTTATCGCTTATGTGACCCATCTGAGAAACACATTTACAAAACCAGCCCTCTCTTTGGGAAATACTTTGCTGTTGACAAAACTGGAATGATTCAAGTTGGAGACCCTGTGTACAAAGTGGTCTGGGAATGAAGGAGACTTTGATCAGAAGATGCTTTTTCACTTTGATATGCAGATTGTTTTTCCATGTACACAGTCACCAGCATAACTTTTTCTTCTTCCTTGCAATATTTCTTGTGCTTTTTAAGGTGCAGGATGTTCTTTGATGCTGTGGAGTGCCAGTCATTTCAGATCATGTAATCTTGTGGCATACTTGTAGTAACTACATCTTTAGTTTTCCTGGAGACTGTGGTAGAAGAAACTGATCCATGACAGACTTCACAGCACTACTGTGAGCATCACACCTCCTAAAATTTTGTGTCAACTGCAATATTGGAATCCAGATTTGTGTACAAGAGTTTGTATCAAGTGTTAGATACATTTAGTGCCTATAAAGAACCACAAAAGCAGTCATGCCAAGCACAAAGTGTATTTGTCACAGAGCTGCCTTTACAAGTGATCATGGAGTGCAGATGGCAGGGCTCTGCTTCCCTCCTTTGGTCCTCATCATCTTGCCCTGTCTGTGTCCAGAGGTAGTTTTTAGCAGTGTTTCTTTCCTTGCAGTTGTTTCTTGAAGATTGCTACTGTCTCTTGAGATTGGAGCAATATCAGAAGGAGAATTGTGAGTTGACTAAATAGTCAGGTCTAGAGGTGGGGGTGCCAGGTAATGATGTATAAGGCTGTGGGTTTGTTTAGTTTGTGACCTCTGCTTGACAGTTTGAACTGTCAATTTTTTATCCTGTGAACAATACCGTAACACTGAGGATGTAGAGCAGTGATGCATTTGCTAACATAACAGTAGAATTTCCAGTTTGACTAGAAGTTCACTTGACTAAAAGTGTCAGAGACTTCATGGCCATTGGAGGGAAAAAAAAGCTGTAGGGAGTGATCTGATGTTGAGCCTGCCCTGTTCAAGCTGCTGTCCAGGCCAATATTGTAGGGTTCATGCACAGCTCCTCTCTGGCTCAGTGAATCCCTTTATGTGGACAGTTAGGCTACTAAGCAGATGTTTGGGAAGCTGCAGTTTGAGCATGTTAACACCCTTACTGGTTCTGGATTTAAATCTCTGGTTGTCCCCAGTCCAGCTTCAATCTAACCAAAATGTCAGCTGTTTGTAGGAAGCTGATAATTACATTTTCTACAAATAAGACAAATAAGGGAGAAAACTAGTTGAATTACAGCAATGTTATCTTTTCTTTAAATGTTACATGATTTTTTTTAAAGTAGCCTCCAGGACAAAAGCCAGCCATCTGAATGCTTGTCTGCTTGTTTCTTTTTTATGGATTGCCAAATTTGAAAAGCATGTTGCCCTAGCCTAAAAGAGGAATCAAATTAAGTGTGAAGAAGGACAAATATGATCCTATCTGATGTTTAGTTTCTTCATTTTCTGTTGTAAGTATGAAAAGGGAATTTCAGTGCATGTTCACAACTCAGACCTGTAAAACGAAGAGCCATTGAGCTTTGAGAAAGTGCAGGTGGATGGATGGATGTGGGAAGCCTGAAGCAATCATGTCAGGGAGGTAGTTTTCTATTATTTGTGAACTCAGAGTTGCTCTGAATGCCATTTTGTCAGCAGGGGTGCTCTGTAAGTATTAAGTTTTCCTGGGACAGACAGGTGTCCAGTTTAAAGTACATGTTGCATATTTGTGTATTATGCCTGATGCAGCAGCTAGTGGGAAGAAGTGAGAGAAAAAGCATCTTTTGAAAAGAAAAAGAACTCAGAGGTTCACCCTAAAAAAGTACATTTTGGAAGTGCTTAGTGTTAGAAGCTGAAAGCTTGTGGAATTTCTAGTAGTATCATTAAGCACAGGCAGCCTGCTGGCCTACCAAAGCAATTAGTTAAGAGTGTGTCTCTTCAATGAGTCACAGAAGTGGAAGGAAAAGAGCTGATTTTTTTGCTTCTGGCCAAACGTATTTTTTCCACTGTTGTTCTAGCAGCACATGATCTTTTACATAACACAAATTGTGTGGTATAGATCCCATTGCCCCTCATTAGGCTGCTGTTGATTGGGCTGATTTGGAAATGGGGCTGTCTTTGCAAGAAGAAACTGCCATCTGCATCCCTGTTTGGGAGAGGCCATAGATCGAATCTCCTGGTTTACTCCTGTTAAATCTCTTAGCAGAATATGGCTAGAATCCTAAAACTGGTCTGCATCATAGTGCAACATGCTTCACAGATGACACTTAAATAAATTACGTTGCCATTTTGTGAAGCTGAGAGCATAAGTTATAACACTGCACTGTAGATATCTTCGTATGACTGTTGATTTGCTGTAACTGTAGGAATTGTTTGATTTTGTTTAAGCAATTTAGAAAATTGACTGAAAATGTGTCAATCATAAGCCACTGTTGTTTAAATTGTGTACTTGAACAATTGTGAATTTTTTTAACTCTAGAAGAAGAAAACAAAAATATAAACTTCTAATGAATCCAACTTTCTTAAGGTGTAATATTTGTTTGTGAATTTTTTTTGTTTTCTGTTTCAGCATTTAATTTTGACTACTATTATCAGGATCTCATAGTTAATACTGATGATTGTCTTTTTTAATCCTACCTCTGAATTCAGAAATATATGCAGTTAGCCGGAGGATATGTGTAAGAGAGCAGAACCATCAGATATAAGTGGCCATCAGACTCAGTTTTGCAACTCTTATGATCTAGATAAATGTGCTGGTTTTGCATTAATTGATATTTGGTAAGAAGGGAAGAAAAAAAGAAGTAGTTTACAGACTTAACATTTTTTTTTCTGGGGATGTATGAAAATAGGGGAAAATGTTTAAAAGTATGAGAGTTTACTCAAGTCAATCCACGTCATATCTCAGAGTATAATACCAAAAACTTTTTTTACAGCATTTATTGTACCAATAGTTCTTGCAGAACACTATGTACGAGAATGACAGTTGTTAAAAGCAGAAATTTCTGGGTTGCTTAAGATTTGTGGTGGATAAATTTTCATCCAAGAAAATCTGAGAAAGATCTGCTTCTGCATCCTGAGGAGAAAAACAGCCTTGCAAAGGCATCACTCTGCTGCTTTGCAAGAAGACAAGAGATATACGAATCTTGCCTCTACAAATGGCAAAAGTTTCAAAAAGGGCTGCCACAGCGTGTTAATTTCTGGTCTGTCCTAACACCTTAAATTGCCTTTTTGTCTTTGAAGATCCATGAGAATTCCCTGTGCTAGGTAGCTGCAGGGCTGAGAACTACACATGCAAAGTCTGTTTGTTTTGGGGCAGAAGTTTCTAAAAAGTGATGCAGGCATAAAGCAGCAGTGTATCAGCCTTCAGCTGGAAGACAATATATTTTATTTTGTAAAATATTATATTTTACATAATCTTCATTGTGTTAATGTTAACAATCTCAACTTAGAATGTCACTGTTAGTAGTAACTCTTTGCATTTTATCTGAAGAAATTAGTAAACTCAGTAAAGGTTTCACACACTGGGCCTTTTCTGTAACAAATCTGCTTACTCATCATGACCAGAGAACAGGAATGGTTGGATAGGGAAAGGAAATGAGCAAGGCTTAGGTGTGTAGAGGGTGTGTGTTAGGGCTGGAGCTGCATGAAATAGGACTGTCAGTGAAGGCAAGGTGCTGGGTGCTTCCATATTCTCCAGGTGTTTCTGTGCAGATGGACTGAGAATGAGCCCTGGTTGTGGAATAGCATCAATTCCCACTATTCAACAATAACCTGGCCTGAGAAATGCCACTGTCCCCAGTGGGCCACAGCTCATCACATCGACTTCTGGAAATCACAGTGAGTCAGGCTGGAAGGAGCCATAGTGGGTCATCTGGTCCAACCTCCCTGCTCAAGCAGGGTCACTCCAGAGCACAGGGCACAGGATTGTGTCCAGATGGTTCATGAATATCCTCAGTGAAGGAGACTCCACAGCCTCACTGGGCAGTCTGTTCCAGTGCATGGTCACTTGCACACTAAAGAAATTCTTCTTATTCAGGGGGAACTTCTGTGCATCAGTTGCTGCCTATTGCCTCTTGTCCTGTTGCTTGGCACCACCTAGAAGAGCCTGGATCCTTCTTCTTGATACCCACTTTTGGGTACTTATGGACACTGATAAAATCAAACCACAGGTAGTTGTAGCCTGAGCTAAACATCAGGTAGAGACTATCTTCCACCTGTGCAGAACAAGGACATGGAGCAGACTGTGGTACATCACAGTGAAGAGTTTGGGTGGGAACCTCTCATTTTTGCCCTTTGTCCTTGGATTGTTATGCATGAGACACCTAGGCTGGTTGAAATTCCCCTGTCCTCCAGGAGCAGTATTGTAGAGAACTGTATCTTCTCTAGTGCACAAAATGGCTCTGGCAGCTTATCACTGCTTGTTTAACAGGTGAGTGTTCTCACTTTCTTTAGGCACTAGATAATAAGCACAGTGAAACAATTATTGTGCTTCACTGATGTGCTGACCCTCATAGCCTCTTTACTGTTGTTGAGTCCCAAAAAACAGTTTCATTCGCTGTTCATTGAGGTTTGTCTTCAAGAGATTATGTAGGATGACAATTCCTCAGTCATAGCAGCCACAATTACTTTTAGTAAGTCATGGACAGTAATTTTTAGCAGACCTACCTAAATCCCTTTGGTATAAGTAAAAAGTGGCAGCTAAATCTCTCAATTTTTTCAAGATTTCACACATAGACATGTAGGACTAAAAAAAATTAGAACAGATGGGTAAGAATGCAGTCTTCTCTGTCTGCAGAAAGCAAAGCAATAGACATTAAGTTTAGACTTGGAAAATACTTGCTTCATCTCTTCACATAGCATGGGTCAACTTCCTGCTTCCTTTGAAAACTTCAAATTTTTGGTAAAAGATCAAAAGCCATGGTGATAGTTGGACTGCAAGAATATCATGGTAGAGATCAAGAGTACCAGCAATGTCCTAGATTCTTTCAAACGTAAAGACTTCACTCACTGAAAAACTATGTTGCACTATGTTTACAGTTGTGCAGTTTGGTGGTCCATATTCACTCTCCATTTCTTGGATTTATTTAAGGTAAAGCAGAATATTGTCTTTGCAGTTACCTCAAGGAACAAGTAACGTGAAGTTTAATTTTCCTCAGTTGTGCTTTATTTCTGTTTAATGCAGCTGTCCAGTGATAGTTTTCCACATCCTGGGCTGTGTGACTTTTAGCAGAACTGAATCTCTTCCAATTCGTGTTTATGTGCTCAGAAATGTGAGTCACAAATATCCTCATTAAGGGTGCAGGTTACTGTGTAATTAATCCTTGAAGGGAACCAGCAAGACAATTAGATCCTTCACTCTAAACTTAGTTGTAAAAAGTCTGGGAAAATAAACCAATGTTTTTCGTGGAATTCTGAAAGTACCTTCTCAGCCCTGGAAGTGGTATTAAGAAAAGGTTGATTTTACTTGACATGGAAAGGCCCACACTGGAGTCCTTCAAAAGCTGATTCAAATAAGAGCAGCTCTTGGGCACTGGGTCTGAAGGAGCAGAAGGTCTGAGCTGCACCTTCCTTGCAGACAGCCCAGTGTATTACTGCTCTCTAGTTGAAGAAACTCTACTGAGCTGTGCTACCCAAACACCTGTCCAAGTGGTCAGCTGGGATCTCCATCAGAGCAAGACTCTTCTTTTTCAAGCAGAGTGGGCAGTGTTGTCTGTGCGCTCTCAGAAGACCTATTCTGGGAGCAGCTGTGCTCCAGGAAGCTGCTGGGCCTTATCAGCACCTGGGAGGGTACTGAGAGCAGATAAAATTTAAACAGCTTGCTGGGAGTTCTGTGGCACTGCTGATAACCTGGCTCAGTTTATCAACTGGGCACAGGTTGGTCTTGTGGAATCTCTTGAAAGGCAGTGACACCAATGCTGGCATCAGTGGTGTGCAGCCATGAAGGGGTAAGTGACATACATACTTATTTTAAGATTGCCAAGAGCAAAATCTATCTAATTTCTTTACTGTGAACATGCAGAACTGAGGGAAGTCAGGCAGTGCAGCAGACAATGCAAAACTGCTAAAATAAAAAATAAAATAATAGTATGCTGTTCCCCTTTTCAATTCTGTATGAAACACAGAATGATTTGGGTTGGAAGGAACTTAAAAGATGATCTAGTTCCAACGCCCTTCCATGGGGAGGGACACCTTCTACTAGACCAGGTTACTCAAAGCCACATCCAGCCTGGCCTTGAACACTTCCAGAGATGGGACAGCCACAGCTCTGAGCATCCTGTGCCAGTGCCTCACCACCTTCACAGTAAGTATTGCACTTACCAGCTGTAGAGAAACTAGAGCTATGGATGGCATGGCTAGATAGTCTCCTTGCATAGAGAGTGGAAGAGATTAGCTCCTGCACCTGTGTTTAGAGTGTGTCCTAACCCTTAGTTTGACCACGAAAGTCAGTGCATTTAAAGCTTTTTTTTTGTCTTCTTTTCAAAAGAAAATTATCACTTTATTTGCACGTATACATTAAAATATTATTTCATTTAACTTAAAACAAACCCAAAAGTTCTCCCTCCCCCCATAAAGAACCTCCAAATCCTAAAAGTAAAAATTCCATCTTTTTTCTGCTGCTTATTATGAAAAAGATTCCTGATAACACAGCTCCAAGCAGTAGAGAAGTCACATTGCTAATCAAAAAGGGAGTCCTTCATTTAATGCATTTAATCATTATGAAGTCCTCTGCCAGCATCTCTTTAGTAAAAATGCATTTTCCTAAAAAGCCTTGTCAAGTTCAGCATCCTTACAAGAGCCTTGGGACACCAATGCTTGTCTTGTGTTCTGCTGACCTTCCTTCAACCCTAAAATAGCTGTTCCTACCCCACTGAACTTTATATTTAAAGCTATTAGTCAGTATCACAGATAGTTCCTGCCCTCCCCCATCCCCCTGGGATTGTTTGCCCTTTTTAAATGGAGTAGGTTTGGATAGAGTATGTGTGTCTTGCATGCTTGTTCTGAAGGGGCCTTCCACAGATGCTATTTAACATATCCTCTGTTAATTAAAGGAAAGGTCAGTGTATTTTATCTGTTCATCTAGGTGGAATTGTCAAAGTTGATTTGTAGCTGGATTTAAAGACCATTTAAAATTTGGTGGATGCATGCCTGCAGGTGAGTCTGAAAGCAACCACACTTACACCAACTTCATTTATCCTTTTAAAAAAATAAAATTTTATTGTCCCTTATTTAAAATAGACTTCATATAATGCTTTTGGTTTTATTTAGGGTTTATGTTTATTTCTGGAGAGTCAATGTTTAGTCTGCATGTTCTCCCAAAAATTGCAAAATCTTGAATTTCACCACAAAAAAAATCATACAACACAAATGTGGTTTTGAAAAGCAATCCAATTCCTTCTATCCTGTCTCACTTTTTTAATTGGGTGATTCAATATGGATGTTTTTCTTTCCATCTTAAGCCCATAAAGTAGTCGACTGTTGTGGTGTATGTATCTATGTGTATATATGCATGCATATATATTTATTGTTGACAGTCAGCCTTGGTTTCAAAATGGTGTGCTTTGCATTTATACTCAAATACTTTGTTTTGTCACATTCCCCAAGGTTGCCCCAAACGAAGTCATTGTCTGAAGTCATCTCAGAGTTAGCAACATAATCAGTTCCAACCAGTTTGTTTCCATTCCTGATTGCTTACTTTTTCCCATGAGAAAATCTTTTTGGGATAGCATGTTTAGCTTGTGGAAGGGAATGGAAGCTCCATTCCTGCAAAATATGAAGGTTACCTGACTTGCTATTCTTATTTCATGCTCACCACAACTTATTATAGATGCATGCATGGATTTTTCTGTTTTCTTTCCTGGCTGGTTTCCACTAAAAAAATGGAGGCATTACTTTTGATACATCCTCTGGACTAAAAGTCTCTTGGAATCAATGAAATAAAGCAGGAAGGTGTGTCCCAGCCCTAGATGAAGTTGTGATAATTAGCTTTTGAAGCTTTAAAAGTTGATTGATTTGTTGTTGGGTTTTTTTGTTTTGGTTTGGTTTTTTTTGTTTTGTTTTGGTTTTGTTGGTTTGTGTGTGGTTTTTTTTTTGTTGTTGTTGTTGTTTTTTTTGTTTGTTTGTTTGCTTGGATTTTTTTTTGTCTTTTTTCTTTCCATTATTTTTCTTGGCTTAGTTTTCTTTCTCCTTTCCTCATCTGTGTTTAGTGACTGGTAAATGACCTGGTGTAAGGCACCACTTAAAGAAAGTTTCTTCTAAATGTCCAGCCTCAGTGCTTCCTGCTGCACTTCAAGTCCCTCACTGTCATACATCTCTTAGTGCCTTTGTGCATCTCAGTGAATCTCTTAGTGCCTTTGAGTGCTCAGTCCCCTTTTCTGAAGGTTGAACATCTTTCCTAGACCTACAGTGGCTCTTAGTCTATTTGCCCATGTAGCCATTCAGGGTATAGTGCAGGCAGATGGGAAGGGAGTGTTAGGGTTGCATTGGGACTCTCTGCTCACCTTAATGTGTGGTGAGGTCAAGGAAAGGAAAGGGAGAAGAACAACTGTCATAATTCATTAAAACAGAAAACAGTTTGGGTTTTTTGTTTGCCAAAGCTCAGTGAAAAATGGGTTTCTATTAGATAAGGGCAGGTTCTGTTGGGACCATAGAAACCTCACTGTTCCTCCTGGGGTTCTGTTTTACCCCAGTATGTCAGGCAGGTTTCTGGAGAATATATAGTCATAAATGGAGTCCCCTCTTGAAAATGGCAACCCCTGGTGCCTGGTGAGCTGTACTGTGTGTCGTGGGGTGACAGCCTTTATCCCAATATCGTGTGTTGTGTCTGGCAGCTGCGCCTTTTCCTCCCCGGCCGTCTTGCCGCGGCGGGGCGGGGAGGGAGGGAGGGGTGTGAGTGTGACCAGGCACCTTGGCCTTTGCTTTTGGCTGCTTGCTCCCTTTTGGAGATTTCCCCTAATTTGTCCTAAACCAGGACACTGTGTCAAAGAGCTATGCGCCTCTGAGGTGTCCCAGTGGCATTTGGGAGGATACTGTGCCCAAGCTGACCCAGCAGCCTCCCCCTGCTCCAATGTGTACACATCTCTACAGCCTGGTAAAAGAGGCCTCCACATGCTAGATGGTGCCAGGTGGCATCCCCAGAGGTACCCAGTAGAACTGGAGAGCAGCCTTGTGTGTGCCAGTGACCAGCTGCAGCCTGCTTTTGCTTTTGCTGTGACCCTTCTGTTGAGGGCTGGCTGCTGGCCTTCTCTGGAAAATAATGTTACTTATTTTGGTTTTGAAACTCCAGTAAATGTGTTGCTGTCTTTTGCACTGTGCTGGGACATGTGGGCTTTTCCAGATGGTTGTGCCTGTACTGTCACAGTAGCTTTTGATTAATGCATCACCTGCATGCCAAATATCTACCTCTTGAAGATGATATACTGAGAAAGAAACAAAGATGCAAAATCAATTTGGGATATAGGACATCCCAGGCTGATTTGGTTAGAGTGGATTTATTTATGTCTAATCCCATTGGTGTCAGAAGTTCTGTTTTCAGTCTTCACCCCATAAGGAAATTAAAAGTCTTGGCACTCATCAGTGCCAAGAAATAAATAACTGACCAAATTTCTCTCTTCAGACCTGTACCAAGTGAAATTTTGTGCATAATTTTTTTTGTTTGTTTGTTTCATTTGCGTATGTGACTGGAACCAGTCCCTGCCAGTGGTACAGCTGAATAGCAGGGAGCCTGTCTTGGTTTGGAAAGACAGTGTCTGTTAAGGAGTGTAGGAGCCTTTCTTGAACTGGAAACTGAAAAAAAGATTTGGGAGCAGGAATAACAGTTCTTTTATTAGGGAAGAAAATGAAAAAAAAAAAAAAAAGGCAAAAAACAACGCAGTAAATTAAAACAACCCTGACAGAGTCAGTATACAGCTTGACACTTTGTGGGTCAGGGTGTTGGTAGTAGTTTAATTGGAATTGTGGCTGCAGTTTTCCTGGAGTAGCAGGTGTGGTTTTGTTGGAGTAGTGATTTTGTAGAAAAGGGTGTAGTCTTTCTTTGAAGATTTAGTGTAAGAAGTAGTTGTTTTTCTGGGAGTCTAGTGGAAATGTTGTTTTGGTGTTTTAAGATCTCAGATTATATCTAGTTGGGAATGTTTGGCTCTTCTCTCTGAGCGGAACATCTCACAATGGGATGCTGTAATTCTTATCACTCATGCAGTGACATTCAATGGCTTATTAACAGCAGATGTCTCCTCAGAGGGAGGATTGGTTGTGGAAGAGATAAGGAAAACTGCCCACTTAACAGAAAACAACTGCTATACCTCTAACAGATGGTAAATAGAATACATATTGCTTGGCAATCTAAGACAGAGCCTTACACAAATTGCATGGAATAAGCTCATGCCAGGCAGGGACACAAGGGTGACATGAAGGTTTGACATAGATCAGCCTCTTGAAAATGCTGTGTATGCTGTCAATCACTGAGAAGGAATAACTATGCTAAACAAAATCTTTCAAGCTGCTCTTCTCTGCTTTAAGATGCTCTGGCAAATTCTGCAACAGGGACTAAACAAGTTGGAAAACAATCACCTGGAAAAGAAATCTCTGTGAAACTTTTGAGGTGGTATTGTGGTTTAGAAATGGTACTCCTCAATTCGGTGCCCTCATCCCCAAACCACACACTGCTGTCTCTTACTCCCCCATTTTCCCTTTCGTTTTGGCCAAAATTGGGTATTTTTAACAACATTCTTTTAATGTCCTTTTGATGGATCAGAACAAATGGAAGAAAACACTCTTCATGGATTACAAAAAAACCAGGTGCCTTTCCACTACATTTTGGAAGAGCACTGGGGAAATCTCTCCTCTGGGCACTGGACTGCTATGATTCAACCCAAGGAACCTGCTTCACATTGCTGCTCAACAGTGCTGCACCCGCTCTGTGCAAAGGAGGTGGCACTCATGGGTGGTGGAGGGTACCGAGAATCTCCAAACCCTCTTTCACAAGCTTGTGAAAACATGATTGAATATTGTTCTGCAGCCAACAGGAGGAGCAGGAAACCACTTCTGAATTAGATCCACTTGTAAAATAGGAGTCATTGAAATAGGAGTCACTGAATTAGGAGTTACTTGTAAAATACTTCTTTGGTCACCTAGTGAAGGGCTTGCAGCACCTCAGGTGTGTTAATTCATCTGGTTCCTTACAAACCCCAAGGGGAATGGATAATCATCCTCTCTTTCTTGGAGAACAGCAGAGTGAAACATGAGAGGTAAAATGCTTTAATGATGACAGTCAGACCCTGCCAGCATTTTGCAGTCAGAAAGTGGTGGCTCCTGGAGGGCTGCCAGGAGTTTCTCAGAGACAGGCAGGAGACTGTGTGTGCTCTGCAGGGCATGTGCAGTGAGCTGGCAGCATCCAGGAGCCTTTAGTGTGCCAGTAGGCAGACTGCACATTAGCTGGGTCTGGAAGCCTGTGGTGGTGCAGGCCAAGGAACTTTGAGCCAGCTTACAGGGCTCTGCCAGGTTGAATCCATAATGGAGGTAACACATGAATCCTGCTTTAGGGCTATCTCTGCTTGCTGCTCCACCATGCTGTGAGGAGCTTGGGTTGGTGCTTACAGGTGTGATTATTTGTCTTGTCCTTGGCTTTTTGGGTACAGAGCCTTTAGCTTCTCTTCCCTTGCAGTACAGACTGCAGTTGTCTCCCTTTCTGAAGCAAAGCCTAGTGATAACCATGTATTACCACCACAGACAGTCAGTGTTGACCCACAGCTGCAGTGGTGGCAAGACTGCATTTCATTCCTATGAGGGGAAGGGCAAAAGGCTCATTCAGGATTTAATGTTGTCTTTGGGAACAGAAATCAGAATGGCTTCTCTGCAGGGCATCCTGTCTCTCTAACTTTACTGCAGCCCAAACAATCTGCCCTCATAAACAGATAGGATTTAAGAGACATGAACATATGGTAGCCCTCATTTTGTGTATAGCTGAGCAGAAGACTTGTCCAGGTTAGGCATTAGGAAAACCTTTCTGAGTGATAAAGGGAGAATGATAAAATCATTTATGTTAGAGAAAAAAATCTCTGAGCTTGAGTCCAACCTGTGACCAAACACCACCTTGTTAAGTAGACCATGGTATCGAGTGTCACATCCAGTTGTTTCTTGAACGTCTCCAGGATCAGTGACTCGGCCACTTCCCTGGATAATTCATTCCAGTGTTTAACAACCCTTTCTGTGAAGAAATCCTTCCTAATGTCCAACCTGAACCTCTTCTGGCACAGCTTGAGGTCATTTCCTCGTGTCTTGTCACTTGTTACCTGGGAGAAGAGACCAGCCCCCACTTGGCTACAACCTCCTTTCAGGAAGTTGTAGAGAGTAATGAGGTCACCCCTGGGCCTCCTTGAGAAGGTGGACAAGGCTGTGCAGACATCAGGAGAGGCTTTGCTGGTGGAGATTTTTAAGGACAAGTTGGACAAACCTTGTGTAGTAGAGTAGTGGATCCTGCCTTAGAGCAGGGATTAAAATTGAATGGTTAATCACAGTCTTTTCCACCCCCTTGTTGTGTTCTTTTGGTGTTTTTGTTGGTTGGCTGTTTTTGTTGTTGTTGTTGTTGGTTTTTTTTTTTTGTTTGTTTTTTTGTTTTGGTTTGGTTTGGGTTTTTTTATTCCTACTTTACTCTGTAAATTCTTTCTAGAATTGCAGAAAAGTGTTCAGAACATTTTAGTCTGTGGGTTCAGGCACTTGCATAATAAGATCTGGCATTTTAAATCATTAACAACAAATACTAATTCCTGCCTGTTGTGCAATAGATAACTTTGGATATAAAAAATAGGCAGGCTAAAGAAATTTAGATTGTTCTTGAACTCTCCCTGCACCTTCTGAGAAAAACAAAACAAACAAAGTAAACAAAATCTAGATTGTATGCAATCTGTAGGCACATTGACAAGCTGAATTGGCCTCACATATCCAGTGAGCACAACAAAACTGTGTGGCTTCTCTTCAATTAATATTTGTACTTGTCAGAGCTCACAGTGCAATATGGTGTATTTTAACCTTCAGTTTTCACTGAAAATTGCTTTTAGGGTGACTTATTTGGTCCTTTTTTTGATTACTGACGTGTTCCACATTTCAGTAGCTCTTGTTTGAATACACGTAGCCTTAATCACTGGCCTTTTTTTACTTATCTCCTTTAAACTGTGAAAGTTAAGGGTTTGTAAGCCCTAAAAATGCATATATCCAGCATCTCCAAGACCTAGAGCTGAAACTGAAAAATCGTTTCACCTGAGTGAGTAGGATTTGATTTGAGATCCCAGTGTGCTACAGATGATCTTTGTCTTTCCCTTTCTTCAAGATGTTTTTGTGGAACTGTAGGGGTTTGTCTTGCATCCTTCAGAGCTCTGATTTTTTATTTTTTTTTTTTGTCTGAGCTGACGAGCCTGATAAATTCACCACACAAGAGCATCCCTGTTTGTGTTACCATGTTATTTATATACAGAAATGCAGCACTGGAAACAGCACTTCTGCTGTGAGACGTGTTCCTGCTGAAGTCTGCATCAAAGAAGTCCTGATGTGGTCTGCTGCCATGTACATACTCACTAAGATGTCTGTAAGACTAAATGAGAACTCTGTCTATAAAGGGGCTCAATGCAACTAAACCGAACCCTCTATTTTTGATCATCTTACAAAACTCATATGTTTCTTCCAGATAAAAGAATTCAGCATGACCTCTAGTCTGTCTTAGGACTGCACATGAACTTTAAGCTCCCATAGTTGCAACAAGCTATTGGTTTCCAGGAAAGGGAATCATTAATTTGAAAGACTGACATCCGTTGCATCCCGAAGGACAGATCCAGCTGGGGATCCTTCACTCATGCCTGAAGGAGCTTTGCATTTGGCAACATGGTGTCCTAAATCTGTGCTAGCTCTACAGTTGTCAGCAAACTGTTCTCCTACTCCTATCCTTTTCCAGATGTTCAAGAAGTAAAGCTGTATTTTACTCTTACTGTCAGATGTTTGATAATGCTGCTGCTTTTTAAATAAATACAAAAGTTAGGATCTTAAATCATAGATAAAGTATAAACATTCTTTAAACCCACATTCGCATAGAGTTTCTGTTGCTCACCTGTCAGGGCTCTGTTGCTGTTACTGGAGCTCAGATCACCCCTGGCTGAATGTTTCAGGGAACTTTGCTCCCCTTGCTGTTTAGGTGGTTTGGTAATACTGAAAAATACAACTCTTTTGGTTGGGATCTTAAGAAAGATTCTTTCTCTCTTTCTCATTCCCATATCCCTTCTGAGTTGTGGTTTGCATCATGTTGACCTCTGGAAAAATATTACTCATATACAGATCCTGTGACTGGCCAAACTTTATTTATTCTTTCCTCTCATGCCGCCAAGTGATATACTGATGTTTGATCTTCAGGTTTTCTTTACAACGTATGCTTACTCCGTCTAATAGAACAACAGTCCTGAAATTATTATGAATTATATTTTAGACCATATGTTTTATCTGGTTGGCAGAGTAAGGAAACAGAAGGAATGTGACAGGGAATGCAGTTCTTGTTTACTGTACTTTCTCTGATAGACCAATGTAACTATAACACACTTAGATTAGATGAGAGGGATGGGATGATTTTGCTTTCTTCTCTGTGCAATTATAGCTTGGACATTGACCTGAAAAACTTTTATCAAGCAGAAGGAATGCTGTAAAACAGCTGTTGAAAGTCACTTAGCCATGGGCACCATTATCTCTATTGGGATAGTCTTTATTCATTTGCTTTCCTCACCACCTGTCTGCTCTCCCTTTGCTAACCTGTCCTTGTGAGTTTACTTTGCCTTTACTCAGCAGTGTTCATGAGGTGGTTCCTTGCCCTGGCTCTCTTTCCTAATAACACTCATTATTTGCTTTCTTAACCTATTAGAATTGTATTGAAATAATATTGTCCTGTCATTTTTAGCATTGAAAATTAATTAATATATGGGATCAGTTTTCCAAATAACTTCATAAAATGATGTACTATTTGAAAATAGGACTGTAACACAGATATTCAAATTCTCATTTTTCATAGTGTCACTTTTTATACTTTTTAGACTTTGTAATGACAGCTTCATTCTTTGATCTGAATAAGCAGCTCAGACCTTGTGCAAATGAATAGTGTTTCCACTAAGTGTTTGTATTTACAATGTATTTAATGTATAGGAGCTCCAGCCAGCTGAAATGCTGAGAAGTTTGTTTAAATGAGATTTATTTTTTTTAATGGTGTCTAGTTATACATGACTTAAGGTTATGGCCTTTCATTTCAGTCAGCTCCTGGTCTTTATGTTGTATGTGTCCTGTATAATTCCATCCTCCAATTCATGTGTGCAGCCACAAAAAAAAACCCAGACAAGGCGAAACAATTCTGAGACAAGAGTAACACACTTAAAAGAAAAGATGATTAAAGGTATGTCTATTGAAGGCAACAATTACCAGATTCCGTCTATGCAGGTTTTTGTATTTGATAGTTAAGTATCTTGAAAAGTCTGTTATAATAGAGATAATTGTATTGGAATGGTGGTAGTGCACATTTTATCTATCTCCTTGCTGTAGGTGCATGATGGAAATGAGGATTTCCCTAAATTCTCGTGAATTTCCTCTTTGCAGTATTTATAGAAAAGCCAATTCTCTCATTTGCTCTTTGTTTTGGTAATGGTTATTTCTTCATTATCTGTTAGTGAAAGTAGACAGGAAGTATTTTATATGCAGGCACCTATAGATCACAGGACTGGCATAGTCATTTAGAGGAGAGTGGTGGGGTGAAATGGATAAGACTTTTGTTTAGACAGGGATTCTCTTCCTAGCTCTGCCTAACATGACCCTGTGCAACCCTTCTGAGCCTCCTGTATTTTATCTCTGACATGGGTGGACTGATGCTTGCTTTCCTCATAAAGTAGGAAGATGGAACTGTGCTTAGTAATTATCTGTCTGAAGTATCAGCATCATTAGGCATGATCAGGGCAAGAAGTAAAAACAGCACTCTTGGGTCTCCTCCAAGCTTTCTCTGGTTGGTGAGGCACTACAGTAATCCTAGCTGTTCTTCCTGTAAGTGCCAGTTTTACTCAGTTGTTTTTATAAACGATGGAGGAGGGACAGTGGGTTCAAGAAAAATGCATGGGATGGGTAGGTAAAGTCTCTAGAAATGCTAAAAAAGCATATGAAAAGTGAGACCCTTCTTTCTTCTGCAAGTGGATCTTACAGCAGTGCCACACCACCTCTTAAATCCTGATGTACTCTCTTCTTACCAAAATCTGAATTATTTCTACAAACCCCAGAAATATTACAGATTTTTAAAGAATCATATGGTCATTTAGCTTGGAAAATTTATTTAAGATCTTCAAGTCCAGCCATAAGTTACACTGTTGCAACTCTGATTTTTACTGCCCTTGATTCTAAAAGTAGATGCAGGCCAATGTAAAGGGTGATATGTCTCCTAAAATATGCATACATGTTTTGCGTTTACTCTGGGAAAGAACACTGAATTAAACTGAGGCTGACTGATCAATGTAAATACCATGAGGTCAAAGGAGGAATTTTTTTATTTACTGACAATTTTGAAAAAACCAAAATCTCCAATTCCATAGCTCCTTTTTTTTGGTATCACAGATAGCAAGCATCTTGAGACTTCAGCCTGAACACAATGGGAATATCAGCATGAAAGATATTACTATTTCAGGTGTTTATCTGTTTGGCTTAATCTAAAATATTCACAGAGTTAAGATGTAATTTGGTGGAGTCCCATGTATAAACATTTTTCTGCTGTCTGCAGAAATGCAGTCTGCATTTATCCTAAGCTTTAGTGTTTCTCATTGGTTTTAGTGTGTAGAAGAAACTGTAAAAAAACCCAAAAACAACAAATTGACAAACCCAAGCAACTTTTTAGTTCCCCTCAGGCTAGCTCTGTTTATGAGCTTGCTTTGAAATTCATTGCACTGTGTTTATGTCCAAATTTTCTCAGTTCCTTTTGAGTGGCAGTTTTCCCTGGCTTGGATGGGTCTTTCATACCAAAAAAGGCAAAAAGAACATAGATTAAAGTTGAAGGTGTGATATTTAAACCTCTCTAAATCATAACCATTTGTTGTCGAAATTTTTTCAGTCTAACAGCTTTGTTAGGGTCTAGGGTAAACAATCACTAAGAAATGAGAAAAATGTAATTCAATTGGAGCAGATTAATTGCATGCATTATTACCACAAAGATGTGTATATGTATCCTCAATATGCCATGCACAGGAAAGCTTACGTGGGATTTCATGTGCTGCATTTGCAGCAAGAGCTCAATTTTGGTTGCTTGAAGGTCCTCTTCCCTGCCCTGGTCTTCTATCTTATCATCCACCCAGCCCTGGGTCTCTGATATTTTGACGCCTGCGGGGTCTCAGGTTGAACCCAGTTAATTAACCCATATGTTGTTGTTTATTTCAATAAAAATACCAGATTACTTACAAAGAAATTAAGCAATTTTCAACCTCTGAGCACAGCCTCATGAGACAGGCAAGGACAGCTGTAAAGTTCTTATTTTTTAAGAAGTTCTGGTTAATGTCAGCTGAGAAAGCACTCAGTAAACAAATGAATAATTGATTGCTCAGCTTTCAAATAGCTACTGCGTTTCTGAGCTCACATGACTCATTTGTGAACCATTCCTGTCATCCTAATGCCATAACATTGGAGAAATGATGATTGTTTCTTGGAGGATTCTTCTGTGGACATAGTTGCCAAGACCAAAGCTGTAATGGTTTGTTATTATGACCTTTGTTATTCCATTAGGCTCAATGTCTTTAAAAAAATGATGTGTGCGTACTTTAGGAAAGTTTTTACCCTTTACATTGACCTGACATCATAGTTTACACTACAAAATGTATTAATGACAAAGTAGTGTTTTCATGTCAGGAGGACAAATTCTAACTATAATCTGCCCTTAGTCATCATAAATACAAATGTATTGGTAAAACGGACCTTGTTAATGCAGCCAAGACAAATGCTAGGCCATATTTCAAATGAATTTGAAGCACCAGTCTCTACACTCCATGATTTTTTTGTGTAGCTTCAAATACATTATTGTCAAAGCACTGTTAACATGGTTTTCCAGGGGGTATTGTAGAGCAGTAATGGCCCATCAGATGCAAACAATCTAGGCTGTTTTTTCTTGATTACTTGAAGATGTGTAAATGTCTTTGAGGATATGGAAGGGCATAGGGAGCATTCAATTAATATTGTTTTGATGATTTTTCAATAATTGAAAAATCAGCTGTAAAAAAACCTTGTGATCTGACAGTACTTGCAAATTGCCTTGTCCAGTAAAGAGTTTAATTTATAATAAATTCTGTACATTATAGTTAACTGAAGTACACCCTATCCAGTATCCATTGCAGTGATGATATAAAGCAGGTTTGCTGTTGCTCTAGAACTTTGAGACTAATACAGTGACCACAAGTGCTCCATTCTGGTTTTGCTTCCGTAAGTTAATTAACTATATGTGAAAAGGTTGTCTTTGTTCCTTGGCTGATACCCTTTCTTGGACACGTGGGTCTCTCCGGGCAGAATGGAACTCTAGAAGAAGCTGCAAAGCAGAATGGCTCCCTGTTTTTTTCCAGCTCCCTTTCATATTTCCTAGCTGGTGTTTGAATAGCTGCATAGACCTGTCCTGAGAGGTCCGAAGGAAATGTATAAGAAACTCTTGGCCTTTTTTTTTCCCCAATGCCTTTGTGAAGGAGAACTGCCTGTCACTGTACTCTGACACCAGCGTGCTACCAACATCATTGGATCTTCCCTCGTGGAGCCTTTGCTGTCAGGCTTTCGTGCAGAGAAAGGAAATACTGAACTTTCAAAAGTCTTCCATAGATTTACAAGGAAGCAGAATTGAGTCAAATTTGGTTATGTGTGGGTTCAGATAAAGGGAACTTTCTCCACACTGCTTGAGTTTACAGGAGAAATGCACCAGATCTCCCCTCTTGTTGACTCCTGTTAACAGTGGTACTGGAGAAATGTTTCTTTCACTCAGAATGACACTGCACTAAGGCAAGTTTGCAAATATCTGTCCTATTCACATTGTAAGCTGAGGAACAGGTATTTACTGCTACAAAAAGTGATGAAGAATTTTTGATGTCAGGGAGCAAGAAGAGACTTAGCATAGCATCTCTCTGCAAGATGGAAACATCCATTGCATATTATCCCAGGCATATGGATAAGTACCTATTTAAAGATTAATCTCTCTGGTTTTAGACCTAAATCCTTATGGAAAACAGTATGTAGCTTAGGAATCCTGGATGCAAAATTATCATTCTTCTTCTGCTCAGTGCTGTTTAACTGCTGAATTAATCAAGTACAATTGCTTAAGGCCCTAGAGGGAAGGATGTAATAAATCTTGGGAATATTTGTTCTGGTTTTTGGCTGGGAGAAACTGTGTAACATTAAATCAGATGTTATAAACATTTGCAATGGCACATTTTCCTTGCTTGGGGCATTGTGGCATGAGTCTTGAGAAACTAAAGAGGGTATGTCCTGAGGACTGGATGCGTTTATTCTAATTTTTTATAGCTGACAGCGTTGCTTTGCACGGGGTGGAAAGGGGCTGGCTGCTGAGGAGCTGCACGCTGTGCATCCCACACTTTCGGGTAGAGGGCGGTCGGGTACCGCACACAGGGCTGGGAGCCCAGCTCCAGGCTGAGCCTGCTGCTCCGGCCTGGCAATGGAGAACATCCCCCATCCCCAGATAAACTTTCCTGAAGTGAAGAAAAAGAGAGATGGATTCATGTACCCAGACTCTGATATTGCTCTGGTGCAGGACAATTTGCTGACAGGACATGGAGCTTCTTTGCACTGGGAGCAGGAGCTGCAGACATGCAGCAACCAGTTGAAAAAACTATCCTGGCTGAAATAGGAATCTTCTTAAGTTTAAAATGGAGCTGCCTTGAGTTGTTTTCCTCCTTGCAGTGGGGGACAGTCCCAGCGCACTGAGCAGAGTGTGCTATTCTCATGCACAGCATGTCCTGCCCATGGGACATCGAAGCAAAGCAAGAAGGCAGAGCCTCTTTCCCTGGAAAAGATACGTGCCTGCCATTCCAGCAAAAGGAGCTTTGTCTCACTTTAGGGGACAATGTCCTGAGGCATTTTTTCCATCTAAATTACAAATACCTGAACAGGGTAGTTGTACCGTGCTTGTTCACTGAATGCTTTGCTCTGAACCCTTCAAAGCTGTTTAGAACCTTTGGAAGATCTAAATGGTGTCAGCCTGGATAAGGAGCCACTGCTCAACTCCACTCATGCTAGGGAGTGAAGGGTGAGCTGAAGTTTCTGGGTTTGAGCCCTGAAGAAGAGCCAACCCTGCTCCTTGTTCTAGCCAGGGATGGGTGAGAAAATGCTGCTTCAGCCTCTTGTGCCCCAGCCTTCCTCTGCAAGAGCTGCTTGGTGATTTGCTGGGTGAAGCAGTCGGAGGGGCTGTGATTACTGCATCATCCCAGTAGTTTGTGGCCCTATACTGGGCACAAGAGCTGGGCTGTTCCACAGGGAATAATAAGCCCCTGTGGTATCAGGTCTTCTTCTTGCTCAGGCATTTGAGAGCCTCTGGGTCATGGGAGTATGCAGCTGCTTGAGTTACTGGAAAGGGTCTCTTTGGAAATGAGCTGAAGCTGCACTGTAGAATTGGAGCTTTTGTTGTTCGACTGGCTCAAAGGAAGGACAAAAGGCAACCCAGGAGCAAATGTCTGCTGCCGAGGCTGAGCACCTAATGTTCATTCATCCCCTTGGACTGTAGAAGTGGTCCCCCAGCAGGGGACCAGTGGGACCACCTTGCTTGCACCAGTATTAAATCTGGTCCCATGTCACTCAGCTTCTGTGGGCTTCCCAGACCTTCCCAGTAGAACCTGAACAGCTGCTGGGCAGTGCATCACAGACAAATCAGGACCTGCTTTAAGAATGCAGCTGAAAGCATAAAGGATGCAGGATAAAAGTGTGTCTGCAGAGGGGGCTGAGGGTTTTCTGCTTCACATCTTGCAGTGGCTGCACTGTAAAGCAGATCCCCAGAGCTGCACAGGGCAGGAGCCATCTTCCGCAGCAGCCTTACAGACACCCCAACCAGCTGGCTGCTTCCCCGCTGGTGTTGGAAGTCTCCTTAGGAAAGTGCTCCCTGCTGAGAGGCTTTTACTCATCCAAGGGATATTTTTGTCATTTTCCATTGGGTTGATGAAAGCACAACTTGTGAGAATCAGAACATGCTTGGGCAGTGGGGGACCTTTCCCTCTCTGGGAGCAGTGTCTGGGTGGGAGCTGCAATAGTGAAATGCTTCAGGGTTTGTGTATCATGGCCTTAAATCCAAACAAATTCCCAGCTGTCATGCTGGCAGTGCTGGTGATGTTGCTGGTTCTGGTGCCCATGAGCACAGTGCCTCCATTTCTCTGCTCCCTGGCTCCTGCCTTTCCCATGCCACTGCACCACACCTGTGCCTCTGTCCCAGCAGCCCAATGTCATACTGGCTTTGTTTGCAACAGCTGTACAGAGCAGCAAGGCCACACCATAAAATATGACCAGTTTTTATCAGAACAATTTCCTGGGAAGCTTTTTTCTTTCTTTTCTGTTCTATTTGTTTTTCTCCTTCTGTAACGTAATTTTAGGTTTTAAGAGGGGAAGGAAAATAATAAATAGTCTAGAGAAAATAGATTACTGGGGCAGTGTCTTAGGACACTGGAACAAAGGGGCATTCAATGAAATTAGAAAGTGGTAAATTCTGATCAGAGGAAGTTTTTTTTTATATGAGGTGGTTCTAGGCTGAGGATCTCATTACCTCTGGAGATAGAAAAGGCCAGCAGTGTGGTGTATTTTCAGAGGGCTGAAATTTGGATGGGCAGCAGGAATGCTGAGAGTTACCAAAGTCAAGAGACGGTGCATGGTGTTAATTGGGTAGAAATACTAAGCTTTCAGGCAAAAGATGACCTCTGTTTATCACAAGCTAGGATGTGCAGTGGAACAGTTTATTTCAGTGCTTGGTGGGACTTCAGAAACAGATCTGAACATCCCCAGCACAAAACAGTGATGCAGAGAAGCTCATTCAGGGAGTCTGCAGCAGCACCAGAATATGACTTCAGAATATGCCACAGGGCCACCCTTCCTCTCACAGACTCAGGCTTTTAGAGCTTCTCATGTGAGCAGGGCTTGGACACAGACACTCTGGACATGTTTCTAGTGAGAAATTGTGACTGTCAAGAAACTTGGGTTTTATTTCTCTGCTTCAATGTTGTTGTAAAAATAAATGTTTTTAGAGATATTCATAAAAGTTAATGGAAGTCTTGAATAGAGCTTTTTTCCCCTCCTACTGACCTAATAAAATGTATTGCTTTTTCTCCCAAGTATTTTTATATTAGCAGGCAGCGGCTGCTGCTGGATGAGAGCTGTTCTATTGTTATAAAATTACTCCAGATGGAGACCCTCTTGCTGGTCACTGACTTCAGGCTCAAGCAAAGCTGAAATGTAATGCTTGTCCTGATGGTCACCATCCTCAGCCAGGAAATATGGGAATATGTTTGGCTCAGGGAACAGTGATGATCTCCCCTTACAATGTCTGATTTATTGGATGTCTGCTAAAAGAATAGTTTTGGAATAATTTTTAGATTTTCTTTAAGAAAAGGAAGAAAATTAATTAAATGGGACTGATGCTCTAGTCTTGACAGGCATAGCACAAGAATCACTCCCCACAGATCTGGCGTTAACAGTCATACTGAATGTCTGGATCCAGTGCTCATGGCAGATCATTTTTCCATCTGCTTGGGAAAGTCAAGGCCGCTGTCTCCCAACAGCTCACATGGAGATGCAGCCAAAGTTTCTTACTGGCAGGCTAAGCCAGCAAGAGCTGTGTATGCCCACCACCATCAGGACCAAATGCTATAAAAAACCCCTAAAAATAGAATACTTGTGTGGTGCTCACTGTGCAGGGAAGGGAAAAAACATTTTTTTCCAGTGTGCAGAGGTACATCACTGCTGTGGTGGCAGTGAGGTGACCGGCTAAGCAAATCCAGGGTGAGTTCGGTCCTGCTCCAGACATCTCTGCAGATCACCTGGTGTCCAGACATGCTGCTGCAGCAGCAGGAGGGCATGCAGTCTGGAAAGATTATACCACTGCTAGAATATGCAGCAGCAGTAGTGGAATAAAGATTTTCTGTGCCTTAGTGCTGAAATGCTTCAGGATTTACCTATCAAGCTCTGAAATCCAAGCAAAGTAAATCCTGGCTCTGGTGAAGCACTGAACAAATGCTCCATCTTGTTCCTTCTGGTATGGAAGAGGCAAAGGAAGTTATCTTTTAGCTTGTCTAAGCTAAGCTGTATAATAAAAGAGTCTTTGCATCAAGCTCCCCTTTTGTTCTTGCAGAGAACCCACCCTTTCTGACCTATGAGACAATTTGTGCACATTTCAAGTTTTCTTTAGAAATGGCTTGCACTGAGAAAAACTTTTATTCCCTTTCTCTGTAGTCTGCCAGGTTTTCTGCTCTTTTCTAAGTGACCCACACTCTTAACAGCTTGTCCTGGCTGCTGTGCTATTCTTCCGCACACATGTGTTATCACCACTATTGCTGCTGGGCTGTTTGTCTTTTGATTGCAAGTGGCTGGAAGATTAAGCCTCAGGGAGCCCCGTTACTTTCTCATGGGTTTTCCTCTCCTCCAGCAGCTCAGCCTGGCAGGTGACTTTGCCATTGTTGTGCTTCTGGGGCTACGTAGGCATGTAGGAAGTTCACAGGGGAGATTTTCTGCATTTTCCTTCCCTGCCGATGGATCTGAAAACACTCTGTCAAAGCCAAGCGCTTGACTTTCCTGTAGTCCTCATGGCAGCACGTGGGTCAGCTGTACACCATGGTTTTCCCCAAGAAAACTTGGAGATTTCAAGGAGGGGAATTGTAATCCATTGTTGGATGCTGGTTCAGTCGGGTTTCCTTCTCCACTGAAAACAGCAGTCAGGTTTCCTTCTCCACTGAAAACAGCCGACAGGAAAGCAATTACAGGAGCAGATGTGACTTGTGACGTAAATGTTACTTCTGGCCCTTTTGTGCCTTTTTTTTTTTTTTTTTTTTTTTTTTTTTTTTGATTAATCCAATAGGACGATTCCAAAGCAAGTCAGCTGGTATGTGAGACACATGGATCTATGGTGGTGATTTCAAGCTTTTCCTTGGCTCAGTCAGATCCAGGGACAATTTACAATACCTTATCAACTATTTTTTAAAATAAAATCAGCAAGTAAGAGGAATTTTTGGAGCAACTTCAATATGTGCAACCTTGTAACTGCCTTCATGAATCCCACTGCTCTGTCCACTGACTGATGTCTCTGTTGTGAGCAAGGTATTGAAGTGTTGCTTGAAATCCCTTTGTAGTAATAAATCTGTGTTTTCCAGCTCATATTTCTTCTCGAGACAAGTTAAATCCATAGCCTGAAGTCTGGAAATAAGGCTGGTTTTAACTATTTAGGTCTTTTAAATCACCTCATTTTTAAGGACATCACATAATTTCTGCTGTATCAGATTGTCATGGTTTGAGGTTGGCACAATGCCAGTGCCTTCATGAAAATACACTTTCTGTAGTGGCTTCTGTGAGATGTGATCAGGAATAGAGCAAAGCAGGCTCTAACTTAGGAATAAGGAAAACAAACTTTATTAACTACAACATCTAAAAAGGAACAGATACAAAACTAAGAATGAAAACCCTGAAAATACATTCCTCCTCCTCCCCCTATTTCCTCCACAGCATGAAATGAAACCATAGATTTATACCCTGTCACCATCTCTCAGATAATCAATTTTCAGTTCATCATTACTCCTCAAATAATCAACCCTCAAGTTCATCAGGGAGAGAGGAGTCCCCTCTTGCACCATAGGCTTTTTCCAGAAACACAACTGAAACCTCTTGTGTTTCTATGTCACTTGTGGCACTGCCCGGAGAACATCTGTCTTCATGACTTCTCTCTCTGTCCAGTGCTCTCACCACTGCACATGGACCAGGACTGCTTTTAGGGTTCTTCATTTAAGGATGCTCTACTCAGTTCTAAAAGCAGCAGTCTCTCAACTTTGGGACACCAGTCCCTCCCAAATTTATTCTCTGGGGCCGAGGGGCCTCGTGAACAGAGATCTTCTTCTTCACTGAAGACAGAGGGCATCCCACACTTTCCTCAGCCGTCTCTGTTCACTCCACTGTTTACTGCACTCTCTTTGCCTTCAAGGCATTGCCTCCTCTTAAATGCAGTCTCTGTGTCACAGGAAAAATATGGGTCTGTCTATAGCTATACAAGAAAGAACCTAGCTCAAGGCCACTCCATTGTCTCTTCCCACTTCTTCAGACATCTTTCACATGCACCAACTTTCATCACACCTGCTCATTTTCTCATGCTTCATTCTCTCTCTCTTCATTCTGATTCAGGAGAATCAGTATTTGTAAAGTTTCTATCATTCTAGAAAGAGATTAACATCTTTGCTTCTGTCTGTCCAAAACTCTCACAGCGGCCAAGCACTTTCTCATATCACATTTCTCACTTCTTCTTCTGGCCAGCTGTGCTGCCAGTCCATGATATCGAATTTCAAAGCAGCACAGGCACTCTCTTTCTCTCTGTCTCCTGGGAAGTATAAAGAAGACCCTAATACTTCTCAGAGCTCTTCTAGCCTTCTATCTTGCAAGGCTTTCACCCCCCTCCTCTGCCCAAGGCTCCGGCCTACCTCACCCAGCCGCATGGCTTCCCCTCCCCCACCTAGCCCTAGCTGAGCAGGAGAGCTCTGACCTCCTTCACTGACCGAGATCAAGACAGAGTTCTCCTGGGAGTTCTTGCTTTTAACCCCTTGTGTTCTCAAAAGCGGTCCATACCTTCAGTAGCAATATTAAAATCAAAGCACTGATTAGTTTGACCACAACTTCCCAAAAAACTCACTTCCTTCTTAACCTATGACACAGATGGAGCTGTTACAGAGTGTTTCTAATATTTCTAGATGCTCACTTGTCTGGGTGTTTTGTGAGGATAAGCCCAGTGGGCCATCAAGTTTGATCTCCCTCTGGGTCCATGGTGAGGCCAGCAATCTGGCCATTGGCACACTGGTCCCTTGGCACAAGCCCCTTCCCTGAGCAGTCTGGTGTTCAAATCATCCTAGAGCTGTGAACTGTCCCCCCAGACAGCTGCAGCCCAAGAGCTTGTGTCTCCCTGCACCAAAAGCTGGATGTGTCCATGAGCTTCCTTGATGCCAGCGCAGCAGTGCCTTGGTGTTGTCCTTGAGCTACATGCCAGCCTTGGAGTCCCAAAGGGAGTGGTATCTACTGGAGCCCCAGCAGTCAGGCCCTGAGATTGCTCATCTCTTTATGCACAGGACCTTAATTCCTCCCAAACTCACCTGGCATTGTCTGCCCAAAGCTCATGTGTCAGCTGGAAACTGGACACACAGGCTGTTACTGACTGGTGGCTGAGCCAGGTACACATCTGGTATACATCTGGTTCAGTGGGTACACATCTGGGGGCAGAGGACATGTCTGCTGCTCACCTTGCTGCTACCCAGCACTGCAGGGGCCCCTCTCCCTGCCCATAGTGCTGAGTGCTGGACATTATGTCCATGTTGTGGTGGACATTATGCCTGCTCATGAACTAGGGTGCTGTAAAGCTGAATTCGCTCTATACCCTTCACTAGCAAAGGTTTTGCTTTCGTATTCTGTAGGGGTGGCCGCCCAGCCTGGTGGCCTTCCCTGCCCACAGGAAGGGAAGTTGGCAGGTGGCAGGAGTGGCCACCAGCAGGCTGCAGCTCTGAGTGGCGCCTGTTAATGTGAGGGCTGACTCTGTCTCACATTAAGTTTTTCACACGCTCATATTTCTGGCTAGAGAAAACTCTTCCAAAATGTGCCCTGCCTCATTAGCAGTCCCCACCCAGAGATCTCCTTTCAACTTCTCCAATCTTCCCAGCACCTCGCCACAGGGACCAGTCAGGGACACAATAGCTCCAGCCTGTTTATTTCATTTCACTTTTCCTCTTCTCTTGGCCGGCAGCCAGCAGAGATGGTCTTTGCAAAGATAATAGTTTCAACTTAATCATTCACCTCTTATGTGATCTAAAAGGAGTTCAGGAGACTGGAAGTTTTCAAGAAAAATAAATGAACTGAACTCTTTTGAGGGGGCCTCTTTAAGGCTGTTATATTGATTAAAAAAAAAAAAAAAAAAAAAAAAAAAAAAAAAAAAAAAAAAAAGCAAGTTGTTCCTGCACATCACCTTTGCCCTATTTATTTTTCAAATGCATGTTTAAATTTGAAGGGACAGTCATGAATAGGATTATGAAGTGTTTCTCTTAGTGAAGATATTTGTGTTTAGAGAGATGCTTTCAGCATGATATTCTAGTTGTGTTCATTCTGGGAGTTGTAAAGCTGGATCTGGATCTCAGAGGACTCCTTCCTCAGCCTGCATGTGGATGACAGGCAAAAACTTAACCATTTATTTGGTTTTGGTTGGTTGGTTTTTTTAAGGGGATTGTGGTTCTGTGTGGTTCGTTTTTGGATAGTTATTTTTGTCATGCCCTGAAGCTCTGATGTTTCAGAAAGTTGGAGGACCCAGTCCCTTGATGATGGATCCCTTTGGGTTGCCTCTAGCTAAGCAGCCACTATCACCAGCTCCTTTTGGAAAGACCTTTGTTTAAGCAACAGAGAACACATCTTCCTTCCACCTGGCATGGCTGAGGGACAGTGATTAAAAGCTGTATCTTTCTCACTGGTATATCCTGTCCATGAAGCTGTTGAGAAAATACATACCCTTAGGAACTATTGATAAAAATAAAAGATTTTCCTTTTGACAACACTTAACAAAGGCTTTTTTTTTTCTTTTTTTTTCTTTTTTTTTTTTAACTGAAAACCTGAAAAATTGAATGGTTTTGATAAAGAAGCTCACTTGTGGGGGGGGAGGTGGATTAAGACACCAGCAGTAAGTCTGAACCTAAGGAATGAGCTCCTAAATCATATAATTTTGGGGGCATCCATATTTTTGTGTAACCCTCAAACCAAAAGCTATGCTACGGTGGACCCTAAACCACAGGAAGAACCAAATGCCATCTGGAAAGTCTGGAAGGTCCAACAGGCTGCCCAGAGCTCAGGCTGCTTTCTCCCTTGGCTCTCTGGGATTGGGCTGTGAGTTGTGATTCTGTGATTCTATGATTCTTTCTGTGGTTTTCCTACCTTCACAGAAGCCTCTTTCCAGAAAAGAGTGAAGGATCTGAATCCATCCTTCCTCTCCCATGGTTCTAGCTCCATCCTCTGAGCTAAGTGACTGTGTGGTGCTCTAGCTCTCTGTTGTGGTGCTGCCTCTTGCTCATGCTTGAGTATGTGCATGTGTATGTACTCAGCACCCTCTCCCTGCAGCTGTGGAGGGTCTCTGCCTGATCCCACCTTTGGAAAACAGGTTTCATTCTGGGTACAGGTTGTAGGACTCATGTAATTGTCCATAAAATAGTGGGAAAGGGAATAAAGTTTTAACTGTCATTCACTATTCATAAAAATTCCTGCAGTGCAGACACCCATTTTCCATACTTTGACGACTAGGGGGAAAATTGTCCTGTCAGGCAGAGTGGGATTTCCAGTTCTTCTTTTCAGCAAATGAAGGGCTGAATTTAGCAAGCTTGGAGTGAGATGGAAATGAAACATCCATTCTTCTCCTCCCCCTTTTCCCCTCTTCCCCTGGGCATGCAGCACCCTCTTCCTTAAAGAACACAGACATGTTAATTTTCATGAGGCTGTGATGAGACACTGGGCTGGCCATGTGTTTCCCTTCCCCCTCACTGAGCATGCCAGTAACCACACATTACCCAAGGCCAGCACTTTCTGCATGACTCAGATATTTTTTTTTTAAGAACTAGAATCCAAAGGACATTTTCTTTGCTGATACCACTGGGACTAGAGGTCTTTTTTTTCCCACCAACCTTAAAAACATGCTGCAATACTGCAGATTTTTTTTTTCCTTTGCAATATTTTGTTGTTATTAAAACAGCACCAAGTCCCACAGCACCAAAGGATGAGATCTCTCTTGCTCTTTTCTCCCTTCCTCAACAGCAAATTAAAAAAAAAAAAAAAGGTTAATTAGACATAAAAGAAAACACTGAGGGATGCTTGGACCATCCTTGACGGTTGGACTGAGCTGGGAGCACTGGCAGTGCTGGATGGAGACATGGCACAGGTTGCAGCACCCAGGGGGTGCAAACGAGAGAAGGGGGAACAGCTGCCATCCTGACAATGGATCAAGCTGCAAAAAAACCTGCACTTTTCTTAGACCTGAGGCATCCAGTTGAGCCTGGGCATGAATCAATCAATGCCAGGTGAAAAGCAGAAGATGCCTTTGTGAAGGCTCTTTGTGAAGGACCCGCAGTCCCTCTGTCACCCAGGGTCTAGGTCCCAAGAGCTCCCACTCAAAGCTCTCTGAAGGCAAGGAAAGAGGTTTTGGAAGGGCTGGCACCAGCTTTGGTTGCAACATAATGTGGTACAGATAATCTGCATGCTTTTCCGTGCTGGAATTATAGATTTGTGGTGGGTGTCTGGGTGGATCCATGCTCCTGCCAGCTCAGTGCAGGAAAGGCCCAGCGAGCTTGCCTGGGAAGCACAAGCAACATGTGGAGCCAATGTATGATTCCTCATGTGAATCCCAAGGAGTTCAAATGGACATGTTTGGGGCCACGGTTCCCATCTGACATTGCCTGCCTGATGTGATTATTCAAGCCTGAATTTCTTCAATTGACAGCCGTGCTATTTCCAGACTCTTGGTCAGCATATACCACTCCGCTTCCCAGCCTGATGAGACCTGGATTTTCCCACACTCCTCCTTAAATGGAAACACATTGTTCATCTTCATTTTATTTATTTATTTGGTACAAAAAAACAAGATACTGCTATAACTTTGAAGTGCTGGCTTCTACAATGGTTGGTTCCTTTTTGGAGCAATGGGTTTTCCTAAAAGCTGCTGTCAGCAAGATCCTTATCAAACTTTCCTTAGCAGGAGACAATGAACATTTCACAGCATGAAGAGAAAAAATATTAAAAGGTTGGTGAGAAGACAAATGCACTTAGTGAAGAGATAGCTAAGGTGAAGATTAAGCCTTGTAAACACAGATTATTTTCTGTCTGATCACAGTTTCTGGACATTTCACTCCTTGAGTCAGTTCCAGAGTTAATTGAGGGGTGAAAATGGGGACCTGGGCAATGTCGGGACATTTCCATTTGGAACTCATGAACTTCACACTCATGTGCCCAAATACCAAGAACCTCACTGCCAGTAGTTGCCAGGGGTGGCAATTATGAAGGGATCTGGCAGGGAGAGGTATCTCTGCAAGCCACCAGGAGTGGCTGACCTGTGTGGTGGCCCTTGGAGCTGTAGGGAGATAAACCTCCTGCAGGAGCCCAGCTGCCAAGCCTTGTGGAGAAGGGGCAACATCTCCCAGAGCCTGCCCAAAACCTCTCCTGTGTCAGATCGATGCGAAAAGATGTTCTGGGCAGGGACAACCTGGGGTCAGCTTCAGACCTCTCCTAAAAATGCCAGTGCCACTGGACAGCTGGTGTGGAAGATGAGCAAGCACAGAAATGGATCATCCTAGCCCAGCATCTGCCAAATCTGAACAGCACATGCCAGCTCAGTTCCACAAGAGTCTCCATGGGGGCAGGCGCTGCGGGTGGCCAATGCCCCAGGTCAAGGCAGGGGCCTGCGAGTTGGTTCTGCTGGGGACAATCACTGCTGTGCTCTGGCTGAGTCCGAGCAGCTCCATGCAGGCGGGTGGCAGCTCTGTGTGGAAGATATGTGTCGGCTGGCATCTGCTGTGGTTTTTATTTCCCCTTTTAGCCTAATTGTATTTTTAATTATTTGTCAGATGGTTTCAAGCCAAGCTATGCAATCAGTCAATGTTTGTTGGTTAAATAGAAGTAAACACTAGGTTATATAAACAAAGGAGTGCTCTGGTTTATTGCCCAGGGAAAACGCCGACATCGTTGTGTGGATCCTCATCTGAAGGCTTTGAAGATTGCTTGCTCTATTTATTTTTTTAAAGATGGATAACTTTGTTCTATTTGCACAGCTTCATAAGGGCTTGAATAGACAAGGGGTAAAGTGCTGCAAAGGTAGGTCTGGCTCTGAAGGGGCCTGGTGGGAAAATGTGGTTTTGGATTCTGATCTCGTCCCAAAAATGTCTTGCATTTCAATACCTTTAGACAACTTACACATTGGAAATGCCAAGGAACCAGAAACCTTCACTCTAAAGTCAACTCTGCTTTCATTAATTTTAAGACAGCACTGAAAGAAGAAAACTATGTGTACTACAAAAACTTAGTGCTATGTGGAGCAGGAAGAAACCCATGAGGAATTCGGGGCTGAGCAAGGGTTCAGCCTCTATCCCCACTCTCACATTGGATGTTAAGGATCAGCATCCTGAGATGCAGGAGAGGTGTTCACATGAGGTGGTGGTGAGGGGTATGACACAGGGGAGAAAAAAGAGCCGCCCTCTAAGTAATAGCAGCAACAGCAGAGCCCAGCCACTGCTGGGGAGAGGCAGGCAGTGGGATGGGCAGAGTTGTGCCCCTGGGGCTGGGGAGAGGCTGAGCCTGGCTCAGATGACCTCCAGCACCCACAAAGGCAACATTCAGGGACCACATGTTCTCCTAATGTCTTCCTGTGGGAGATGTTGACCCCATTTTAGAGATGGGAAGACTGAGCAGCAGAATACAAGGACTCACCTTTTTTTGCCTATTGTGGGACTTGACTTTTTCCTTTGTAGCTGACCTGGTATCATCGCTCACCTTGTTTTTTTTTGTCATAAAGTTGCTGTCTGTGCCTGTGATCCACTTCTACAAGTGCTGGAGATCATTACAAATAATATTACATTTATCACTTCTCTGTGTAATGTGCCAATCCTGGCAGCACATTGTGAAAACACAACAGCAACAAGAAGCATATGTTCTGCAAGTCAAGTTAGTGGGATTTTTTTTCACTGCCAAGAACAATAATTTTTTTCCTTTTTTTTTTTTTTCTTTTTCAAAATAAACATCATGCTGGAATGTGCTGCAGCAAATGGCTTGGGCTCTATTATATTTCATGCAGCTTTCTAAACAATTTTCAACCCTGCTGGCCCAGTGTCAAACAGAAGGCAACCAACAATAGCAAAATCCCATTAAAGCTGAGAAGGTTCCTTCCTGAGGTGAACACGGCCAGAAATAGTAATCTTGGCTCTCTTTTCAATTTGGCATTGGGGACTAATAATGCCTGTTCTCCTAATGGAAATTATCTAATTTCATCCAAGTGCAGCTCCAGAGAGAGCTGGGCTGACGCACAAACAGTCAATATAACAACATTCTTCTTAAAGAGCTGAACAATGGGGCTTTGGTGGGACCGTGATTAACAATGTCAAACTAAGAACAAACAGAAGGTGTAAAAATAGGCATCTGAGGAGCTGACACAACGGACTATTTTTCATCTGTAAGGCCAGAGGAGAATAGCTTATTAAATTGTATGCTTGGAGCACTTCATCAGATGTTGTGTGGAATGATGAAAAAAAAAAAAAAAAACATTTCCCATCTGGGTCTGAATGTACTAAGGAACTGCACATACCTTATTAATATAAATCACGCTAGGAGTATAATTTCCATTAGCATTAAAAACCCATTTTTCAATTAAGTACTCTTGCACCAGGAACACCTAATGGGAAATAATGATGTTTGCTTCTTTTGGAAGCCGTGGAGACGGAGAAGGTAGAGAAGCATTTCTTCCCTCCAGTGTGATGGGGTTTTGTGTCTGCTGTAAGGTATCCCCTTCCCAGCCTAGCAGAACTGTATCCAGCCTCTGTGCAGAAGCCCCCAGAGGTGGTAGGGAATGGTGATGAGGGGAAGAGCTTCTCCAGAAAACTGGAACAGTGACCTAAGGTCAAAGCACTGCTGTCCTGTTTCCCACAGGCCCCCACCCAGGCTGGGCAAGAGAAGAGGTCCAACCTCCCTCCCTCCACCCCTGCTTCCTCCCCAGGGCAGCCTCATATTTGGAGAGAGCTGAGATGGCTTCAGGCCACCTCCACCCCCTTACCCACATGGTTCGACCTCACCCTGTGGAACTCCTTGTTGTCAGCCTAAAAATAGCCCTCCCCAAAACCAAATCACCACTCTGGACATTATTTCTCACGTGTTGAGAAAAAGCAGCAGTTCCTCTTTAACACTGAAGCCACAGCTGGTCTCACAGTGTGCCTGGTACATTAGAAAAGCAGAAGCATTAGAACTGGGTGAAACCACCACACAAGTCATTAGCTCTGGTGCCTTGCCTGCTTTCCTCAGGGCTCTGGCTCTGGTATTCACTCTGAAATGACTGCATGTGCCTGGGGTGAATGCCAACCCCTGTGTTTGTGCAGGCACACAGTGGTTCCCAAACCTCAGCATCACCTTGCTTTGACACTGAGGGATTTACTCTTTTTCCCTGCCTTAAGCACTGCAGCTTCCTTCTAGCTCCTAATGAAAGGAAAGTGTAGCCTTGAAATGTTGGATAAAATTCCCACCTCTGGTTAAGCAGGTATGGTTTCTTTTAATTTTTACAAAATCTCAAGTAGCCATTTACTCAGTGTTATTTTTAGAGCATGAGAGGGGAGGTCTGTGTTTTCATAAAACCCCCAGTTTCATAAAACCTCCAGCTGGGGCAGTGGGATTTTTTGCGGGACACGACACAGTTAACTTGGCTCTGTGTTGTGGCTGATGGCATCCAGGAATGACCCTGCTCCCCCTCGCTCACCCCACAGGTCACCCCCTGCTCAGGGTCTGCCAAAATTGTGTCATTTTCTTGTTCTCCTTCCTCCTAACAACAATAAAACTGATGAAACTTATGGAAATTGCTAGTAATGAAAGCAAATTGCACCAGAAGTAATACAACACCATGTTGCCCTCAGCCTCAGCTTTCACACCTGGTTAGTCCCCAGAGCTTCCAGAATCCAGTGCCTTTCTCCATGTGAAAGTCCCAGTTCACCCCCTCCACACCCAGCCCTGCTTCCTGCAGCCCAGCTCTCAGCTCAGCCCCCTCCCTGCATCAGCTGACCCCTTTTCACCTTCCCTTTGGCCTCTGGTCCTTTCAAATCAGGTAGGACACCTCTTACATATCATCAAAACTCCCAAGATGGGAGACAGATTCCTCACAAGGAATATTTCTCTACTTCCAGACTTTGGTGGGTAGCAGTATCCCACAGAAATGAAAGCAGCTTGACACGATAGCCATCCCTGCCTCCTGGCTGCAGGCAATGCTGCTGCCTGGGTATGCCAGAGCCCTGGAGAACATTCAACATCCAACGGGTGCCCAAAACATCCATGGGGGTCCTAGGAAGGAAATATGAGAAAGCTTCAGAGAGAAGAGTAAAGCCTTGTGGCTGAGCTCACTTCCAGCAGTTCCAGTGGCCATGCACCCAGACCGAATGTGACCCCAGAGTGTTGTTGTGATTAAAGAGTTTTATTGTTAACTTGCACTAGAGGGTGCTGCTTCATTAGACTTTGAGAAAGATTGCAGTAATGGGACCACCTCCAATGTCTTTATTCCTTGCAAAGTTAGGCTGGGACCTGAAATGTGTTGGGGTTCATATTACCATTCAATGTGGCCCCAAAATGAAATGGATTGCTTAGCTGGGAAAATGAGAATGTCTTGGCTTAGAAAGGAGTTTATACATCTGGGGGGCAAGAGTAAACATTTGGGTTAGACACTGTGACAAATTAAATGAAAAACTGGTCAGCTTTGCCTTTTTTTCTCCATTTCACAATTCCAAGATGAATGGATGCCTCAAGAAGCTGAGAAATCAGGAAAATAAATTAAGGACAGGACAGTGAAGGCAGACATGGGAGATAATGAGACTTTGGAATTCATTGCTACAGGACAGATAATCAAAATCTCATTATAAAATTTTTTAGAAGATATAAAAGCAAAATACCTTTTATGACTGCTACAGTCTTTTGGCTAAGATAAAGGTAACCAGATCCCAGGCACCGAGATATAAAATGATGTGTTAGAGGTGTCAGTAGGAAATTACCTCCCCTGTGTGCTGCATTGCAGTGTTGACTGTGCCTCTTCTGGTTTTGTTTCCATTTGCTGAAGGCGTGGAGGAGCAGCTATTGCTGTAGGCAGCATCCGAGACCCACAGCTGAGAAGGGGGTACCTTGCACCATCCTGCTCAGCTCCCAGAGCATCTGCCCACTCTCCTGGGTGTCTCACATGGAGGTGACCTGGATCTTCCAAGACCCGGTGGAGCCTGGCACAGGGAATCTTTGAGCTGTCCAAGCAATGGCTGGACTTTATTTAGAGCAGATTCAGTTCCAGTGAGGGAAGCAGCTCTGGAGGGTGTTATATACATGCTGAAGTCTGGCACGCTTGTTTATGGGCCCATAAAACTCCTCTGGCTGGCACTCCCACTTGGCATCCATGAGGAAACATCTTCCTTGGGCTAAAAAAGGTTAAAATGGGACTTTTTGTAAGGGCCTTGATGACATTATTTTCCTGGTGTTTTATATATACTAACAGCAAGGAAAGAGCTAGTTTTAAAGTTGGGCTGATATGTACCTACTGCATTTAAATCCACTTTGAACATGAAAGGAGGGGCAGAAGAAAAACAATAACTATTCTCAAATCCAGATGAGTTTTACAGAGTAATTTTCTTCTAGAAACTTGCCTTTCTTATGGGGTTGATTTTGTCTTTTATGCATTCTGGTATCTTTATTTCCAGCTTCCCCACATTTTTGACCGCTGTTGGCAAGAAGGAGGAAACTGTTTCCTACTAAGACTTTTATTAGGCAGTTATTAGTATTTCCTTCTTCAATATTGAACAGCTTTTTTGTGCAGTAACTTTAATGTACTGCTGCTGGAGAAGCAAAGGGCCAAAGGCATCAGCCAGGTTTTGTGGAAATAGACTGGGATTGTTCTGACAAAATCATAGAGATGATGATCCACTATGGGAATTAAAAAAAAAAAAATTTAGTTTTCATCTATACTTGCATCTAAATATCTACTGAGATACCCTGAGCCTGTCCTCAACTGCAGTACTTTGCCTCAGTTAAGGAGCTGCCTATTCGGGTCTCAGCTGAAAACAGCTGTAGTTACACTCTCCTGTCAGATGTAGGAAATACCTGTGGATGGTCTTTTCTCACTGAGAGTCAAATCACCTTCATTTTATGCAGCGGTGCTTGTTTTCAGTCGCTGTGCACTGTGCCAACTCGATCCAGTGTGTGCAAGTAAATGCTTCCCTGATGGGCGGTTGCACATGAGAGCAGGGGTCAGCACTTCTGCATGTCCTGTCACCTTTAATCAGCCAGCAGATGGTTAATTGCACACCAGCTCTGTGCAAACCTCTCTGTTAGTGAGGCCTGGGAAATAGCAACTAGCTTGTGATAAGTCCCCCTGCAAGCAGAATATGGTCTGACTGCAGCGTGAAAATGGAGTAAGCTATGAAATCAGGATGATTGGGTGGTGTGTATGATATGATGCTGATGGAGAGGAAAACATACTCAGGGGCTCTCTATGCATGAAGGACCCATTTTAGATTGCAGAAAGCAGTTACAAGAAGCAGCGCTTAAATTAACGGGTGACCTGATGAGAGGTTAAGCAGACTAGAAGAAGGTCACAGCAGTCCTGCCAGCTTGTCCCCCAAATGTGTGTTTCCCCCAGCACCCTCACCTTGGTGAGGTGATAAAGCAGCTAGTTTGGGGTATTATAGCAGTATTAAACTTTTCTTAGTGGCAGAGTTAATTTGATATCCCCAGGGGTAGGAACAGGCAGGCTGGAATGCAGGGAGAATGTCAGACTGGCATTTGTAACTTCAAGGAGCTTAAACCATCATGGCATTGCAGGATCACAGTGCCCATCTCCCAGCACAGCATCAGATGTCTAAAAATTGAATTCACAAAAGTCAGCATATTGAGCAGAACCTGCCTGCTCTAACCCATAGGAAACATGGAGAAGGAAGGTTCTGATCCTGCTAATCCTCAGACTGCTGCCTTATTTCCTGGGGCCTGTGAAGAGGCACTTCTTTCCAGCTGATATTTCATCTAGGATTCCTGGGTGTGTACCCCAACCTCTCCTTGTTACAAAGCTGCAGGTGAGGAGGATCAGGCGCTGCCCTCCAAAAGCACACTGATTCGAATTCAAACAGCAGTTAAAATACACCCGCAGGTGGCTTGAAATCCTGCCCTTCTGCACGGAAACCCAGATCCCGCCTGCTTTCCGACGCCTTCCACGGCTGCTCAGTAGATGACATAACATTAGTCGTGACTTACTGACACAGGTATTCAACTAAATAACGCGTGAAACAATGGAAAGGAAACGCCAAGGGTTTGACCAGCTCAGTCTCTGAGTTCGCTTGCGGTTCTGGGCAGTTCCTGCCTGCGCTGCTGTTGAGCCTTTCAGATAACGAGTTGTGCTTAGCTGGGGGAAGCCCCTCCAGCCCCGCGGCGGCGGCTGCGGCCGCTTCCAGCGGCGGATCCCGGCCGGGGGTCTCGGCCCACCGTCAGGGGGGCGGCCCTGCTGCAGTGCTTCCTGCATGCTGAGGAGGTGCGGGAGAAGCACGGGCGGCAGCCCCCGGAACCCCCCGGCTCCTGCATTGCACCTCTGCCCACCCTGCAGCTCCAGCCCGGAGCGGGTCCGGCGAGAGGTGCTCCCCAAACGTGGTCGCCCGCTGCTCGCACGGCCCCCGGAGTGGGTTATTTGGAAATGGGAGGTTTTGGCAGGGTGCAGAAGCCGCGTCCCAGGGACTCGGCAGGTGGCGACAGAGCACGGGCTTTGGGGAGTGCCCGGCTCTGCGCAGCGCGGGCGGGGCGGGAGGGCGGCTCCACGGGACGCCCGGGGCAGGGGTGCAGAGGTTCCTCTAAGGCCACCCGAGCGAACCTTCTTTCTGGAGGGCTTCCCGTGAGGATTAAATATTTGTTTTTGCAAATACTTTTCCAGAGAGATATAATGGTATTTTAACTTTTTTTTTTTTTTTTTTTTTTTCCATCTCGCACATATATGTTTCTAGATACAAACGCAGGAACAATCAGAGCATGTACAGAAGCCTAAAATCCAATAGGCAAGGCTCAGGCCACGGGAGGAGAAGGAGGGCTGCAGGCCTCTCCGCCAGCATCCTGGGCCGCTCGGAGGGGCAAATCTGGCTCCGCATCCCCCGCGGCTGGGCCGCCAAGTGCTGCCTGCGGTGACGGGGAGCCCCGAGCCCTCAGTGGGGTGAACAGGCTGAGTCAGGCCCGGGCACCGTTCGGGAGAGGCAGCCTGGAGCTCGGGCTGCCAGCATCCCGGCGGGATCCGTGGCATCGACCTGCCCGCAGCTCGACGGGGAGCTGGACGGGGCAGGCATTTGGCCGAAAGGGCTGTCCGGCCTTCTCCGCGGGGCGCTCGCAGGCAGCGCCCGGCCCTTTCCGGGATGCTCCCTGCTCCATGCCCTCGAGTAGGGACTCGAATAATTTTTTTCCCACCTCCTTTGTCGGCCTCAAGGAAGAAGAAAAAAAGTCCTTCGAGACTCCATTCCAAAAAAAAAAAAAAAAAAAAAAAAAAAAAAAAAAAGCAGCAGCATTGCTTCTGCCGCACAGTTCATTCGCCTCCTTCTCGAGTCCCTCGGAAAGCAAGATTAAAGGGGAAAGTCGCAGCTGTATATTTATGTTTTCATTGCTAGAAGGGAATTGATTTCCTTGCATTTATTTTTGTAGTTGCAATACACAAGGGCGGATTTGCGTCACCAAAGCAACTTGCTGGTCGAGATAAAGTTGCACAAATATTGAAAAGGGAAGTGCTCGCGCTCATTATGAAGTTTTTCTCCGGAAGAAATAAGGATTTCTGCTGTATCCTAAAATACTAAAGCCGCTTCTATTTTGGGACAAACCTCGCAGGCACATCCGCTCATTTAGTCCGAGTTGGAACCTCTCAAAAAACAGGAGATGACCTGGACTGCAGAGAGCCCCGCGTTTCCTGCAGCCTTCTCCCTCCTTGCACGGGGAGGAGGGGCCGCTGCCTCCCCTGGCAGAGCGGCCACGCAGCCCTGCGCGTCCCCGGGCAGACAGGGAGGCCCGCGGAGGCCTTTGGAGAAAAAGGACACCTTTGTCCCCAGGAAGAGGGGGAAGTCGGTGAGTGAGGCAGGTGCTCCTGGTTTCGGCCGCGAAGGATGCGAGGGTGCACAGCGCAGCCGAGCCCCGGGAAAGCACCTGCCCCCTCTTCCAGGACTCCCCTGTTCCCTCTCCCTCCCGAGGCGCAGCCCGGGGGTGAAGGGCTTTAGTGCGAGGCATTCAGCTTTTCCTTTCGAGTTATTTTAGTGCCCGCGGGATGGCAGCGGGGTCCCGGTCACCGGCGGCACCGAGGCAGCGGAGCCGCTGCCGTACCCGGGTCAGGTCTACCCGGCGTGCCCGCAAACGGGCCCGTCCCCCCGATGCTGCTCATCCACGGGCCCTGCACGGCAGCGAGGCGAAAGGAGTTTTGAAATCACCTCCTAAAAGAAAACAAACAAACAAACAAACAAACCCCCCAAAAAAAAACAAAACCAAAAAAAAAAACCCAACAAAACAAAAACAAAACAAAACAAAACAAAAAAAAAACCCAAAAAAAAAAAACCAACCCGGGGGGGGTTTTTTGCTTTTTTTGGTTTTTTGTTTTTTTTTTGTTTTGGTATTTTTTGTTTGTTTGGGTTTTTTTTTTGTTTTGTTTTGTTTTGTTTTTGTTTTGTTGGGTTTTTTTGTTTGGTTTTGTTTTTTTTTCTTCTCCTTGACTGCCTGGTGAGCAGCCACGGGCCGGTCCAATGCTCCGGAGTAGCAGTGGTAATTGCAGCAATAATTTAATGAGACGGTTTGCGGCCAGGATGCAGCGCCCAAGGCACACTTCGTTGCCTGTCCCCCGGGCGGGCTGGCGGGGTGGCTCTGCCCAGCTGTGGGAGCATGAGTGGAACCGAAGTCGTTCGATTCAGTTTGAGAGCAAGAGGCTGTTGCTGGGGTCAGCTGCCGTGAGGGAGAAAGGGGGAGAGATGCAAGGAAACGGGGCTTTCCGATGTCGAGGCAGGAATAGTTGAGACATAACCAACAATTTCTTTCGCCGCCTTTGGGTTTCGGACACATCTTGGCAAGCCAGCCCGTCTTCATTTTTCGGTTTTGTCTCGTTAATAAGAACCAAACCAGAGCAAAGAGGTGCCTGGCTTTTCCCGGGGAGCCAGCCTCACCCTCACCCGTTACAGCACACGGTTATTGGCTAAGGAACATGTTCACTCTCGCTCGCAGGTGGTTTCAATATTCCCACAGAAGCTACATCTTCATACCTGGCGAAAGAAAAATAGTTCGCCTTTCTGGCGGTTCCCCCAACCCGTCAGAATTTGGGAAATGCTTTGGAAAAAAGAATGATATTTCTGAAACAAAATCAAAGCAAACGTACAATCGTCCGACCCGGCAGACTCTTCAAAACGACAGCGACTGCTTTACTTGTACGAAAACTAAAAATAAAGAAAGAGGTGATTTTCAGAGTCAGGTCAGGACAAACGCGATGTTACAGAGGAGGGAAAAAAAAAAATGTGCCAAAGATGCTTTCATAGATTTGTCCCTAAATCATTGCAGTGAATATAACGTATGATTCTGGTGTACTGGAAAAAGTGGGGGTAGTTCTGTCGTCAAAGGTTTGAGGAATTCTTAAGTAATTTTTAAGGTGTAATTGGTGTGCAAGCAGATGGAGCCACCGGGATGGAGAAACTGACAAAAATCTATCCCAAAATTACACTGTCGTCAAAACAATACCAAGTAATTAATCTCTGCTAATGCAGGACCCAAAGTGTCCTGGGCCCAGAATATCTGGGAGCTCTCATAAATGCATATATTGCATGCATCAGCATGGACTCCTTCTCTTCCAGACTATCCCAGGCTCATTTATCTGGGAAGGAAACATATTTCCTTGAGAATCGTTTCCAAGAGGACAGGCTTGCTTCCAATAGCCAAGAATTTCCCCGCGCGTTTCTTTCAAACGTTTGGAAATCGCGGCTGCAGCAAGCGCGGCGACCTTGCGCTGTAATTTTTTGGGGGGCGGGGCGGGAAGGGGGAAAATAGTTTTTCAAAGTCCAGAGCGCAATTTCAGGGGGTATAGGTGTGTGTAGGGGTGTACTTTGTGGGGCAAACCGCTCCGAATAAGCGAGTCCGGGGCCACAGAGCGGGCGCTGTGGGCGCGGTGGCCGAACCCGGCCCCAGCTCTGCGTGGGCGTGTCGGCGGGAGGTGCTGCCCGGCCCCGCGGATCGCGGATTGGGCGCGGGGAGGGAGCGAGGGTTGCTCGCTGCCAGAGAAAGTTTTGGGGAGGGGTGGATGTTTTTTCTTCCCCCAGTGCGAGGAAAGGGGGTTTGGTTTGGGTTTGTTTTGTTTGCGTCGCTCCGCTCCTCGCCCGCTCGCTTTCTTCGTCTGACCGTGGGTTCTGGGGACTTTTTAATTTTCGGGGTTAATTTTTTCGTTTTATTTTCGGCATTTTTTGGTGGTTGGCGCTCCCTCTTTGCCCCTCCGAGAAGTGCTCTACCAGCCGCCTCTCGCCCGCCATCCCTCCCCATGCGCCCGGGGCCGCGGGCAGCTCCGTGGCGCACACCCGGGAGCTGAGCTGCGGAGCGGCACATCCCCTCCTCGGGCAGGATGTACACGGCCGGGCTGGCTCCTTTCTACGCCTCCAACTTCAGTTTGTGGTCAGCGGCGTATTGCTCTGCTTCTGGGCCGGCGGCCGGCGGCTGCTTCCCACTGGACGCCGCGGCGGCGAAGAAGCCGTCCTTCTGCATCGCCGATATCCTTCACGCCGGCGGCGAGGCGGCGGCCGGAGCCGCCGACAGCCTGCCCGGAGGGCCCGGCACCGGGATGCCGGCCGCGCTGGGAGCCGTGCACCACGGTGGTCCATTCCACGCCACGGCCTCGCCGCTCCGGCCCACGCCTGTCGTGGCCCCCGACGCCCCCGCCGCCGCCTTCCCGCCGCGCCTCTCGCCGGTCTCCGCCGCCTACCACTCCCACCACCACCGCCCCCCGCAGCACCGGTCTCCCGCGGCGGCGGCAGCGGCGGCGGCGGGGGGCGGCGGAGGCGCCCCGGTCCCCGCCCGGCTGCCCGGCGGCCATACGCACAGCTCGGCGCCGGCGCCCGCTAGCAAGGACCTGAAATTCGGCATCGACCGCATTTTATCGGCGGAGTTTGACCCCAAAGTCAAGGAAGGCAACACGCTGAGAGGTAGAGAAATTAGCTTGTCTGCTTTCCCTGCTAACGCTGTCGATGCCGTTACTTGTGCTGTAATTAGCGACTACATCCGCGATTTGAAAACTTTTGGATCTAGGCTAGAAAATAATTATTTTTAAAAAGCGCGTTATAAATCAAAGTTTCTAACAGCTCTCCCCCCCACACCCTCCTCCCCGTCCCGGCCACCGCACGGCAGAGCTGGGGCGCAGGGCTTGTGCCCCTGGGAAAATAGCGATAGCGTGAAAGTAACGAGCGGAGCGCTCATCACTTCCCGGAACGGCCGGGGATTTCTGCCTCCCAGAGCACAGCCCGTGTTAAAGGCTTTCGCTGCAATCCATCTCGCCTCGAGGCCTGTAAACATCCTGACCAAGGGAGTAAATAAGTCGGAGGATGTCTCACTGCCGGGGCACGGCCGCCTCTTCCGAGGAGAGCCCTTGGGGGCGGGAGATGGCGGCTTGGAGCCCCTCCGACCGGGCACCCGCTCCGAGTCATGCCGGGTTGTCGGTCTCGACCGCGGTATAACAGAGCTCTCCTTGTTCCTGTGCTCGCAGATCTGACCTCCTTATTAACTACGAGCCGCCAAACTGGGGTTCATCTCCCCAACTTGCAGCCTTCCGCCGGCCAGTTCTTCGCGTCTCTAGACCCCATTAACGAGGCCTCTGCTATCCTGGGTCCCTTAAACACAAACCCAAGGAGCTCAGTGCAGCACCAGTTTCAAGACACTTTTCCAGGTACATCTCGTCCCTCCTCGACCCTCCCGTGGCACAGGACCCTCCGTCCTGGAGCAACCCCCTTCCTCCTGGAGGGACTCGCCAGGCAATTTTGCAAGGCTGGGGTTCGTGTAGCAAGGTTCAGATTTTGGGCGAAAGCCGAGCTGCGTGGGGGGGAGGAAGAGCTGCCTAGTTAGGGCCTGATCTAGAGGACCGTCCCATTGAGTACAGGAATAACCTGGGCCGAGAGAGAAGCGGGGAGGTGGGGGAGGAAGAAATTCGGGTTCCACACAGCTCCACCCGCACGTGAGGCAGCACAAGCTGACAGGACACGTACCCATCGGGCAGGCAGGGCCACGCTGGCCCGGGCCCTCCCTGCATTACCGCACTCCAACTCTTATTCAGATAGATTTAAGGCTCCCTTTCAGACTGCAATATTAATAACGCCATCTCCCCCTCTCTTCCCCCACTTTTCTCTTCCCCTCCCCAGGTCCGTACGCAGTTCTAACCAAGGACACGCTGCCCCAGACGTACAAGAGGAAACGCTCCTGGTCCAGGGCTGTTTTTTCCAACCTGCAGAGGAAAGGTTTAGAAAAACGGTTCGAAATCCAGAAGTATGTCACCAAACCAGACAGGAAGCAACTGGCGGCGATGCTGGGGCTGACAGATGCTCAAGTAAGAACGGCTTCGGTTTTATTTCAAAACTTACTTCCAGTTTATATGAATACCAGAGGGCAGTTAGGTTTCAACGTGATTTTCCCTGCCTTTATCATGAGTGGGAAGTCTGTCTGAGGAGCTGCACCTTGCCCCGAGCATCTCTTGCGCCCAGGTTCCGTGGTGTACCCCGGCCCGGTGCGGAATTTTCGCCTCTGTGTTGGCCACCGAGGAGCAGGCCGGGCGGAGAGATGAGCGGAGCCAGGGCAAGCCATCAGTGTGCGCTTTACTGGAGTGCAATTTGCTGTAGGAGGCAGTTTAGGGGAAAGGAAGTAGAAGCGAAAACACTATTCTTAATATCCCTTTTTTTCCTTTTATTTTCTTTTTCTTTTTTGATAAATCTTTCCTTGCGTTGTGAAATCCTTCGTTCTGAGGAAGTGAAAACATTTCCTCAAACGGAAGCATTAAACGCCACTCTGTAATGATTCCACTATTGAGGCCCGCAGCGCACAGAATTGTATAACGCTGTGGTTTCTTGAGCAAGATTTGGTTTCCTGGTAGAAGAAGTAGAAGGAAAGAGGAAAAAAAAATCCAAACAAACAAATAAACGGGGTGGGGTGTGTGCGGTATTTAAATACACAAAGTAGAAGGAGGAAAAAACAAAATAAAAACCCCTTTAGTCGAGTAAGGATGTGGGCAGCGAGAGGGGAGGACGGCGCCTCCTCATCTTCCCGCGTTGCCGGTCCCGGTGGAAGGGGTCGGGGCCAGGCGCTGCGAGGGGCGCAGTGCTGGGCGCGGTGGGGCCCTGTCGCCCGTCTAAGGGCGGCGCGGCCGCAGGTGAAGGTGTGGTTCCAGAACCGGCGGATGAAGTGGCGGCACTCCAAGGAAGCGCAGGCCCAGAAGGACAAGGAGCCGCCGCCGGAGCCGGAGCCGGCGGCCCAGCGAGCCGGAGCACCGCCCGCCACCCCCGGGGAGCCCGAGCGCAGCCCCAGCCGCTCCGACGGCGACAGCGACAGCAGCGACGCTGAGTCCCTCGACATGGCCCCCAGCGACACGGAACGGACTGAGGGCGCCGAGCGGAGCCTGCCCGCCGCCGGGCTGGGCAAGTCCTCCGGCAGCACCGGCCTGCCTTCCCCCCCGGCCGCCGCCACCAGCCCCGAGCCGCGGAGTGGTCTATAGTCGGGGTGGCCCGGGACCTGTGGGCTAATTTATCTCCCTTCCCCGCCCTGGGGCGCGGCAAGACCGGCCCAGCACCGGCCCCGGCCCGCTCCCGCCTGTGGCCAGCGCCCGGCCCGGCCCGGGGCGAGGGGCCGAGTATGCAGGCGGAGGGGGGAGCCCCAGCCCCGCGGCGGCGGAGCGTGAGGCGGCCGCCTTTCACTCAGAGCTGCTCGCAGGAGACCGGGGATTTTTCCCTTTTTTCCCTTTTTTTTTTTTTTTTTTTTTTTTAAATTTTAATTTTCCGTTTCCCGCCCATCGTTCTCTCCAAGGGAAATCCGAACGAGGGACTGCGAGAACGCTCTCAGAAATCCCCACCTTTCCCCGCCCCACCCCCCAACCAATTTACAATGTGAAGTATTTTGTCAACGTCCTCATTGGTTGCAACTTGTTGCTTCGAATTATCCGGCCAAGAAATACTGCACTGACAAAATATATAAATAGAAATATATATATATATATATATAAAACCCCTGTAAATAAAATGTTTGCTATGGTTTGTAGCCACGTCAATCTTTTGACCAGGGGCGAGGGCTGGTGTGGCTGCCGCAGCTTCCTTCACCCCGCTCGAAGGCAGCAGCTGCCTCGCCTCGCCAGGCACCCTTCTCTTCCTTTTTTTCTTTTCTATTTTTTTTTTTTTTTTTTTTTTTTTTAATGAAGGCAGTGAGAAGGACTGGATTTGATGACGCAAAGTTGTGCCCCCGACGAGAAAGTCATCAGCGGCATTCGTAGCCCCGCATGTTCCTATGCCGTGTGAGGTGGCTTTTGATTACGGATGCCAGGCAGGGCTGGGCTGTCCGACCGACCGCGACTCCCGGCGCTGCTGCCAGGAGCCGGCGCAGCAGTTTTGCGGCGCAGGGGGCACACGACGTGTTTGATTTGTTTTGCTTCGCTTCGTTTTGCCGTGCTTTGCTGTCGCTCCGGTTCGCAGCGCACTTCTTCGCAAGCCCTTGTGACGTCACAGCGCGGTCTTGCGGCTGCGGGGGCCGCGCTGTGACGTCATACAGGCGCTGTGCGCGGCGAAAAGGCGGATGGTGCCATGGGGGTAGGGTGAGCACCGGCGTGGGGGGGACAGACGGCGGATTCTCCCCCTATTCCTGTGGGTGCCGCTGGGGCTGAGTGCCCTCACCGGTGCGTGCGGCCTGGCGGCTCCACCGGGGCTCCCCGGGAGTCCAGGCCGGGATCCGACGGCTCCGCTGGGGTTCAGAGTCAGCTTTGCCCTGGGAAAAATATAAAGTAGTAGAAAAGCCGCGCTACTCCATGCTCCGTTTCTCTCGGGCCACGAGGGAGGGCGGGGGCCGTTTCTGAGGCAGCCTGCTTACCCCTCCTCCCTTGCCAAGCAGCACGTATTAGAGCGAAAGCTGCGGTGGTGCCCCTGTGCTTCCCTGTGGGAAGAGAGTTTTTTGCCTCGGCACAGAAATCCACGAAGGTGGGTTGCTGCTCACGGAGGCAAGGGAAGGGCAGGAGAGGACGAGCCGCCCTCCCTCTGCCCCACAAGCTCGGCCGATGGTCACTGAACCTAGGACATCGCTAGAAAGAAAGGGGAGACAGAGGAATAAAGTTAAGGACCGAGAAAATGCCGGTGTCCTCCAGCGATGCGGAGGCGGGTTCATATCTGGCCTTCGCCCGCTGCTTCTCTGAAGGCTCTGGCGAGAAATCCTTCGGGGCCGGGGGGTTTTCCTGGAGGCACACTCTCCTTGGGGCCGCCCTTGTTAGCGAGAGCAAATCCCCGAGGAAAGGGAAAGAAACACCCACAGAATTCCCCCCACTAGAAGCCCTGGGGAGAAGGAGCTGGGGCATACAGCCGGCCAAGAGACATCTTGCGGGACGAAGGGAAGGGTGAATTGGTAAAAACACGTATAACCGAGAGGTCAGGGGCTCCGTCAGAGCCACCACAGGCAGGGTGGTTTTCAAGTAGGGCGCGCACAAAGTTCTGATGCATTCGCGGACGCCCGTGGCGCCCGCGCGGGGTAGCGCTCCCGGGGCACCGTCCCTGACCGACCCCTCTTGGGACAGAGAAGTGGGACCGGGGAAGAAATTACCTGGAAGGGCTTTGTAAATTAATGTTCTGCCTTTAAAACCTTGCCAGGCAGGAAAGGAGGGGGTGTCACAGCGCAGTGTGGGCCCTGCAGTTCACTTTCAGCCGCAGAAAGCGACTGCGCCCATCAGCGCGGGATTTGCCATGATGTTGGAAGGGAAGCCGCGGGACAGATGCCCAGCGAAACACGACTGTTTCGCCTCCGATAAACCACCGTGAGTGTGGCTCATGGAACCGCAGGAATTTGTTTGTCTCTTGAGTTTGCTTCCTGAAGACTAGCCTGAAGACTAGTGCAGGAGAGAGGGTTTTGGAGCGGCTCTTGTCAGATGAGAAAAGAAAAGCGCATCGGGAAAGAGTTTCTCTTCCCTTGGGTTAAAGGCATCTGCGTCTCCTCTAACGCAGGGCTGGCTGTGTGGGGCCAGGCTCTCTCCACCTCGGGGTCCCCAAATAACGGGAGCAACGTCCGCCTGGATTTGGGGTCGGGGAGAGAGCGAGGCGATGCCTTTATTGAATAATTTTAAGAAAACAGGGGGGAAAAAAAAGAAAAAAAAAAAAAAAGAAAGAAGGGGGAAGAATGATCTTGGGACTCGAGCTTTGGGTAAAGATGCTCAGATTGGAAGGGAATAAAATTCCTTCGTCCTGTGCCCGCTTTCTGTGCTCCGTGCACCTCAGGTGCTGTTCGGGCCAAGGGGCCAAGTGGCGGAGCGGGAGGATGGGTTTCTTCCTCCCCCCCGGCTACAGGGAAAATTAATTACATCTCTCTCCAATTTGCTCGTGCTGTGCACGTGCAGGTACAGCAAAGCCAGGAAAAGGCGTTTGGGGAAAGATGCTCCCATGGAGGGATTTTTGTCCGTCTCTTCAGGGAAGGAAGTTTTCCCCGTCCCGCGAGGCTGCAGTTACAGCTCTGTTTCTGCGGGAAAAAATCGGGACAATGTGACCGCAGACAGCTCCAACGCCGTTGGCTGGCGAAGGAGACATGTCCGTAGTGCAATGCAACACCCCCGCTCCCAGAACAGGTCAAAGAAAGCTTGGGGGAACCTCTATTTCGTTTGCTTGTTATGGCCAGGTAACACGAAAGGCTTTTGATGCTGGTTGTCCCTGAACTATAGACTCCCGAGCCCACTGTTTTACTGATGACCCGAAAATCCCCGACGGTGTTTCAATCGGGGGCAGCAGCTTTCGTGGCAGTCTCTTCACCTCCCCTAAATCCGCTGCGACTCTTTCCAGGTCTGGGCCGGGCACCGCAACCCCTTCGGGCTGTCCCCGCCCGCCACAGGGCGGCCGGGTGACGGCGGAGTGTCGCGGTGGGGCCGGGGTCCCTGCGGAGGGGCCGGCAGGGTCTTCCCCAGCGCTGCCATGGTCCCCTCGGTCCCAGCCAGAGCAGACTCATTGCACAAACTCTCTTCGTTGCTTTGCTTCCTCACCCGGACGCTCCGCAGAAATTTTTCGTGCTGATTTCAAATGAAAAGCCAAGAAGCAGGAGCGATACACGCTGCCGCACGGAGGACAGAGGTTTTCCTGCCTCCTCCTGCCTGGCATGTATGGGAAATCGGATTAATACAGAAGCGGGAGGCCTCGCCGTGCCGCTCCGTTATCCCAGCCCTGTCTGGGGGCATCCACACTCGCAGAGATGCGTAGCCGGGATGAACAGAGCCAGGTCCGGCCAGCCTTCTTCCCGGGGAGCAGCTTACCGATAACCCTACCTTTCCCGGGCGCTGTGTTAGGAAGCCCAACGAGATACTTTTCGTCAGATTTCTTACCAGACACCTCCCAACTCCAGAGACCTGAGTCAATCTCAGAAATAACAGCCACCTTAGAAGAAAAACACCCTAAACCAATAAAACAACAAAACAGAAGCAATATTTTAATTAAGAGATACACGGTGCAAAAGGACAGGGTGAGGAACTGGCATCCGGGTCCGCCGCTGTCCTGCCCGGCGAGGACGGGGTGTCTGCCGCGGTCCCCCCGCCTCGGTGCTGCTCCCCCCAGAGCCCCGTGGGAGCGGAGCCGGCGGCAGCGAAACCTGAGTTCGCCTCCATCGTTAGCAGAGACCGGCCCCGATCCTTAGGAAAATATTTTTATTTTATTTTAATGTCGGGCTTAAGCTGATGTTTTAAAAAATAATTGTTTTCAGACCCCAGTTCGCTCGACATCGCCGTTTCACACTCGCAGGCACACACAGCTTTCCCTGCAGTTCATGCTTCGGGACTGCCTGGCGTCTGCAAGACAAACTGCAATCTCCAAAATGTCAACTTTTGCCACAATCTCGACTAAAAAAACCACCCCCTTCTTATTGCTGTTGAGCGCTCATCAGAAATAATGGCTGTTTACACAAAACCTTTATTCACTTTCTTAAATAAACACCAGTGAATTCAAATAAAGCAAAGCCTCAGCTATAATTCAAGCACAAGGTTTGCTGTGTGTATTCTCGGCTGTGGACCTGGAGAGACTCCTCGGAGAGAAATATGAGGTCTCTTTTCATAGTCCCCCTCCATTAGCTAAATATGCTAGCTCACTTCGGCCAGGTTTATACTGCTTCGGTTTTCCTTTTTCTTCCCTCTCTTTTTATGTTTTTTCCCCAGCTGAAGCGGAAATATTTCGTCCCTTTTCCCTTTTTACAGAGGTGTGGTCCGGGCGCTTTTCTTTTTAAATCAATTTGCAGAAGCCCCTTTCCCTCCCCTTCACAGCCCCGGCTCGGGGGCGCGCTGCGGGAGCACCGCCGCCCTCCGCAGCCCGCCCGGCCGCGGCGGATGCTCGTGGCTCGGCGTGCAGAGGTGGCTCTGATTATAAGGGGAGGTGTGTGGCTTGTGGGTTGGCGAGCCCGGTGAGGCGATGCCAAGGTCTCGCTTATCTCGGAAAGAACCGCCTATAAACGCAGTTCGTGCAGACCCACGAGCTCAGGACCCGAGGAGGGAGCGGCGGCCCAGCCGTCCATCGCCCCTCGAGGGAACCGGGTCCGTCCCGGAGCAACGCGGAGAGCACTGTCCTCCTGCTCCCCTCATCTCCGCCGCTCCCAGGCCGGGACTCGCGGCCCCAGCCCTAATGAGATCCATTAAGCGTATTATTAATGTGGAGGTTTGCTGTGAGGTCCCGGCTGGAGGGAAGCGGGGCTCTACTGCAGATACAGGCGCTCTGATCTGCGCCACCTGGCTGAAACCAGAGAGCCGCCACTTCATTAATGGGTTTAGCCTTTGCTAATTGGTGTCTTTAGGAGCCTTGCCAAATTCTGCTCGGCGATCTTTGGAGGCAGCTTTTGTTTTTCCTTCTGCCGGTGACATTCGCTGACGGCAATCAGAGACGATCCCACTGCAGCGCCGGAGGCCCGCCAGGCGGCCCGACAGCCCCCGACGGGCCAGGCTGGGCTGCGCGGCCCCTCCGGGCACCTCCTGTCCGCTGCTGCCTCCACCATCACCATCTACCATCGTCATCTTCAGCAAAGTGGAAACGCCACAGCTGAACCCCATAGCGAGCAGAGCCAAACCCAGCCTCTCCTCTCGCCTCGGTGACGGCTGCGGCCGCTGACACGAGTGCAGGTGGGGCAAAAGGAGACCTATGACCCACACCCTCCCTGCGGAAAGCAAGCACGAGGGCTGGGGCTGTCCCTGTCAGCCGGGATAGTGGGGAAAACTGCCGATCCCAGGGAAAAGGGGAGCGGCAGGGGCAGTGCCCGGCCGTGCCAGCACCGTTCCCGCAGCAGCCCGGACCAGCCGCGGCTCTCCCCGGCCCACAGAACCGGGGCCACGACCGAGCTCCTTTCATCACCCGCCCTCGGGGTCTACTTCGTTCCCGGCCCCGCGGCTCTGAGCAGCTTTTCTGAGACTCAAACGGCCGTAGCTAATGAAATCCGTTCACCGCAAATCACAGAGCTCTACCGTACGCTATAATCAAATTTCTGCTTGCCTTAAAAAACCCGGGCCACCCTCCTCCACCCCTGTTCTCCGGGCAAACCCCAAATCAAAGGTTTCTAGCCATCACACCCCTCCAGTTATGCCTGGTCCCAGGCCATCTCTCCCGGCCTTCGTGCCATCGCCCGTTCTTCCTGCCTCCCCGCGATGACCGGTTCCTTTCCTCGGCCGCGAAAAGAGGCGGCTGCTCGGGACCACCCCTGTCCGCTTCGTCGGTCACCCGCATGGCAGAGTGGGGGTGATGAAAGGATGGGGATGGTGGAGAGAACAGAGTGGTTGTGGGGTTTCTTGCCCAGCAGCCCAAGAGACGGGTCGGTGGGGAAATGACATGCTTTCACAAACACACACACACAAATCACTCCAGCCTCATTTCCCTGGTAATGTGTCACCAGCCGTGTAAGTCAAGTATTCAGGGGTCAGACACAGCTGATAAATCACGCCTAGTGGGGATTTTATCCTCCTCACAGAACCGTCGTCACCGGGATTTGCTGAAACAATCCGCGGGCTGCACCCTGGTGCCGGCCCCGAGGCGAAGGGTCAGAACCGATATGAAATGCAGAGGTATTCCGGTCCCCCCCTCACCCCCTAACCTGGAGCCCGCCCGGCCTTGGCCCATTTAAGTCGGGCTACAAAGGGCTCTGGCCCGTGCGGGGCCGAGACAGAGCCCCCAGCTCCATCTGACCCCCGAGCCCGTGCCTGAACGTAGCCAAGGAAAGCAAGAAGAAGCAGAATGGGATGCAGCCATGGAGCCGGTCCATCTCCCCGAATACATCCCAGTACGACTCTAAAATGCATGAGCTCCCAAACTGGCCCGAGTCGCTAGAGCGCTCCATGCTTCCATGGAAGAGCCCAAGACCTGGCCCTAAGCCTTGTCATTGTCTTTTGACACCACATAAACAAAACATGTAGTTGCAGATGAAAAATAACTTGAGGGAATTACAGCCTGTGTTTTACAAGCAATCCATTTGAGCTTTTCTATTATCATAATTATTTTAACGACAGTAGAAATATATCGGGATTCTCTTTTTCAGCGCATTTATACAGAAATCCTTACGTAGGTATTGGAGTATGGACATGACCATGCATACACGCATATTTATACGTAAAAGCAGTTAATTGCAAATACCTGTCTGTGTAAATGACTAGACTGTGCGAGGGCATCAGTGTCTTTAAAAGACCTTTTCAGCAAAAGTGCCTAGATTACAGGCTTGTTTAATTCCTGGCCATAACGAGATTCGTCTGGATCCTAACAGAAATGCCCAGAACAGTGACTAGAAGATGACTTGATGAAGTAGTGTCTTAGTCTACAAAAATGGGCTGTTGATGAGGAGATAAGGGGTTAGACTGCAGCTGATACAACAGCCCCTTCTTATGGCTACAGTCTTTCAGCGCGGCTCGGGAGACGGTGTTTTTATCAGCGGTGTAACATAGAGGATGTGGAGCTTGCTTCTGGCTCGGGCTTGGCTCTGTATGCCTTCCCTTTTTACTGTAGTTCTTCAGTTCTCTAGAACTTAATACAATACTTAATATCGTTCGCTACACAGCATTGTATTTCCAATGACAAATCTTAATGGGGATCGTTCGCCTCAAGTGGCCCCTTCTTCATCCCCGGAAAGTCCCCTCCCGCCCGCACCCACCAGCGTCTGTGACTGCAGCCGTGGCGGGTTAACCGCCCGTGGCTGAGGAGGAACAGTTCTCTCTACTTTATCCTCAAACCTTTGGGAACATTGTCCGGGATGGGGTGGAGGTGGGAAACGTCCTGACGTCCTCTCCGGTGCTGCGGATTGCTCGGACCCCCGCCATCCCTGGCGCCCGCAACCCGCCCGAGGCGGAGGGGTCTGGGGGGCGGCCCCGGCGGGATCGGGCTCCTCTCTCCGCCACGGTACACGTGTTTATTTGCGCGCGCACCCCTCCCCATAAATCCCACCATCTGTAATCATTATCTACATGGAAACTTTTGCCCCCTGCAGCCCCCAGGAACGTCGTCCTCCCCCCCTCACCAGCCCTAGTTAGCGGTGATGATTTTAAAAGCATGCGATGATCTAAGCCCTAATACTAATATTATGCATCATTTGGACAGGATAACCATGCCACCTTGTCAAACGCCGCCTCTTTACACAACCCATTTGCTGCATCGCAGAGTCATAACGGCGGTGATGGATGGGCCGGGGACCCCCCCGGCGAGGGCAGGAATGCGGGCGGGCGGAGCCCCCGCGCCCGCGGCCGGCCCGCACCCCGCCGGCGACAATTTATGGTCTGTGTATATTCGCTGGCTCCAGATATCGGCAACTTAATGGATGGTTATATTTTATGAATCCGAGGCTCGGATCTAGGGACTCGGGAGTCCCTTCCATGTATGGTGCACTCCTGTCTCACCCTTAATCCGCCCATCAGACAATAAACTTCCCCGCTAAATGCGCTGGGAGATAACAGATAACTTTTATTGATTACAAGAAAATGCTCGAAACTAAATAAAGGGTTTTTATGAGGATCCCTGCGAAGACTCTGTTCCCCGCAACCATTAAGCGCAATATCGACGTTTTACTGAGTGTAAACTGTGAACTTGTTTATCCATAAAGATTGGAGCGGGCGGGAGGCAGATGAAAAACGCGATGCTCGCCGAGAGGAGAGGAGCCGGGCTCAGAGATGCCACGGGGCTGCCAATCCGGAGGAGGGTGCCCGGTGACTTTCAGGACCCCCTTTCGGTCTCTCTCTCTTCTCCCTTGTTGAAGGCGTCTGGAACCTCTCCCAACCTGAAAACAGGGAGCGCTGGGGCGCAGCATCGGAGATGCTCAGCCGGGAAAGAGGGAAAGGCACCTCACAGAGGCATTTGTAGCGGGACCTGTGAAGAGTTATAGCCCGGCCGTACCCCGAGGGAAGCATGCAGGGGAGTCCACTCGCATTTTAAACTGGATGATGGTAGAAGGTTGCTTCATCTTCCTCCTCTTCCCACAGGCCCGGGTGGGGGAGGTACGAGAAAAGCCGCGAATTTATGTGTTTTATTGTATTCTGAGCTTCTTCTTTGTATACTCAGAGGGGTAAGGGGCTTTGGAGTCTCCGCCTGGAAGAGGGAAGATATTAGGGCTGGCGGGGAGGGGGAGGTTCGTCATCAGGCAGCCGGGCTCTGCCCAGGGACAAGGTAGAGACCTACCCGTGATGGCTTCTCTCTCCCCCGGGGTGTGCACCTCTCCCCCCCCCCCCCCCCCCCCCCCCCCCCCCCCGCCGAGGGCACGGACCGCTTCGGGGAAAACAGCTTAATTGTTCCACAACACGCTGCAGCAGCACAAGAGACGGGCGGGGTCTGCCAAAGGCATCACGAAAATATGAATCCCAACTGCGTCCCAGCAGTGAACGCATAATTTTTTTCTTTTTTAATTTTTGGGGGCGGCGTTCAGTCTTTTGAGCCAAATCCTCTAATAAATTGCTTAAAGTGTTCCGTGTCTTCTTTACCGCTGGTATTTCTGTTCATAGGCAGTAGGCTCGGAAGTCACAAACGTTATTTTCTCCTGCGACCTCATTGCCCGCCTTCAACAGCAAGAAGCAAACGGTGTTGGGGTTCCCCCCCCTTGTTGTTCTGTTTGCCGCACTTGGGAAGGTAACTGTGAAATCAGTGTCTGCGAGTTGTACGGCATTTTACTGGAAAGCCATAAACCTGTCTCATACCCTGATGTTTCACGATTTACTTACGAGCTTAAAGGAAATGCTTGAGCAGTGTTCCCTCTGCAGTTCTCCTTCGGTGAGGGGAAGCCAAGGGCAGATGCTAATATTGCCATGTCATTTTACAATTTATCCCATCTACCCAAACCGGGGACAAACCAAGGTGCCGTGGGGTTCTGTTTCTGAGACGCAGCCCGTAACCTCAGGGGCCACACTTGCCGGCCCAATGAATTACTTAGCTTGTCCTTTATTGCTGCTAAAACGTCGGCTTCCGTTTAAACAAACAGCGATCCAGAGCCGTTTATCCGGCAGAAGTGCAGTGAGCAGGATGTCCCGGCAGCGACGCCGTGTGTGCTCGCGTCACCCAGCAACCCCTCTGCACTGTCCCTGCCCGCGCTGAGCGGGATTGTCTCCTCACTAGAGACCTGCACAGGGGCCCTTGCCTTCCCCGGGCAAACACCCTCCCTCCAGCCCACCATGTGCTTGCGCTTTGTCTCTAATACACGTGCTTCTCTATGTACACACATGTAACATTATGCTGGTCCTTTTTTTAAATTAACCATTTAAAATATTTATTTTTTTTAAGATGCAGCTTCATGAGGTATATTTAGCCCATTAGAAAAATTAGCTGATGAGACCCAAACCCAAACAGAAAAGACATGGGCATCAGTATGTGCAGAATTGGAAAAAATATGGAAGGTTGTTATATACATTTCAGGTCATAAATTAATAGTCGGTTTATTCTTCAATCAGGAAAAGGCCATTAAGGTTTGTTCAGCTCTGGTCTGTGGGAAAATAATTTATTTGAGGTCCCCCTAAAGACCCCCAGAAGTTTTCTTTCCTCTGTCATGAGCAGTCTGCTCTTTCCTGTTTTCCGGACAGAGGGAAGAGTAGGACCTCTGGAGAAAAGCAGCTTTTTAGCATCTTGAATTTCACTTTGCATCTGTCTTCCTACCTGCTGATTTAATTTCTCTTTGCATTTGGGACCTTTCTAAATCTGCCTAGAGAAAACTGTGGAATAGAGAGAGTTGTGTATCATTATTTATCAGCTTTTTCTTCCTTGCTGGTGGTCAGTGTTGCAGCTCTGAAGGAAACAGACATTTGAAGGCAGGGGGCTGAGGAGTGGGAAAGCACAACATGGAAAGAAATTCAATTTGAGGAATGAGAGGAATGGATAAAAAAAGGTAGGGCTGATGACATTTCATTGCATAGATTTCCTACAGGAGCAATGGTTACTGATCCTGGGTCTGCTTATTTATTTAGTGTGTTTCTGAGATGCATGAGCTCCTAATCTGGCCTGTGTCACTGGAGCACTCCATGCTTCCATGGACGAGCCCCAGGCCTGGCCCACAGCCTCATCATTAGAAAGGAGCTCTTCTCCAGCCCATGCACCCGCTGGCAGAGTCACTATACACCATTTAGGGACCACCCACTCTGGGGTCACACTGAACCCCAGAGACCAACAGGCTGCTGCTGTGAGGCTGGGAATTTGATATCAAAGGGCCATTTGCCTTGCAGGTAATCAGACTTTCCCCTTCCCTCTTCTCACTCAAATTTTTAAGGTGCTATTTTAGGGTTCCCCTTGGCTAACATTGGCACAGATGCAGGCCAGAAGACCCTGGCAATTCATGAATCCCAGCATGGTGGCTCTCCATTCTCATGAACGGTGGGGTAGGTTTGAGTGGAGTGGTCTCCATGCCAGGAGCTGATGGGCTGCTGATGCCTTAAGCGCTGTCTAGCTCTCCTTTGGTCAGTGCCCCTTCAAACTAAACCCTCACTGTTCCTCCTGGGCCAAATTTCAGTACAGCCCCTGCTCTTTCTAGTCCAGTACTGGTGGTGCTTGATAGCACAACATGGTAGAGTGGGAACCTACCCAGCCAGCAATGCAACCTCACAAAGATCCCATTGTTCAAACTGGGCACAGCAAGACTGGTCCTAAGAAACACTGACATCTCTCTCCTTCCCTTTGTAAAGGTTGAGGCAAACCTACTGTGGATATCTGTACTTTGTGTGGACCTCTGCCCTTGTGGTGAGACTCGCCCATGCCAGCAGCCCGGGAGCTGGCAGTGATGGAAGCCTATGTCAAGAACTGTGCTGTGAAAGGCAGTGATTAAAATTAGGGGTTTTCTGCTGGGGAAGTCTCAATTCTGGGCCTAAGTTTCACTGATCTGATGCATCATGAACAAGGTTTACTTAGGCTTAAATTTGTCCCCATTTTCTTGCCAGTTCTACTATCTCTATAACCATGAGGCAGAAAAAGAATCAAGGCAAAAAGAAAAAGTGATAACACAAAGGAAAAAAGACTGAGTTTGTTTAATCAATTTTTGACCTTTCAAAAAGAAATTTTAGCATGATGTAAGTATTTTAAAGGCAGTTTACACAAAGCACTACAGGTAAGATTCCTTGAATGACATTGTTTAAAAAGGGTGCTGTGGAATAGTAATCAGAAAAATGAGTCAAATGAAAACATAGGCTGCTTCTTGTAGGAAAGAAATGCTAAATATGTATTTTTCATCCATAGTTGTCTTTTTGTAAGGGAGTTGACTAAAATATTCCTAAAATGTTCCTGTGTACCAATAATGGGCCTCGGACACATTTTCTGAGTAATTATTTAATTTACTGTTGCACTGGAATGTGGAATTATTTTCACCTTTGGCTTTTCTAAGCTCATCTCTAGTGCAGTGAAAGCTTTTGCCTTGGTACTAACCAGCTGTATGCAAGAAGTGATTCAGAGGTGTTTGGTGCCCAAAGTTGTTGTCTTGGAATCAACTAGGGTGGAGTTAATGCCTTCAAACGTGAATTGGAGACTACCTCTGACAGAAGGTTGAACTGCTTCCCTCAAAACAGCCTTGCTAAAAGGCAGGAGGTACCTTCTGTAAACAAGCATTTCTGGGAACAGTTTTTTTCCTTTCAGGTTTGTTTTGTCCCTTTAAGAGTGAGATCTGAAATGCCTAAGAGGATATTGAAGAAAGTTCACCTGGGGCAATAACCCTACCCTTGGTGAGAGACTCATCATGATAATCCTCAAGAGAGACTGTTACCTAAGAGCAGTAATGATGATGGAGTGATACATACTTACTTTTTATTATGAATCTCATGATTTATTTAATTTTTTCTTACTACCTGGGAATGATATATGAAAATGGATAGGCATCCCATGCTTGATGGAGGTAAAACCTTCTCATCCATGGCAGAGAGTGGAGTTCCTGAGAGACAATTCCTTGTAACTGCCCTTTGCTGACGGACAGATTCAGTTTGTGCTTACTCAGGCATGTGGAATGAATCCAGCTTTCAGTTCCTGTATTTGTCTTTTGATTCCAGTGTGATCTGTTTGCTTGGCACTGTTTTTTCAAAACTTTGACTTTTGGGTTGCACTGTCAACATTATCATGTGAGAGCTGAGCTTGCTTTGCTCACAGAGGTGCCTGACTGCAGGAGGACAATGCAGACCTGTGCAGCGCGTGGACCACATTACAGTGAGGAGTCACCTGTTGAAATAGCAGAGATCATGCCATTTTTTACATATGCACAGCAACAAAGTGGAGAGATGGGCTGCTTGAGATAGTTCCAAAGCCAGAGGTTGTTGAAATATTGATGGAAGTGCACACTCCTTCATTTCTATGCTTCTGAAATACAAAATATCCATTAAAAATGACAGACTTGAAGCCAAGGCAAGCAATTTTGTAAGCTAAACCTGAACACTTTTACTTGCAAGTACTGATCTTGTGATGACAGATTCATCTTTCCAGCTCTGGCAAATTTGTTCCTACTGTAGCCTTGTTGGAAATTACCCTGCAAGTGTTTATAATCCTGTCTGACTGTGAAGAAATCCTTGTGGGATGCATAATTCAGACGAAGGGAGGACCTCGTTGCTATGGGTCTGTGTAAGGTGGGTCTATGTAAGCCTCACAAAATGGTTTGAGTTGAAAGGGCCCTTACAGAGAAAGGTTTTCTAGTTCCAACCTTCCTGCCATGAATAGGGACACCTCTCACTAGACCAGGTTGCCCAAAGCCCCATCGAATCTGGCCTTGAACACTTCCAGAAGAAGGATATCCACAATTACTCAACAAGTAGTTTTGGATTTTGTCTTTTGCACTGGAAAGCCCTGGTAGTCTTAAATCATGCTACACATATAACTGTATTTTGACTCACTTTTAAACTAAAATAAAAATACCCAGACAGTGCTTTGCACAGAAGTTTAACAACTATTAAATATATAAATAGACATCACATACTAAAATACTGTGTTAATATGAGCCATATAAACAGAAGAGAGCAGAAACACAGAAGTCTTTTAACCCAATCTAATTTTGTGTCTAGACAAGATTTACTCAGCACCAGAGTCTGCCTCAGTGTTGCTTTCTGGTACTCGAGGTAGGTACACCACAGTCCTGCTTCTCAACGTTATTAATTTTCCTAGTGGGCTGATGCCTCTGAGGAAAATGGCAAAAACATTTCCAAGACTGCCACTGGAGTCACAGAATGTGTAGCCAGTGAATTCAGGGGTCCTTGGTACCAGCAAGAGGCTTGCAGTTCTTTTAGCATTATTAATATTATGGTTCTGATCACAGCTGATGAGGGAAGGAAGGAAAGAGTAAAAGGTCAGAGTAAAAGATAAGAAAGAGGGGTTGGAAGGGTATAGCATTTTCCCTTTTATCTGCATTTTTCCATGCAAAAAAAAGTAGGACTTTTGCCAAGGCGTTTATTTATTCGTTGCTAGGAAAATCGCTTTGTGTCCTCGTTTCAGCAAGGTTAGTATATTTTTCTTCAGTAAGTGGTTATCTTTTATGACCAGTTTAGACTTATATGGAGGTGAAGGAATACACCATAAAACTCTACACCATAAGCTGTGTACAGGACATATCAACTACTCAAAAGCGATTACATTAATGAGAGAAAAGCCAATCCTCCTTAAAATTTCATGTTATAGCAGATTATCTCAGTGCTGCTGAGGAAGACATTAAATCATCTTTGTGTAGAAGGTAGAGAGACCCACTATGTGACTACTGTTTCAAGAAAATATGATGGAGATATAGACCTAGATCCAAGTATGGAAATTGGCTGATGGGTCCCTCAGACTTTCTGGCAACCCATATGCTATGGAGGGAGAAGAAACAGTTGTTGCAGCTATCACTGGAAAAGATGACAGTGACCAAATTAAGCCTCAAAAGGGGTCCAGGTCTCTGTGAAGGAGCCACGAAGACTCAGGCTGGTGCTGTCATGGAAAGCTTTGGCATCACCAAATGTGGCAGCAAGCCAAGCTCCCGATCCAGCATACACCGGAGCAGGGGAGAGAATAACTGGGGGCAAGAGGCTATGCACAGAGTGTTTCAGATGTATGAATGCACACTTACCCACACACAGACACATACTTGTGCCCTCCCCGTGCCTGACATTCCATGGTCAGGGTATGAGATAGCAGCATTTTGAACATAAATGCTGATTGTGACAAACCTGTATTGATACAATAAATAAATGTGACTTAGGTTTACAGTTCAAACAAGCTCTGAGGAGCCACCACAAATCAGCTTGTCATGTTGCCACCAGCTTTACAATCAATCTCCCATAAAGGGCTTATGCTCTAACTCCTTTCTCCAGTTTGCTTATTTTTGTGGGAAAACTGGCTGCAAGCTGGTCCCTAAAAGGTGACTGGACTCAGACCTTTCTCTTTTTAAATGAGCAAAGCACTCTTAGATTTTAGCAGTAGAGCCCACTTGGAAAAAAAAAAGATCAGGAGAAAAGCAAACAAAAGCCATCATCTAGTTCTGTGCTAATGGTTTGGTCTGGCCCTGGCAGTCAGAAAGGCTTGACAGAAATTGCTGCTGAAGTGGGGGAAGCTGTGGGCAGCTAGAGCTGGAGCAGTTGTATAACAACAACATCCTATAACAAATGAAGCCCTGTTTTGTACCCTTTGAATGCTGTGCAGATAATCCCTATCACACAGTTAAAATCAACTTTTGGATTCTCTCACTCTTACCTCCTTCTTGTCCAGCTTCAGCCCTGTGTCCTGCTTTCCACTGACGATATGGAGAGGAGTTTCACTCACCACTTTCAATAGGCTTGGCTCAGAAATGAAGCATCCATCCTGGGCAAAGCAGCTCCATGTGACTCTGGGAGGGTGCAAGCTTAGGTCATGGCAATAGTGACCTCAACCTTCTGGCTGGGGTGGTGTGAGACAGCATCCTGCCCTCTCACCCCGTGGGCAGAGAGAGCCTGGAGGTGCTGAGCTGTGACCTCTGCCTGGTCCTGCTGGTTGCCTTGGCTGGTTTGCCTTTCTCAGAATGCTGGAGACAGAAGGACTTCCTTCATCTGGCTCTGTATGGGCAAGAGGACCCTGTGCCCCCGGTGGGACAACCAGGGATTCCCCCTTGAATACCTCTGGCATTTTTGACATTTCTACCCTAAATGCCTGGGAGCAGGGACTCCCCTTTTAGATACAGGGAGACCTTGCCCAGCTGAATGGGACCCCTGCTTTTGTGGTCAATGTGAACACATCCACAACACAAGGAGAGCTCAGAAATAGGACACCTTGACAGAATATTATGCAGGAGCAACACAGCCTCTCCTGCTTTTACCTTTTCTGCTACTCTGAACTGGGCTAATGGTTTCCATGTTTTTTCCACATTGACTCCCAAATGTTTTTTCCTGACAAGCATGCTGAATGGCTGTTTCATTTAGCACATAATCATTAGCTTCCCTCCTTGCTACCAGACACACTATTTTGCCTCTGCCTTCACTGAAAGGCATTTGCCATCTGCTTATTTTTTCATAATATCAGTGTTGCTTTTAATAATAACAATAATTGTACACTCGGCTCCCTCCTGGTGTTTTTCATCAGATTTCATAGTGCTCAAAAATCCAAATTGTTCTCAATCTTGTTAAAAAACTCATTGTCACCAACTTTATCCCCAAGTGTTGCAGTCCAAGTTCAGCTATCCAGTTTCAGGCTGTTTACCAGATGCCCCTGGCACTTTCTGTGTGAAATGCTCCTATTCCAAATCAGTATCTTTGATTTTGTAGAGCAATTCTAGCTCCAGTCTACTCCTATACTGTTAAAGGAACAGTAAGGAACTCCCCACCTCAAATGTGACTCTTTGGTCCTGCACTTTGTCAGCTTTTCTGTGTGGCCAAAACCTCTACTGCAACACACACTCCCAGGTATATGCCAAGGCACTGAATATCCCAATCACTTATATTTAGACTTATATTTAGTACAAATGTCTTAAAGGGAATCTAACCACATCTCAGCAGGTAGCTTTCATGATGATAAAGTCAGAAATGAGGGTAAATGGTACTGATGCTCCCTTTCAAATTTGGGTAAGATGGATTTCCATCTTTCTTTCCCATGCAATAAGGTCCCTTAAGATCTCAGCAAGCTCCACTGAGATGAGCTCTTGATATTTTACAAATGAAGCTCTCCTGTTGCTTCTTAAATATTTTTTCACGTCTTTCCTTCCAAGAATGCTTTTTTTTTTTAACGTCTTTTTTTCCAGAAAATGTTTTTTTTTTTTTTTTTTTTTTTTTTTTTTGTAAATTAAAGGTATGAAAGTAATTGCTCCTGAGAGATTTTTTAGTTGTCAACACTTTCACACCGTTTTGGTCATTGCAGTTCTTATATTGCTTGCCTTAGCCTGGAGAGCCCAAATTAGGAGAGGTACTACTGTGTGTATGCAGAACAAAGCAAAAAGTGAAGAGAATGAGAGAAGTGATACAAAGGGATTTTCCAGCTCTGTCAATAAAATTACCACAATAATAACTTCCTTCAACATGTTTGTTGCTAATGGACCTGCATACAGAACTACTCACAGTGTGTTACTTTCAGAGATCAGACTCCTTCTTCTCTTTGCAGGATATCTGTACGTGCAGCCAAATGCCTGTAATTTTCTTACTTAGAAGTGATTCTACAACCAACTGTGAGCTCACAGCCTGTGAAGCACACACACAGGGTTCACTTGTCTCCCATGGTGTAGCTGCCATCCTGTCCTTTGCTATTTGTGCCTCTGGAAGGCTTGAAGATCATCTGAGCCTGACTAAAGCTATACTTCAGTGCTATGACTCAAGTACAGAAATGAGAAAGGACTCAGAGAGACAGACACACATTTCTGTGCACAACCAAGGGGCCTTCAAATGGAACTAACAGGAACCAGGGTGAAGGCCAACAAAAGGGGAAGCCTTTCCGAGGATTTAGTGGATGTTAGAAGATAACAAAACTCAAGGGGAAGACAACAAATTTGTGTCAGAAATTCACCCAGGGACACCAAGGATGTGAACACATCAGGCATGGGAAGGCATAGAAGTTGTTAGAGGCAGGATAGTGCAAGGGAAGGGTTGCTTAATAACTCACACTGCTTTTATATCCCCCTCCCTGGCAGCCTGCAGCAGTCCCTCTGGAAGACCTGACTCTAGGTCAGGGTTTTGGCCCTCTTAGAAAGCTCTAAGAAAATTTTTGAGTGTGAATGTTATGGGGTGAATGGTATTTCAGCTGTTCATTCACAGGCATACAAACAAAAATTGCCCTTTTCCCTCCTGTTATTGTCAGCAAAATGGTGCTTCCACCAAGACTGGAATGAAGAAGCCATAGAAAGGAAATGTCATTGAACATAAGAACTTCACTGGGGCAAGTGATCAAGGGACACATTTCTAATTGTTTGCCCAATGTTCACAGCTTATTTTCCCTATTGCAGAAATAAAAAGAACAGATACTTCTCACAGGAACTGGAAAAGCCTCTGTTATTTGCCAGGTTATGAACTCATTAAAACAGAGACCCCTTCACCCTTCCCAAAAGAAAATGAAAGTGCAACAGCTTATTGTGATTATCAAGGAAAATAGGACCAAGGAATTGTCCCAAGCTGGAGGTAGGCTCATCCTGCTCATCCTTTCCTTTTCTTTTTGTTTTATATTATTTTTTTACTGACAGACACTCCTGGAGAAGTATTACAGGTGTAGATCAGGGATCTGTTGCTTGTTATTGCAGATGGTACTGAGGTGAAGACGAATGCCAGACACATTAGGCTTAGCAGGGTGGGTTTTTAGCAACTTGAACATGTTGATAAAAACAGGAAAGCTAATAAATCAGCCACCAAGGTCCAGACTGTAAAAGGCTGTCTTTTTTTTTTTTTTTTTTTTTTTTTTTTTTTTTTTTTTTTTTGGGAAAACCCCCCAAGGACCCAGGTTTAAAAGGGGTTTTTTTTTTTTTTTTTTTTTTTTTTTTTTTTTTTATGTGTGGAGTTTCTGGGGCACAAACAAATATTGTAAACACATTTTTGTTGTTTAAACCCAATCACATTTGCAATTTGTTTGGACGTTTGACTGACTTTAAACACTTCTTGGTGTAAATCCAGGCCAAGAATCAAAACCAACAGAACAGTTTAACCCAGGCTGGTGCTGAGAAACAGGCACTTCACCCCCCCTGGCTGACCTGGCTTATGCATGAAAAAGACATCTCTCACCTCTCTGGCCATCCTTTTTTAAAGCCTGAAATTAGGGCAGGGTATTAAACAGTGCCTTTACTATACCCATGCAATGGAATATATCATTACTTTTTGTGGTGTATCGTGAATTAGCTCTGGGTTAAATAGGGCTGCAATCTTCAGTAGGCTACAGTGAAGACTCAGAAAACAGATATGAGTGTAGGGATCCTTTTGCAGCCCCTATATGCACAAATCAACCAAGTTACCAGCATTAATATAGTTCTCTCTGTGTCTTAAGATATATATGCATACACCTTTGCCAAACACACTTTTTCCTAGGGCTTTTTTTTGAACACAAAAACAAGAGAAGAAGGGAGAGGTTGAACCAAGTCCTGTCTAAATCTATGTGGACCTGGCTGGGATTGTGTGTGAGCTACTCATGAGAAGATAGTTTTTCTTCCTAAGAAATATGAGGGGGAGCTTGAACCGCTCTTCCATCTTTGCTGCTTCTGCTTCCAAGTTGCTTCTTGCTCCATTACAGTGGTTCTCCATTAAGGTGAGTGATGTTTTCCTGAACTGTCATTTAAGGAGGCATTTTTAGAGGAACTCAATAGCTATTTTAATTTCTGGAGCTATATTTAATAGCTGTTTAATTTACTAAAACATGGCTTTGCACAATGCTGACTCAGAAATACTTATATACAAGATTTAAAAACTAGAATGGCCACAACAGGGAAAGGAGGGGTGAAAAAGCTTTTTTTGTTCTATTACTTGGAAATATCTTCCCCTCCTCCTCCATCATCTTGCATGTCTGTCCTACTTGATTTCATAAAAATATCCAGTTTTCCAGTAGTTGCATGTGTTTTTGAAAGGATTTGTATATCTGATGACTCCTATATAATCATGTGTACTAATAATGCCAGTAGAACAGTGAGCGGGAAATATCAGGCACTTCTAGGATTAAGTCAAACCATTTATTTTTGTGGCTGAAGGAAGATCTGGAGGGTCTAAACAGTGCAGGTAATCTTTAGTTTCAGGTAAGATTTCATCTAAGAATGTGGTCTTCTGATTACCGAAGTAACCATCTTTCTCCATGGAAATAGGAGGGCTTGGCATGAGCCACACATATATGAAACTCCTATTGTGAGCTCCTAACCTTGACAATACTCCACACAGGCACACAGCAGCCAGGACAGCCTCAAGGGGTTTCGTGTGAAGTGCTCATGGAGCATCGTGTCTTTGCTTACCAGGAGATCCTGCTTCCCTTCCCTCAGTATGCCACTCATTTGTGGATTCAAGTTCTTTAGTCTTTAAAAGTACATTTCAATGGAATTGATGCTTGGAGATGGTCTATTTAAGCACCTGGAGGTTGGTAATACCCCTGGGTGCTTTGAATGAGATTTGGTGCTGCAGATAAGTAGATTTAGGGCTGCATGTAAGTAACAGTGGCTCATTTGTCATGGGTGAAATTGATACTGGGAAATACATGGGTCTGTTAACTTTCCATGTCTATTAGCACGCAATCCAGACCTGGGCCAGGGTGGGGGAAAATTAATTAATTTTTCCAATTGATTCTTCCCATTTATTTTGTTTTTGACTTGAAGATTGTAAATTGTTATAAACACCTAATGTAGAGGAGATTTCTGCCTCATGCCTGCAGCCCACTCACAAATGCAAAACAACCCATAAAGACAAATCACTGAGAGAAATTATTTGCTCTGCCCTAAGACCCTGCATTCTCTAAGGAAATTTTACCAATGTGATAGTAATCATTGCCTTTGGGTTGAAAGCCTCACATGGGTTTTTTGTGGTGTCTTAGAGCAGTTTACTTTGTAGCAACTTATTGTAATGTGCTGTCTCACCTGAGTCACTTCACTGGGAATTCTCAGGGCTTTACGCATGCAAAAGGAACACACATGTATAAATTGGATAGATGGGCACAAACCATGTACTGGTTTCCAGAGAATTAAGTGAACACTGTAGTCAAATTATGATAGTTAAAGGCAGTTCTAATTTGGGGTTTAAACTACTCAATAGTCTTCCTTTAATCTGGACTCCATGGAGTTTTCAACAAGGACTATTATCTTGTTTTTCAGAGGTCAAATAAATCAGCTTTAAGCTTGTGAAAAGGTAAAAACACTGATGCCTGCATAACATTTGTGAGTTTATGAGATATTCTGGCAACAGGAATACAAAGAACCACCATAAATCCTACTGTGCACAAGCACTTAATTCCTGGGATGCAGTGCATCTACCATGCAATGCAAGTCCTCTTACTAGGAAATATTAAATCCAGTAGAAGTATAGATCCCAGTAGGAGCACAATTTTATGGATGAGCTTTTCCCACTTTGTTCTGAAGAATCATCACATTTCAGGAGGGGATTGAAGATAGATCCAGAGACATCTTCAGGAGACTGTGCTGGATGGTGCCATTTTGATACTACACGAACAAAATGTGTAGCTACAGATGAAAAATAACTTAAGAGGATGACAGCCTGTGTTTCACACGCCATCCCTTTGAGCTTTTTTATTATCATAATTATTTTAATGACAGTAAAAGTATGTTGGAAATGTCTTTCAGTGCCTTCATGCAGATATCCATGAGTGTGTTGGAGTGTGGACGTGTATGTACATACACGCATACCTCTTTATATGGAGAAGCAGTCCATTGTAAATAAAAATTATTCTATAAATGACAAGACTGTGCAAGAGTATAAATGCATTTCAAAGACCTAAAGTGCCTAAATTATAGCCTCCCATTTTTGACAACTGGCTGCAAGGAGATGTCCGCAGAGATGCCTTTAGAACAGTGACTGTAAGAAGACTTCGTGAATCACCATGAGCTTAATCTACAGGCGAGGGAAGAGAAATGGGGTTGGACTGAATCTGATACAACAGCTCCTTATCACTACTACAGCCCTTGAGAATGGCTCAGGAGTGAGTGGTTTTTACCAGTGAGATACAGGGAGGATGTGGAGCTTGGTTTTGGCTAGGGTTTGGCTCTGTACAGCTCTGGGGTGGCACTGCTTCTTTTATTGTAATTCTTGCATTCTCTTGTTGGCAAAGGTGAGAAGAAGATCGGTATCTTGTATGTGATAGTAAGTGTTTTGGGGAGGACTTTGGCTGTTCAATGGAAAGGATTTCATCTGGACAAATGTCTCATGGTGGGACTTGATCCACTGACTTAGAGAGGCAATAAGTGCCACATGAATAAAAATATAGACTGAACACAAGCAGACCTCTTCAGATGTATCAGGCCCTCTGGACTGCTACCAAGGTTTGACACAAGGCTGAGAGCATACAGAATCTGTCCCCAGGGGTGTTGGGGTAGAAGTGGCTGCACCCAGGTTTGCACTGTGGTGGCACTGCCTCCCCTGCAATGCCTGTGCTGGTTCAACGAGTTCCCAGAAGCATGGGTAGAGTAGGGAAGACCCTGTTCCCTCCCATGTCCTGGGACGATGTGTTGCTGGGTAATGGAAGTGTCCTGGGCATCTCTCACTCCACACTTGGGGTGGCAGCAGCAGGGTGCACATGCCTCTGGTGGGGTGCAGGCAAATTCAGGTTGGTGCCTCTCCAACCCCCTGACTCTTAAAGTTATTTCCGGTGACATCAAACAGAAAGCCTTATGAGCATTAATGCCAGCTAGCACCAAATCCCACAGTGTAAGCCAAAGTCGTAAAAGAGAGGGAAACATGAAAGGAGCCTCTGTGTGTGTGTGTGTGTGCCTCTGTGTTTTTTGTCTGTGTGTGTGTTTTCTGTACATAAATGAACATTTTTATTTTATTTCTGACTTGATTTTCCCATTTTTATGTCCTCTGAAGATAAATACAAGGAGATTTCAAATCAGTTAGCAGTGGTATTTTGGTAAAATACCCCCAGAAATCAAGAGAGGCTGATGTTATTTTACATGGTTCTTGTCTCCATTTATATTAAGCAAGCTGGGCCTGGGGTTTGTCTAAAACAGAGCAGAGAGACCACCGAGCAGTCTCATCAGCAGAGCACTAATTGTGGCCATTTATTATAGTCACTTATCTGATAGTAGCTTCTTTATCTGTGATAGTTTTACAGGAATAAAATCCACCAGGCATTCACACCAGTATATAAACAAGTTACCTTGTGGCAGTGTGTCTGTTACTTACTGTCAACACTCGCCAGCAAAAAATGCCTATCTCGGGCTCATACGAAGTAATGATGAGTTTAATATGCTCCAGTGAAAGCCACAGAATAAACAAGGCATCACAAATGTTAGCCTCGTCTGGCCTCTTAAACAAATAAAGGTGACTAAGAAGTACAAACAACACCAGGTTGGGCCTTATCAGGGTGCTGGTGGCAGAGCTGCTAATGCAGCTCCCCTGGCCAGCCAAGGCTGCCTGTAGACTCCTTATTGCAGGAAATATTGGGAAAGCCCTTTACCAGAGAAGTATATTCCTTGAGTCTGGCCAAAATACTGCAGTGTGAAGATGCAATTCCATGGCCCTTTCAAAGCCAGTTCTGGGATAGCAGGGTGCAGGCAGAGGAGAGGTGGGGGAGATCCCAGCATATAGACCCAGCTCTGCCAGTCTAGTCTGGTCCTTGTGATTAAGGCCAAGCAGAGTTTTCATGTGTGATTACCCCACATCTTGATGAGGAAGAGTCCATCTTCTCCCTGCAAACACAGCAGATCCATGAGGAAGGACCATGCAGTGAGAGGGAGGAAGGACCAACTGGTCACTTCTGGATCTGTCAGATCAACAAAGGAAAATCACACCAACAATGCTCTCATTGCTGTATTTGGATCAGCCAGAACAAACTAATTTTTAATTTCAAACTCTGCATGAATTCAGAAAGGGAAAATTCAGTTACAGGTTTAATGTTTTGTAGAGGATCTTGATTTAGTGATCAGTCACAGCCCATGAGAGTGAATCCACACAGACATCTGCCTTACACAGAAATTGCAGAAATTCTTCTAGTTGGCAAAGGTGTTTGGCAAGCACTGACACCATTCTTGTCTCACTGAAAGGGTGAAAGCTTTGCAGAGCCAGCTCACCATGCTCTCCATGCAAAATACCATGTGTAGAATGTATTTGCTTGGGCAAACGAGAATTTTTCATGCAGAACTGCTCTTCCTGTAACTCAGGCCATCAGGATGGGAGCTTCCTGCTTTGGTTTAGCTGGAAAATGTGGGCAATTGCAGCTTCATCATCTCTTGCAGTCAACAAGGACTGACTTGAAATCTTTCTTGTCTGCTTTCAGCATGCTTATTTCCAGTGTTGCAAACAAACAGCTGGTTTGGTGGGTGACAGAGTGGCTTTCATTTGCAGCTAGAAAATAATTTAATCTGGAATCTGTTTTGAAAGGATAATTTCATTTTGAGTTGCTTTGTACTGTAAACAGAACGAACCAGGACCAGATGAAACACTGTCAGTTCAGTCCACCTTTTGGCTAAATCCTTCTGAAAATAGCCGGATGTGTGACAGATGTGTCACAGCTGGGGTGTGATAGCAAGACTGTGTCAGCAGGAGGATGGCATGGGTTTTGAGGGTTACCCAGCCCTGCTTAGTACTGTTTCCATGTCCCCACAACATGAATTAGACTAGTGGTCATTTTGTGTAGTTGCTGGTGGCTGGAGACACATTCTATTCCAGTATTTGCCACCTAGATGATCTACCAGCCAGATGTCTTGGTGGTACATGAGGACATATTTTATTTTGCAGCTGAGGTGATCCAGGGGTTCATAGGTAGCTGTTGGGTACCTGAGACACCAAACACAGCATTTTCTCACACAGCTAGTGGGCAGTGAGGCCAGGGTGGGTACATTGCTGGTCCAGGGGTGTTATTCCTCCTCCTGTGCAGGGACACATGCCAGTTCCAAATCTGTGTGTTGTGTGGCATGGTCACCACTGAGCAGAGATTCCTGCTCAAAGTGGGCAAGCATCGAGAAAACGAAGGGTCAGATTTCCAGCTGCAGTTAAGGGACCTGAGTACCACTGGAAAAAGTGGCCCAGTATTGCTAGCCAGTAGCTCAGTAAATCCAACCCCAGATATGAAAATCAACTTAATCTCTTTGCACAGGCAATCAAAAACCTGGTGGTTAAAACTAATTATCTGTGCTGTTGATGGTGCATGAACCAGAGGAGAGTTGGCTGTTTTTCCCAGGGCTGTATAGTTTCTATGCTGCCAGCAGAGTAGAAAATACAAAAACAAAGTATTATTTTTGTCAGTAAATTAAACATATCTGACTCAAATTTCCTGCAGAAGACAGCAGGTCCATTGATTAAAAGTGTGCTGTTTTTATAGTCATTTCTCTGAGCACAGCCACATTTAAAAAATCCACAAACCTGAATGGCAATATGATTTTACACTTAAAAAAGAGATTTAGCATGTTACAGTATATTTTCTCTGGGCTGCAGGGGAACTGTTTCTTGCTTAGCTGTGAGTTCATAAATTATCAGGCTGGGTTCATGCACTATCAGGTTTCAAGACAGAGCTGTTTTACAAATAATGCTACACGGTGGTTCTCTTTAGTTGGGGAAACCTTCAAGTATGAGAGATTGATACCACAGGGAAACAATACAGAGGGGCAGGCAGCTGATTCTGATTGAGTTAAAAATCTGTTACCACTTCATCGGCTGTTGCTTTAGCTCCTGTTTTCTGAGTTGATAACATGACCATAAAATTGACTCCTGGCTGAATGCTGGCACAGGAGTTTCTCTATCCAGAAGTGAACTCCAGATATGAACATTAGCACAACTATTAATAAAACCTCCTCCTTTCCAAAGACAAAAGCACAAATTAATGCAGAATTTCATTTATGATGAAGGCTGCTGGGATCCAGCCAATACCTGGCTTTGTAAAAACAGCTTTACAAAGACAGAAAGATAAAATATTAGTAGTGAAGCTACAAAAAATATGTCTCCTCCACTTCAGCTTTTATAACCTGGTTAATAAGAGGTTTTGACACAAACCCAGGGGCTTCCTTTAGATCTTCACTGATCTGTGATCAGCACTGCAAGCTGATAGCAAGGAGAGACAAAGATCTCTCTCACCTGAAGTCCATTGTCGTCAATGGAATTTACACAAAGCTCAGTGCCTGCCCCACAAATGGCTGGCCTGTAACCCAATGCTATCATGACTATGGCAGCTACCTGGGCTAAGATAGTTTAAAGGGAATACAGCTTTTTCCTGTAGAAAAGACCATTCTCAGGACCAGAAGAGCTGAAATTCCTTCTCTGGACAGCCCTGGAAGAATGAGACAGAAGCTTCATTTTATAGGTCCAGGAATCCGTTTTCTCTGCTGATTAGGTAGGAGACTGCATTTAGAAGTTTCCATTTCCAACCTCAGCTTTCTAACAAAGTGGTTTTAGTAAATCTTTTTCTATTCTGTACTTTAGCTGCTAAAAAACCTCCAGGTGTTTTGACTTTTGTTAAGCAATTTGTGAATCTCAGAGAGGAAAAAAATCTGCCTGAGTAAAATGTAAACAGCTCAATCTGAAGATTGAGACCTGGGTTGGAGATAATGAACAGTGTCTGTCCCGGTACTCCCTCACTCTTAAAATCTGGCACTGCTGCTGTGAGAGTGCTACAGGGATTTCACAGTTATAGCAGACACTCTTAGCAATGAACTCTTTGAAAATGTTTAATGAAGATTAAGTAAAGCTGTCGTAAGGTCTTAGTGTGGGAGAGGAGGGATTGCTGATAAGATTAATATTGTGGTTCAATTACTTTTATTTTCCTTTCAGAGATTTTACTGAAGAAAAACAAAGTTAATAATTGTGTAGTTTCATTTTGTAACAACAACATTTCCTAATTTATCTCTTGAAGTGTTGCTGTAAAATCCCTCTTTGGGCAGGTAGCTGTCTGTACCTATTCTTACTCAATATTCTTGCTCCCTTTGTCTCTTTATCAGGAGCTGGAACTTACAAAATCAAAATTTCCTTAGGAGTGTTTTGGTGCTTTCACTGCTTGTTAAAATCAGGAAATGTAAACTACACTTTTTTTTTTTTTTTTTTTTTTTTTTTTTTTTTTTTTTTTAAGCAAGATATCTGAGGAAATTTGGAAGAGGCTTCTACATTATCTCCTCCTCTACAGTACAACAGGTTTGTGCCACAGCTGTGACAAGATTTGTGCCTGTGAACTGTCTGAAAAAATTAGAGGATTATTGTATGGTATAGGATGCAGGTGATCATGATAAACCTTCGGGGAACACAAGCAGATGAAGCACATCATGGGGGGTAATCCGATACTTGGCTGTGCTATTCTCACAGCACACCAGCATGTCACTGGGAAGGACCCAAATTCAGGTAAAACAAATAATGCTGGGAAGAGTCAGGCCTTTGCTTTAAGACTGTTGCATGTTTAGGCTTAGAAGAATGGATTACAGATTTTTTTTTTTCAGCCTGATTTCCATCCCGAAAATCCCCTGCTTAATCCTCTTTTTAATGCTTGTGTGAGTGCCAGAAACATTTTTTATTTGCTTCAGCAACAGCAGCCAGTTAGTCAGATGCTATCAGCTACTTCTTCATTCAGTTGTCCTTTGCATGCTGATAAACACCACATAAGACAGGTGAGAGAAACCTTAAGTCACAAGCTTATCCTGCGTATAATAGGATGCACCTTGAAACAATTTTGATGTCTCCATTGAAATCAGCTTAGGTTAAGCCTACATAAATAGTGTCAAAGGGGAACACACCCAGAACACTCTGGGAGATCATAATAAACACTCCTGATATTTTGCAGCTGTGCTCATCATCTGTGCATTTCACAATAAAGTTTTACAAAGCATCCAGACACCCAGCCAGTTGTATTCACTGTGGGATGGCTTCCTCTGCCATGGCATTTTGTTCCCTATTTGTTGCCCTGTGGGATGGTTGTCTCCACCATGGCATTTTGTTCTGTATCTGTTGCCCTGCACTACTCCCACCTCCAAATTCAGACCTCATAAATTATTTTTTGCTAGATACAGCAAACCATCATATTTTTTAAAACTGCATTAGCCTTCAGGCCTCAACTTCACTTCTTGGAAAGTGAGGAAAAAATAACTTCCCTCAACAGAAAAGAGATCCAATCTGCAGTTAACTGCATCAAAGAATGTGTTTTTTAAACATATTTGAGCTAGTACTTGCCTATGACTCTGACTCTTGCAATTTCCCTCTGAATTGACTAAGGTTGGATTCTGAAACTTTTGTATACAGGATAAAGTCTAAGAATGCAGCAATTGTGCTTCTTGTCCCATGTCTCTACCCCTGCAATCTCCGATACCCAAAAGCTGAGCACAGCCATCTACGGGATGAGGGGCTCCTTTTGTAAAAATGAATAAAGAAAGCCCAACTAAAAGGACTCACGCCTGAGCCTCTTCTAACTAATAGTATATCACTGGCATAATTCCCTCGATGAAAGTGGAATTCCTCCTGATTTACATGAAGACCATTAACGAGAGAGGGCTCAGGTCTTAAGTGTTGACGTTTAGTTGTATTTCTTCTGTCTTCATTCCTTCCCTGATGATTCCCAGGAAATCTCACTTCAGTGAGATAAGTGCCTACAAGAATGTTGAAATTAATTTCAGAGCTTCCTGAAATGGCAGCACAGACAACCAGCCAGAGGAAATGTCCCAGTGGAGGGATTTATTGCACTATCTCTGCTTTTTGCCAAGCTGCAACATCTTAACATGATCTTTCATGATGACATTATTGTGAACCTGAAAAGGCAGGGCCAGCCCTGAGAGACTGACGGCTCAGCACTTCACAGCTTTCCTGGAGACCTGCTAACCTGTGGAGTGACTTAAGTGGGGCTAAATGCGGTGTCTTGCAGGTCACCCCGTCCAGCAAGATATGCAGTGAATGTCAGACGGAACAGTGTGTTTGTCTCACTCTACAAACCAGTGTCCCATCACCCCAGCGTGTTGTGGTCTTTGGTCTGGGGGTTACCAGCACATGTCCCCACACCAAGTAGCTTTCTTGGGTTTTGAATCTGGGGGAAGGCAGGTCCTGGAGCACAGAGAGTGGGTCCCCAGCACCCAGGCCATGAAATAACCATGCAAAATGGAAAGGTTTCTAATTTGAAATTCTACTAAAGTTTGAGAAGAAGATAGAAAGCAGAGGAGAAATGAGTATTTTGTCCCTCTGTTGGACACAGTCCCATCTTATTGTACAATATCTTCAGTTTATATGTGTTTCAAGGGAAAAAAATAATCCTTGCTAGCTAATATTAAAAGCCCTAAGCGGCTTGTTTCTTGACAAGCTGTGCGTTGCATTTTGGAGAAGCAGAATTAAACATGTAATGACCCTCACTCCCAATGTCCTGGATTACAGTCGCTTTCTCCAATTTCATCCCAATTACTTGGCTTGTAGGCTGGGTCTGCATTGGTCTGGAGAGTCCCATCTTCTCCTGAGGTTAGATGTCAGCATTGAGTCTGAGACACATTTCAGACAGTTTGCGTCATTGTGTAAACAGTGATAGCAATATTTAATGATGATAAATCTGAATTTCACCACAAAACTATAAAACAATGGAGAGAATGAATTATGCAATTTACAGCTAGCAAGAAGGCAGCCAAAGGGAAAGCAAAGGATATGTACAGCAGAGAGACAAATTTAGTGGTCTGAGACTATAGTGTCATTTGTTTTTGTGTTTAGCAGCACTTAGCAGCCATGGTACATAAATAATCTTTATTGTAGTGGAAACCAGGGACGCTGCTGGTGACAACTTGTCACTGCTGGGGATGGTTGCTTCACATGGCACAAGGTGAATCTTGGGTCTGCAGGGGCATCTGGGGCTACTGGGTCCCTCAGGGGCTGCTGCTGGGTGACACTGTCCCTTCCCAAGATGTGTGAAAACCCTGACACACATGTTCTGACCCAGCCTAATGAACCTCTGCTGTTATCACTGATTTAATTGCTCAAATGAATTTTAAGTATACAGTCCTATGGATAGAACAATGGAGGGAAGAAAAGGAACAATGAATGAAAATCATACAGAGGGGAGCTACAAAAGCTCAAACATTTCTATTTTATTTTTGGTTACTTGTTTATTTTTAAATAACAAAAAAAAGAGGAAGAAAAGTAGGGAACAGCATCTGTAAACTATATTCCTTCCCTTTTTCTTCCTTCAATGCATTCCCACTGGTTTTTTTTTTTTTTTTTTTTTTAGTTTCATTTGTTATAACAGCATTAAAATCCTTTTAGAAATACACATTTTTCATATATAGTTCTCCACTTTTCGTGTGAAAGCCTGCAAAATTTCCCCAAACCCTCCATTTTGAGAATGACAAACAAAAAGTTTTCAACAGAATTTGGTTTTCTATCTTGAAGAATAATCAGGAAAGCTCAAACATAGTAGAGGTTTTATGGAATAAAAAATTGATATCAACATCAGTACTCATTTTGTTATTTTGATCCCATATTGACATAATATGGTTGATATTGCAAACTATTAAAAAATTATGTATGCAAGTACTAAAATTCAGCACCTTGGCCTGCTATAATCACGGATAAAATGAGGGAGAGAGGTCAGCTTTGTACTCTTTTTTCTCATTATTGGTGGGACATGGACACCCTGCAGGGACAGGGGTCATCCCGGACCATGGTGGCTGTGACTGTGATGGCAGGACGAAGAGGGCTTGCTCATTCTCCAGGGTGGACAGTAATTTTGGAAGATTTTATTTTTAGGGAAGGTTCTTCTTTCCTCTCCAATATCCCTGGTAGGGTCAGAGGTGCTGCTATACAAAACTTGGTAGAACTCCCACCCCATCTCTGCCAGGACTACTTTCCTCCTGCCTGTGAAACTGGGATAATTTTCAGATAATATTTACCTACCTCTGGGAGTGCTGTGCAAATTGGTGGCCTCTGTACTAAAGTCCACTGTGAACCACTGTAAGTACAAAGTGTCTGAGCTTCCTCCAGCCAACAGTAAAAAAAAAAAAAAAAAAAAAAAAAAAAAAAAAAAAAAAAAAATCAATACACAAGAGTGAGGAAGTGCCAAATTTCTCAAGCTCTCCATTCTTCTGGCTTCTAAGAGGATGCTGTAGATTACAGGATAAACAACTTCTGAAATGACATTTAAAAAGCGATGTGTCACTTTCCAGTGTCCCTTTAACTAAGAGAAATAACAGCAACATAGGAAAAAATGTAAATTTACCATGAGGCAGATCTTCCCCCACAGCCTGATGCAGTTTGATGAATAGAAGGAATGAAACGACAGAGGATCCAAGCATTACACAATGATTATAATTGTGCTAACCAGCTGTGGTCATCTGCTGTTTCCAAAAAAAGTTCAGAGCATTTTGACAGTGTTGCCTGTGTGGATTGGAAGGCTGCAGCAAAAATGTATTTCCATTTGTTATTCAAAAAAATAGATCTCTTCCTCAGTGGCAGATTTTGCTTGGAAGGTGCCAAGGTAGTGGAGAGTGAAGAACACGATTACTTACAAAGCTGGGGGAAAGAAAAAGTTTTAAAAAAGGCAGTATCTTTTCCAGGAAAAGAAGATTTTAAATGAGAAGACACTGCTGGGTCCAGTTGCACCAGTGGCTAGCCAAATCCTGTTCCTTTTCCTGAGTATGATGGGAGCACCATGCCCAACCAGGTCCCAGGAACACCCAAACTGGAGGTTTTTTGTCCCAGGCAAAGGTGTTTTTTTCAGCACAAAGGCTGACACTGGACTGCTATTTTGAATGTGTTGTGGTGTGGCTGCCTTGGCTGCTTGAGGCAAGGCCTGGGAATTAGGCAGAGCAAGCCCAGCTTTGTTTCAACATGTGTTGAGAGCGGGGGCTGCGCAGCAGCTGGGCCACCTAACTCAGCTCACAGGGAAGGGCAGCTGAGGGACAGTTCTGCCCTCTCTGGACCAGTGCCACCCCAGTGAGGGATCCCTGAGTCAACTCCTGGAGCTTGCTGCGGGGAGTTTCTGCCACACAGATCAGTCCTGAGGAGGCAGACCTATTGCTTCTGGGGCAGATGCTTTCCTTTTAGCACTCCCCAGACCTATGAGGTGAGGTGTTTATCATGCTGGAGTCTCACTGCACTGGGGAGAGACAATATGGTGTATGAGGAGGATGCTGTAGTTCCACAGGCATGGCATGACTTGGGAATGAAGATGAATCCTCTTCAGGAAAAACTCACCATTACAGTGATTTTAAATGGACTGTTTTTTAACAAATGTCTTTTTTTTTTGATATGTTCATGAGCCGTGGAGCTCTAGGAATGCTTTGTTGTGCATGATGTGCAGGTCAGATTCATTTAATTTGGAGGTGAGGTAGGCAGTTTTATCCAGCTTTTAGTATTTTGTTTTGTTTTTGGTCACAGATCATTTACTGAACCTGTTTTAAGTGGAATGGAGGGTGGTTTTTTTGAAGCCAAAAGGGTTGGTTCTGGCTTGTTACAAAACAGTGGCTTTCAACAGGATCCAAACCTATCTTCAGCTTTTCTGGATAACTCTAAATGAGTAACATGGGGATTTCTGTGCTGAGGAAGCAGGGAAGTTAACAACTCAGCACAGGACAGAAGAAGAACTGGCATGTGAGTGTTTTTGTTGTCCTGTGTCTCCCTTTCCCTAAAAGCACAATGAAAAGTGAAGCTGGAGTAGGTTGCCCTGCACTTTATGAATTGTGGTCCTCTTCTCCTTCCTCCAGTTTCAGCTTTGATGCTGTGTGACTGTATTGCCAGAGCCAGCAGGGATGGCACCTCACTTCAGTAGATGCTTTTTCTGCTTAGAGCAGAAAAAGCCTTTCATGTAGGGAAGAAAATCTTTAAAGAGTTTAGAGATTGGCCACATTATGCAAATATTTGCATGAAAAATGTTTGGCCTAATCATGCAACTACAGCTTTTGAAAAGGGTGCTCCATACAAAAAGGGTATTCCATACAAAAATTGGAGAGGGGAAAAAAGAAGAGAGAAAATAAGGTTAAACAAACACACAGATCATATACTCTGAAATAGAGCCCCAATACAGCACTGCTGGTGATAGTCCTGCTTCAAGTGGGGAGTCGGACTAGATGACCTCTAGAGGTCCCTTCTAACCAAAATTTCTATGATTCCATGAGTCATACACACTTCCTCATAATTTCTTCTAGTCATTTGGTTTGCTAGTTTTCCTAGGGAAGGCCTAGAAATTCAAACTCCAGTCTCTGTTACACCAGAATTTTTGAACAGTGACTTCCATTTTTGGGTTAGGCTGCAAACAAGTGTTCAGTTTCTGCTGCTAAATAGGGTCAGAAGGGAACAAGCTCAAACAAGAGAATTTTCTTTTTCCACTATCAGGTAAAATGCTAGGATCAGGATTCTCTGTAATTCACTTGTTGTTCACCATGGTAGAGCCTTTCAAAAGTAAGGTGTGGTGGGAATTCCAAGTAAGCTTACAAGGTGGACCCTTGCCACTCTGTTCTCAGGCTGGGAGGTGAGGTGGGAAAGGGAGGTGTGCAGGCAGGCAGCTGAGTATATTTTCTCAGCTCTCAGGCTGGGTGTAGACCTCATTTGATGAGGAAACAGCCCTGACCAAGTTAGAAAAGATCTGGGCAAAGCAAATCAGCTGGAGTTCCTTCCAACTGGAGTTTTCACCAGCATTCCCAATGCTCCTCATCATCATCTATTTACTGAGATGAAGGCTTAAATATTGCCATCTGTGAGAAGGCATGCGAGCTACATGGAAAGTTTGCCCTGACAGTTCCTCCATCCCAGAGCCCAACCCAGCAGTCACTTACACAATTTTTATTGTCTAACCTGGGGTTTAAAAAGATTAGCAAAATTTGGCCTTGATCTCAGTTGGCTGTGGTGTGATGCTGGCTAGCCTCTCCTCTGCCAGCTCCCGCTACCTTCACAGAAATTTGGAAGCACTCACCACCTATCAGTGCTGTGGCTTTTGACTGCATCCTGCTCTTCCCCTTGCATATATTCTTCTTCAGTTCATATACAGGAGAGAAGCCAGTGCAATGCAAGACTGGCCTCGCCAAGAGTGGTCTGGGACCAGGGCTGCAGTGCCTGTGAGGGAACTGGGCTGCTCTGGATGAAGCTAGGCCTGCATTAATTTGAGTTGCTTCAGTTGCTTCTGAAGGCTCAACTCAACCCCTTGGCCCTAGCGCTCGCTCTCTGGAATTTGGATAGTTTATCTCATGCCCCAGCAGGGTCCAAAGCAGCGTGCTGCTCTGAGCCCCTGCTTATCACAGCACTGACATTGCTTCTCTAAGCAAATGTTTAGCCCTACTTGACTCAAGATGAGTGCTATTGATTATTAACTTTAAACAAACATCTGGTTTTCATTACGAATGGTAGCAGACCAGAGAGGGGTGCTGTACTGGGCGGTGCGGTCACTTAACAACCATCAGGCCTGGCTATAAAGAAAATTTAACATATCCTGTAATTACAGTCTGCACAGCACAGGGGGATTTGGGATCTGCAGATCTGATTTCAGAACAGAAGAAAATGTTTATTGTATCTGCTACGCACATTTATTTACTCAGTAGCAGCAAGGCTTTTGAAACATTATCTGTGCAAGAGCTTATTCCTTGCTTAGGAGAAGGACTTTCTTGTTTAAGCCAGGAAACCTGAGTAAGCCTCACGGTCAGGATGGCCTGCTTAATGCTTTTACAGGCCTGGGGATTTCAGGGTTTGTCAAACATGCAGTTCTCTTCTGAAATATAAAGAACATCTCCTCTGCCCTGCCAGTACCAGCCAGACCCATCACCTCTGGCCACAAGGGAAAGTTGCAGCCAGGAACGGGACAGTGGGGATATTGCCCCAAGAGACAGTGGCCCCAGTGTTGCCCATCCTTCAGAGAGGGAGGGGTTTGGAAGGCTGTCTAAGGGTGGTCCTTGGCCTGTCTCCACAGTGATAAACCCAGATGGGTGAATCTGCACCCAGTGTCTGCATCTGTAACCCTGAGCCCAGCATCCATGCCCAGCTCCCAGGGAATTATCAGCCAAAGGGACGTTTTTGGAGTGATGTAATGCTGTAACTTGAGCTCCAGCTGAAAAGAAATGGTAGGTGGAGTTTCTATGGAGCCAGACAGAGCTGGGATCCTCTCCCTTTTTTCTCTTTTTCAGGCTCATTCAGGCTGTCTCAATTAAAGCTCAGGCGAATTAATCTTGCACCCTTAATGTCAGTTGCTATTTCTCTAATTCACCTCCACACTCTTAAAGACTATTTCTCCAAACAAAACGGGTCTGTTCTTCAATTTCAGGCTGTCAATTTCATGGGCTGCTGATACATTTATTAGGTGTGTAATTTGCTATTTTTAGGAGACTGCGGGGGAGCAGCACAATTTTTTTTCTTCTCCTTTGCATTTATAAACCTCTTACAGTTCCCCGTCCACTGAAAATATTTTTACTATTTAAAAGGTTGTATCAAAGTTGGGTATCTTGATCCAAATTCCTCCCTGGTGTAACTGTACTGACCTCTATTTCACAAGGACTAAATTTATTCTCTAATGTTTTTTTGGTTAGTTTTTTTTTTTTTTTTTTTTGGACATGAACACTTGGCCACTGCTGGATGCAGGAAAGCATCCAACTGTATGAACTGTATGGACCAATGATGTGATCAGAAACAGGCCTCAGCTACAAGTCCTGCTGTAGGAAATACTTAAACCTCTTCACAGCAAAGCCTGTCCCTTAGTCCCACTATCTCCCTGAAACCACCAATGCCCACACACCACACAGGGCAGTGTCAGTCAGTTTGCTGCCAGACTTTGTTAATTTCTAAGTAGTCGTGAAGAATTTGGCAACATTTTGAGGCCAATTCCTGTGCAGTGCTGGGGGACTTACCTACGCTCCTGCAAGAGGGCAGTCTTTTTTTGTTATTTGGGACTCTGAAACGAACAGATTGGAGAGGGATCATCATGCCTTGGGAGGACAATCCCTCTTCCGTGACAGCCATGGTTCAGTTTGAGAGATTCATCACCCACCAAGGCCATGCCAGGTGGCACAGTGGTGTTGCACGACACCTGTACAAAGTGGTGGCAATGGGCTTGTGAAAGTCGAGGGACCACCAGATCACCAGACAGGTGTGTCAGTAATGGTTAAACAATGCAGGAGTGCTCACAGGCTGTAACTGGGAAAGGACAATGCTATTAAAGGCACAGAGGTGATGCTTGCACTTCCCTGGGCACATGGTTTCTGGGGTGCTGGAGAGGCTTTAGGTAGAGTCCATATGTGGCTCTTCAATGAAAGCAACCAGAGGCAGGAAATGCCTTCTGGCATCTCTTCATGTCTGCATGCTTTTCCCAGCTGCTTGGGGAGATCTGTCTCCTGCCTCTTTCCTGAACATGAGGGCTACGGAGTGACCGTCCCAGTTGTGCATGGCCATTGCTGTTCATCTTTTGCCATCAGCATTACTGGAGATGCCTTGCAAAATAGGAATATGAAGTCTCTCAAACTTCTCCTGTGACATCTCCTGTTCATGGGTGTGGCTCATGCTGAAGCCCAACACTTCCTACTGTAGTGACATCCAGCCTTTTGCCAAGCTGCCATCTCTAGTCCTGTGGCCCTTGTCCTTCCCTCCCATGCTCGCACCTTGGTGTGCACACCCAAAATGCAATAAAGCAGTGCCAAGGGGCTTGATGAACAAGAATTAAACAAGGCCATGCAGACAGCTTTGAGCTGAAGGTGGGTGGAGGCACCAGGATCAGAGTCTCACAGCACTAACTCATGCTACCTAGACGGCCAAATGCAGAGAGGGTGATATGTACTGCCTCCTTGGGCAGCAATAAATGATGCAGAAATAAACAACATGGGATAGCAGAGCTCTAGGGCCAGACCTCCAAGCATAATTACACACTTAATTTCCTTGTGGGAGGTTAAATGTCGAAGCACCTAAATACCTTTGGAGATCTGGCCCACCACTTTCTCATTATAAAATGCAAAAGATAAGCTCGCCTATGCTATTCACATGCCAGATGCAGTGGGACAGATTCGCTCTGTCCTGTGTATCTGTGCACTGGAATTCCTCCTGGGTCTAATTCTCAGTGTATCCCCACAGTGTGCTGCTCTGGTCTGTGGATGTTTGAGATAGTTTGTGGTTTATTGCTGCTACCAAGAGCTGCTTCAGAAAGTGTCTCAGGACTGCTGTGCTGCCCAAGCTGCTGTGCTGCAGGGTCAGGCTGGAAATCTCTGCTGAGTGTATGGCAACCTCTGAGAGGGAAAACCAGTCAGAGATCAACTGCTTGCCAAAAGGGCGAGGGTCAGAATTTAAATGGAAATGCAGGAAAGGTGACAGCTATTCTAGAAATGTGTCTAGAAACTTGCTTTGCTGGGGTGAGGCAGGAAACCGAATGTGCAAGATCACAGCTGCTAAACCCCTTTCTGTGCATGGCTCTCCTTCCAAATAAACACTCAGGGTAATTAGCAGCTGTTATCTCCACAGATTTGCTAGGTATGCTCTGCCATGCTCCTGCTACCTCCTCTGTGGCCTCCAAGCCCGAGCAGTCAAACAAATTTAGCAGCACAACTCCTCTGTGCAGGCTCCTCCAGAGCTGGTCACAGCTCATCGAGTGGTATGTGACGGACACCCCAGACACACTGCTGATCTGCACAGCCCTGTTTATCTTCATCGGAACAAGCGGCTGGTCCCAGCCTGTCCTTCTGGGGACAACCAGCATGGGGTGGGAGGCAGGGAGCAGCCAGGAGTGGTGAGGGGGATACAGAGGATCATCAGGGACTGAGTGGGTGGTGAGTGTGCTAGAGCTCAGACTGAGCAGCAGAGAGGCAGCACTGTTCCATCCTGCTCTGTCCTTGCTCTTTGGGTTCACTCATGGACACTTGTCGCTGTGGCCAAAGCTCCTTGCAGGCTGGCAGATGAAGTGGCCAGAGGGTGGTTTGGTGTTTGGGCCAGCTGCTGGTATTGCTGGCTGATTCCTCCAGCCCAGAGGAGGTACCCTCCCACTGGGGACAAAGGTGGTGCCCTGAGCCTGCACTGGATGACAAGGGGCATCTCAGCTCTACAGCAAAAAACAAATTGGAAACAAACTGATTAATGACTCTTTCACTGTGTACGAAGGTACTTGTTTCCTGTAAATAAATGTACTCACAGGCAGTTCTTAGATTTAAGAAGTCAAACACTCAAAACACTCAGAAAAAGGCAAAATTCACTCTCTCTTTTACTCCTCCTTATTTGCTGTTGAGAAGGGAAATAAACGGTTACTGGAAAATTCAGTCAAAAATGTTGAAACCTCTTGACGAACAATTGCCAGTTTTTAACTGGCTCTGCTGACTGTCCTGGTTTTGTGTTGTCAGGGGGGCTCCTTATCTTACTCACAGAGCTGCAAGCCAAAGCAAATCTAAAACATCTTTTCCCCAGTTTAGGAGGAGATTTCCATTCGCTCTTGCCAACTGTTGAATTTAGGTATGCCATGGTACTTTCTGTCTCCTGTCCATCCTAAGAAGCATCCAATCACATCAATTATTTGCTGTATGACATTTATTTTTGGTAAGATTTTTTTATTGTGAAAATTTGTACTCTAGTGCAGGGTAACATTTTCCAGCCACTTTTTTTTTTTTTTTTTCCACTGGTGAACATGTATTTAGGATAAATGCAAAATTGTCATAAAGGGAAATTGTCAGGACATCCCTCTGGGTGCCCTGGATGGCTCGAGATCCAGGCAGGGGGCTCAGTTGTCCTGGCAGGAAGCCAAAGACACTTGGGATTTTGATATTAACCCATGGAGCAAATTACCAACCTTATGTGAAGAATCACAAGTCACAGAAGTTTGAGTAGAGTAATAATGAATTAATTACCAGGTGAAAAATGGAATTTTGGGGGTTTTATTATAAGAGGTCTAGGAGGTAAGTTGGAGGGACATGGGCATTGTCCCATGCTTCTTCTTTCTTCTTCCTAGCCTCCATCTTCTTGGTGATGGTGGCACATTTAAATTGGCCTAAAGTAGAAGTAGACAGTCTAACATAGATGATAGATATTGGAAAATAATTATAAATAAAATATATGTAACTTATAGTATAGAAGTGTGCCCTTGACAGACCTGCAGATCAGACCTCTGCAGGTCTGAGAGAAAATATTTTAGATAATAGATAATAAACAACCTTGTGAACATAAGCCGAAGAATCCTGACTCTTTCTTCAGCCGTTGGGCTAGGAAAAAGGGACTCTCGGATCATCCCAAAAGCAGACAACCCGAGAGGAAATGAATTGTTATAGTTAAAACAAATCTGAAAACATTTTAACATTTAATGCTGATGTTTTAAAGACAAATCTTCAATAGCATGTTGCAATAGCATTCAAAGTCCATGTTTGTTTCAGATTTACTGCAATTTTATTGAAACTGCTTGAGAATGACATTAAAAGCTCATGAAGGAACTAAAATACATTCTCCAACTCAAGTATTTTTTCCTCCAAACTTTCAGTTTTGTGGAAAAAAGCCCAACCCCAAACTAATAGCTATTTCAGGTTCACTTCAAGCACCCTGTTGTGCTCCTCTCTTGTTTTTTGATTTTGCCAGCGAGCTGAAAGAGCAGAGTTTGCTTTTCTCTCTGGACAAACTGGCCTTTCAGTTATTTTCCAGCTACACCCATCACTACAAATGTCTTAATCTGGCTAATGTCTGTTTCATATTTCTGGGACCAAGGCAGGGAGAGGGTGACCCTTCTGCAGCCTGGCACCTGCACTGGGTCCTCGTTCTGCTCCCAATTCCTCATGTGCTGTGCCCTGACTGCCCTTGATGGCATGAAGTGGGTACATGAGGGCTGCTGACACCTCTTTGTGTGCTGCAGAGTTCTAAAGCACATGACTCTCTACTTTCTAAGAACAGTGTGCACATGATTACATGGAAGAGTGAACAAGTGCTTTTGCAACTTCCCTGCCTGCATTCAGCATGCACAGCTGAGGGGAAGTGGCCATTGGTGAGCTGTATGTGGGATCTTTAGAGAAGTAGGGAGATACCAGTGGAGTGCTGCTACACATGTTCATCACACAGAAGTGCTCTCTCCTAGCTAGTGGGGCTAATCAAGCCGTAAATGAGAATCCTTGCATGACAAGGTGTTAGCAGCTTAATTCCTCCACTCCACTGTTCTAACCCCAGAGCTCCTGGTGAGGGCACAATGGTATTGTTTTGAGGAATGCACCTATTGGAGTGTGCTTCAATGGAAAGTTTTCCTTTTCCAGATCAACTCTGCACCAGACATGGGGTTTCTTGCATTGTTGGACAGCTGTTTTCCTTATGAGCTTGACAAAAGGTCCTGTTTTTCTCAATCCTCTCTGAAGGGACTGGGAGGTGAGCAATCTCTTAAGGTTTGGCATACTGCTGGAAGAGGACTGGAGAGGTCTTCTCCCCACTTGATAAGATACAGGTGCTTTGGAGACTACGGGGAGCTCACAGTAACCCTACAGAGATCTCTGCAGGTAAAACACAGGGATCAGCACAGAAATTTGGTGTGTCTGGGTCCCTGGCTGCTCCCACACTGCCTCCAAGTGTGTCTGTGGTGCCTTAGTCTGAGTGGACCACTGCCACAGCTGTGTGATTTACCTGTACCCAGGTCCTGGAGATGAGCCTGACCACAGGGGATCTCTGTTTGGGGGTGCTGTGTATCCCTGCCAGGCAGTGAAACCAGAGATATGCCCTGAGTCACCCGTGTTTAGTGTTTTATGACCTGCACAGGCCACAGTAGCCTGATTCCTCTTCATTGTGTGCAGCTCCTTGGGAACTGAATGTCCTGATTTTTTATACAATTTACGGCAGACAAAGGTCCCTTCCCTTTTTCTAATCTTGCCTTGTTTTTCCTTCCCAAGGCTGGCATATCAATAATTCATCTCCCTTGTATCCAGGAGGTTTCTACACAACAGGAAACTTCAGGGATAGAACAGAAACATAAAACATTTCTGCAGCCATTTGCCTCCTGCATGTTAAAAGAGACAGCACTGGGGGGTTTTGCTAACCGTTGTGGTTAAGCTTGGCCGTGATTAAACCAAGCTGTGACAACACATATTTTTTTGCTTATTGGGTAATAGGGCTGAGGCTGGGCTTTGAGTGCTGTCTCATAAGGGAGATACATCCTTGGGAGCTGGCAGCAGCTGCTAATGCTGAATTGGGACAAAGTTAGCTAGAAATCTGCTGAGGGCAGTGGCAGAACCCAGGGCTTACAGGCATCCTGGCCTTTGCTCCAGGTCTGTCTTTAGGCAAGGACGAAAAGTCTCTTTTCTGCCTTGTTCTTTGCTAGCGGCTTCTTATCTGGCAGTGTGTGGCGCACAGTGTATCCCTTCTTACAGGTATTTCTCTGAGCATTTATGTCCTTTCTTTCTGCTTCAGGATATAAATTTTCTGCCATTGCTGTTGTCTCCATCTGCCCACAGGATGGATATGGCAGACCTTCAAAGTACCACTAGAAGTGAGGAGGGCAGCACAGTGTTTCAGTCTGCAAGGAGATGGGAGCCAAAACGCACCAGGAAGGTTCAGAGTCACCTTCTTGCCTTCCTTGGTGGGGTGTGTGCTGAACAAGAGCCTGAGATGGGGGCATTACTTGAGCTCTGCTGTTAAACGATTTTGCAACATTTCTTACACTTCTGTGCCTCTCTTACCCCTCTTTCCCTGCTCTGCTCTGTCTCTGGATGTGGGGCAGTGAGCTCAATCCCCTGAAAGCTGCATGATGTCCTACTGCATTTTATGGTCTCTGAAGATATGTTCTTAAGGAGTCCAAGCTTTCCTGGCCTGGATGCATCTCCTTGCTGACAGGTCTGTCACTCTCTTACAAGCAATACAGCAATTTCTCCATGCATAGTCCTGACTTTACACCTCAGCCAATACAAATCCTCTTTTTACATTAAAAAGATAAAAAAAAAAAATCCTTCTCTCATAATTTAGTAGATACAGACTTGCATGTCTGCATTCTTTCTCATTCTAAGAAATAGGATCATATTGCTTACATCCCCTGTCATCTTCTTATCCATTGCTGAATTGAATCCCAAACCACTTTCCTGCCCTGTAAAACCCCCAGGATTGTGCTTTACCTCCCCTCATTTCCTCCCAGCGAACTACTCTCTTCCTGGACCATATTTTTGTGCCTTTCTAGGGATACTGTTTCATACAGTTTCACTTGTGCCTGCTCCTTCCCTCTGCTTGGAGCCAAGCAACTTGCACCTCTAAACCAAGTCCATCTTCAAACCCTTCATTTAGCTTACATTTGGGGGTACATTTTTAACCTGTGCATTTAAGACCTTCTATTCACACACACACACATGCACACACATCCATTTTACCATTTTACTGGCTTCCTGAATTTGCACAGTAACAGGAACACCAGCTTGTCTCAGTAAGACACAGGGCAGTGATACCAGATAAAACTCTGTGAAGCTGTTCCCTTAGTAAACCAACAGGACAGGGATCTACCATGGAGGAAATGCACAGTTAGATCAACAGCAGGTACACATAGCATTATTCTGAATATGTATAAATTATAGAAATAAAAACCAGCCTATTATTATTATTGTTATTGTTATTAATATTATTATTATTATTAGTAGTAATAAACACATTCCATCAATAATGATAGAGATAATCAATAGAATTAGAGCACAGTTAAAGTGATAGCTGATTGATCAAAACACAAACCCCAGATGCAAGTAGGGATGCACCCTGCAAAAATCTGCAAGGGTGGTCTGAGGTCCCTACAGCCCTGTCTGCACACAGAGCATACCTGAAGGGTAATACCAGGAAGATCAATAAAAACAAGTTTCAGATTCCTTTTTTCTTTTCATTGACAAAAGAGCCATTTCAGCCAAACATTAAAAAAAAATTATGTCAAAGACATCAAACAATCTGATACTTAAGGGAGAAGGGTGTGGGGGATCCTTTTTGTCATTTTTACGTTCTTTAGTGAACAGCTTACATATATCCTTGCACACCCACCCACCCACAGGTATATAAATATAGATGTATGAAAACAATATGAAATACAGTTCAATCTCATAGCACTTAATAATTAAGGGTCCAATTTACATAAGCATTTCAGCATACGCTTACAATCTACCTGGCTTCAATGGGACTTGAGCACACACTTCATTTCCAGCACATGCTTTTATGCCCTTTCTGAACTGGGATTTTACCTGAATGAAATGTAAAACATTGAGCCTCACACCCCTTCCTTTCTCAGAGAATAAATGTCCTTTTATAACTGAGATAGAGGACTTTCAAGTGGAACAGACTTGTACAAGATTTCCAAACTACATGGCAAAAGAAGTGATACTACACATTCTTCTGCTGGCAAGTTATTGTGGTGAACATTTTTGTTTGATTTTATTCCATTCATAGTGTGAAGCAGCAGTTGCTCTGCCACAGATAAAGTAAGAGTTATTTGCATCACAGCCATGGTTTTGACTACAATAACATTATTGGCCAGAGTCTAGTTTGTGTAATCACTAAAATTAACACAACTGTGTGAGTGCTGAGTTCAAAGCAGGAAACAACCTCAGATACAGCCACAAAGATTGCTCTAGTCCAATTACTGTAAAACAGATAAAGATTGTGTCCCAGTGACTCATCCAGCCAAGATTCACATTAAAAAAAACAAAACAAAACAAAACAAAAAACCCAGCAAAAAAAACCACCATTCCAGGGGTAGCGATGAGGACAAAACTGTTTCGGAATAGCCATGAAAAATATGCGCAGAATGTGGCCTGATTATACAAATTTGAACACTGTTCCCAGAAAAATGAAGCAAACAAAGATCCTTAGCAATAAAGAACAAATTCTCCTTGGTGAAGAAAAGAGAGTGAATTTAGCCTAATATTTTTCAGTTGCTCTTTCCATTAAAGGAACACATTGTGCAATGGAGTTTGGCTTAATGTTTAATTTTTGATTATTAAATAGCATTTCACAGTATTTAAGACCAGTAGAAAACATTTCTGTTATTTATTACAAATACCCAGGGAAATGTTTAAAAACAAAACCAACAAGCAAACCTGTTATTACTGTATTTTCAACTTGGATTTTCTAGCATTCTGTTGAGCATGACAATCTGAAAGTAAAATCAGCAGGAATTGACTGGAAACCAAACTGAAAGGACCTACCTATGGTTCAGTCTTTATACTGTCAGAACTGTGGAATGGGAGGGAAAGGGGAGAAAAGGAGAGAAGAGGGGAAAAAAAGAAAATAAGAAAAACAAAGTTACTGCAGAACCTGCAAGGAGTAAATAAGACATCTGTTAATACTTTAATAACCTCAATTGTTATCTGAAACAGGGTAATTTTCTTGAAAAATACATATTCTCCGGTTTAAGTCATTGCATCACCATGATCAAACAGGACCCTTCCTTTTATTTCATTTTCATTTATGCTAAGAGCAATTGCTATCACTCCAGGCAAAGACAGGAAAACTGGGCACACAAATAATTCACTTTTTGTTTTCAGCTCCCTTTTGTTGCTAGAGAGGCAGTCTGAGCACATGTGAAAATGAATCTCGGGATTATTTTTATTCATATCTTCAAACTGAGAGTATCAAGGGAATAAAGCAGTATTAGTTGCGTACTGCAAATTGTTCCTGCCATTTCTCTTGCTCATAACAAAACGATTCTCAGCTGCTGATCTGCCTTCCCAAGGTTACCTCCTCCTGAACCTGCAGGCTAGGCTGGCAAAGCATTTCCCTCACCCATGTAATGGAAAGAACATGACCCTCTCTGGTGAAAGCTCTTTAGTGATGGGAGAGCACACAGTTCCCTGCAGCTGAGGAGCTTCCTGTGGTACTTTTGCAGCTGATGGGCTGCAAAGTCTTCCCAAATGAAATATTTACTTTGTATTAGGTTCTAATGTGCTGTACAGAGCTAAGGTCACCACCTAACATCCCGAAGAAGAACTCAGCTGGAATTCAGTCTTAGGAAAAAATTAGTTTGTTCTGACTCGATCAAAAGAAGTCCAGGCGTGCAGCACTGCACAAACTTGGTCACTCAAGTATTTCAATCCCTGTTTTACCTCTCCTTTTGCCCTACATCCACAGACCTACATCACCAGTGATTATAGTAGTGCTCTGTATAGACTGCTCTGCACGGTAATAACATGAAACAAAAACTGAGAGAAGCCTGAAGACCAGAAAAAAAAATTACTAGCCAACATAATATACTTTTTAACAAGCTAAACCAGAAAAAACAGGAAAAATGGAAAAACTGTGACATCCTGGAGGATGGATGGGAAAAAGTGTTTTGTTCTGTATTCCCAAATGGGGTTCACTTAGACCTGTGCCTGTAGTGATATGCTGTCTATACCATGGACATTTGTAACATGCTTTGAGATCTCTCAGAGTGCAATCTTAGAGCCAAGTAACATGATTATTATTACAACCTTACTCCATAGTGAAAACTGCAGACCACTTAATACTGCATCCTCTCAATCCAAGGAGATAAGGAACTAAGCATCGTGAAAGAGAACTTTCATTTGCAATGGGTGAAATGACTTTTTTTTGTGATACTTCTATGGAAGGAATTAAGAGAGGGTTTGTGGCCATCCTGAAACATGGTGTCAATGCAATTAGTGCTGCTTATTGTCTGGGACAACAGAGGTGGGCAAATTGCAGCTTGTTAGTCCCAAATACATTATGGCCTCCTAATGAACTCCATTTTATAGCCAAACTCCTTTAAATTGTCTCTTCCCATGATTAATTCACCTCTTTCTCCCCTTCGGCAGGCTGTTGTTGATAAGGAGTGTCCAGTGTTGAATGACTAAAAAGTACTAATGCATGTTCTTTCCAGGGAGAGATAACCCTTCTCTAAACATGATGAATGCATCTTTTACGAAGGAAGATACCCTGTGTGGCAAGGGCTTATGTATAAGCACTGAAAAGCACGTCCTGCGGGGGGGGGGGGCAGTTGTCTGGTGCTCCTGGCTATTTCCAGGGAATTTGGGGGCTTTGGGGACTGCTATTAGAGCCAAAACAGCCTTGCCATGGAGGTCAGCCAGGCAGGGGATGGTCCTGCTCACCCCAGCTGGGTATGGAGCTCCTTGCCACAGAGCTGGGGACACCCTGCAAGGGCTTTTCTGTCCAGGGACCTTTTTTGGCAAAGAAATTTAGGGCCAGACTGGAGAAGTCATAACTGGGACCTGAGCTTGTCATTCCCAGTTCCCCTGCTCAGGGGGGCTCCTGATGGACTCCTGTTTTCTACACCAAGTCCTGCAGGCTGGACTCTCCATTTTTAATCAGCTGAGGCAAAGGTCCCCTCAGTGTTGGTATGAGCAGAGCTGGAGAAGGGACCATGTAGGAGCAGGAGGACAAGGAGTAGCATGAGGGCTGTCTCTCCAGAAGAAGCTCTGCTCTGATTGCCCTCCTGTTTACTCAGACACTTCCAGCTGAGGGTAGGAGTGAAGCAGACTCAGAGTGGGAAGATGACAGTGCTTGGCATTCTGCAGCATGGAGTTAAAAGGCCAAGAGGTGCATAAATACAGCAAGCTGACTAAAACTATGCATATATATTACCCATATATATATATATATATATGAATATATATATATATGAATGTCTTTATGTGCACACCCATAGGAACAAACAAATAATATCACAGCACTCACATTATTCATAAGAGTCTTTTTTTCTAACTCATCTTTGGCAAGAGAAGACAGCAGTAAAAGAAAGAAGGGTGAAAAAAAACCCTTCCCCAAGCTGATTATCAAATAAAATACTGTTTAATTTTCTGTCTAATAAGTACAAGAAGTTCCATAACTCCCCTGATTAGGCATATTATCCTTCTTCAGAAAGTCAGCTTGATTTATGCAGAAAGTGATTTGGACATACTTTCCTCTGGCTATAGAGATTTCATAATTCCTGGTGTATGTCTGGAAAATCTCCTCTCATCCTGAGTCCAAACCAAATTAATGTCTTCCAGAATGACCTGAGGAATTAATGAGGTTTTTGCTGTCAGTTCTGCCCATACCGGGTCAAGTAAATCATTTGCTGGCCCTTACTCCAGTGTTTTTCACTGTCTTTCTGACTCCATGTACAATGATAACAAAGTTGCAGATGCCTTTGAAATACGGCATCACTGACACTCTCCGTCCATCTGTTGGGACATATTTTAGGCTCTGTTTCTCTGTCTGCTGTAAACTCTGCCTTTAATGGAGTCAGTAATTGCTGATAAATGGGGTATCAATGAAGTCAGTGTACTGTAGGTTTCCCCATTCTTTTCTGCTGATGTGTGCTATTTAAATCTCTCTGCCATTACTTACAGTTATTGTGTGTTGTCGTCTCTAATTCCAGACCCAGGATTCTTGGCCCCAGGCATGATTTTTAATACATAGGAAAACTAGGTACTATGGAGACCTGTTTGGCAGTAAACAAGTTATCCTCAATTCCCCACTCTGCTGTCCTTAACTAAAGAAAATGTAAAACACATTAAGAGTATGTACATTAAGTTCTGAGTAATTCACAGATTTTCTTTGTCTCATGTCATAAATATTTTAAACCAACCCAGTTTTGACATTGCAGCCAAACAATAAAAACCATGATCCGTCCTCTCTCTCCGTCTCCTTTGGCCTCCATGTGATAGAATGCTTGAAGCAAAATAAGCCCACACTTGATCATACATTTTATATTACCTTTCTTTATAATTTATCACAGCTTTTAGAGGTATTAAAATATTACTTCAGATGAGTACCGCTTGTGCCTATGACACTGTATAATCCATAATCTTTTAGGCTCTCTGCCAGCTATCTCTGCAGTTATACCTCATTTTCTTGCATGAAAAGCAAGACTAATCTGAGCATATCTGAGCACAGAATAATGACTCCAGTTGGAAAAATAACAATGACACTCGATGTAGCATCTGCACCCAGCTGGCCCTTTCCAAACACCCAGGCAGACACAGTCCCCCTCCAAGCTTAAAGCTAAAAAGGAAAAGAGCAGCAGAAATAAATGGGAAAATCAGGTAATTTCATTGCATGTGCCATGGTAGTGGCTGCAGCCTAGACCAGAAGGTCTAGAAAAAAGGTGCAAAGAAATTAGTGTTAAGTAATTGTGGAAATGCGGCTACATAGGAGCTTTTGGTTTGCTGTTTGAAGTCTGTTTCATAGTTCCCACAGCCCTCTGGGAATAGTCAGACCAGAAACTCTTCTCTTTGAAGCTGATGGCACCTGACTTTGAAGGAAAAGTCCTCTGCAGCTGGCCCTTGGCACGGGTAAGATGACTGGGGCAGTGATCAGTCTGAAGTCTGCATTCCACTAAGCAAAATGTTGTGACCTAAGGCACAAAACCCAAGTATTTTTTTGAGTCTAAAGCTTTGTGGCAAGGAGCTGGTTTGGCCTATAGAAGAGAGGCCAAGGCAAGCAGGGCTGCCAGATTTTCTGTGTGACCAAGGAAGCCACAAGTACATGGAATGTGCACACCTTGTTCTTCCCTCTATTGACACCTACAGGATTATAGACTTGTGTGACCAGGGTGGAGACTCCACACATGAAGGCCTTTGAGGAGAATTAAGCATTAACTAATTCTCCCACAGAACCCTGAGGATCTGCCAGCTATGGACTGTCAATGGACTTTGTTAGAGAAATAACATTTTCCTTGATTAATTCTCAATTTGCTGTCTGCAAGCCTTTGGATTCTTGGATTACAAAATAGAACTCAGCTGTTAGCCATATTTTTCTACCAAGAGGCTGAATTTTTAAATTTCTTTTCACTTATTCTTGATTATTTCTGCTACAGATTTTGAATGTTTTTGTCTCTTTTCTACTTACTTCAGAAGGCTGTAATAAAATATATTCCTCATATGTTAAAAGATGTACTTGTGCTCTTGCAGACTAAGTGCTCTTCAATTGCATCAATAGTTCCCAGGAAAAGGTCTTGCTTTGACACAATTGGACTTTCACCAAATGCCTGATTTAAAGATGTTTGGGATTATTAATGTTTCATAAAATGCTTCAAAGTCTTCTTGTGAAAGAAGGATTACTACAACAAACTTGTAAATGGACAGCAACATAAACTTTGTTCCTCTGTAATATTAAGATTTTAAGCAGGTTACATTTTGGTTATTTAATTTAAATTCCCGTTGAACAAAGTTTTACTTTAATAAACCCTGCATAAAAATGTGCGTACCCCTAGATTTACCCAAACCCAACCTTTCAAAATATGTTGCCTTGATTCAGAGGCCTCACGTCGTGGGAGAATCAGCCATGCATCTCGGGATGTTGCCGAAAGCAATCCGTGTTATATCCACTGTGCCTAAATTCTCCTGGCTTCATCTTGTAGCCACTAGACCTTGCTATATTTTTGTCAGACAGGGAAAACCTGCCTCCTTGTGTAGATGGCTGAGGGGCAGTCAAGTCAACTCTCAGTGATCTCTTGGGGAACTCTAGCAGATGTAACTTCTTAAGTCTCTTCCTGTCAGGCTCAGACAGCAAACCCATGAAAGAAATTCTCCCTCTTTACACCGGGGAAAGCCTGACCTGCCTTATGCTCCCTTATTTTGCTGAAAACTTCCTTCCTGGTCCTTTTCCCTGGAAGAAAGCAGCTTTTGGATTTTCATTCTACTGGGACAGATATGGCATGATGACTCTCATTTCCTCTCTTCCCTTTTCAGTTTCTTCCCCCTACCTTCTTTTTTTTTTCTTTTCTTCTTCTTCTTCTTTTTATTTATTTATTTATTTATTTATTTATTTATTTTAAATGAGAAATGACGATTTCAGTGTTTTTTGCTATGTCCAATTTAATGCAAGCAAAAAAATCACATTCTGCCTCTTGGGATGATGTTACAAAATTTTCAGGATTACAGCATGTTATAAATCTTCTATTATTAAAAATTATTTGTTGTTTATACAAAACAACAAATACAAACTCTCAGTTCTATTTTTAACTCTTACCAAATATTTCTACCCACCCTTCTGCTTCTCATTCAGCCCATAGCTTGTGAGATCCCTCAAGTTCTAGTTAACCCCAGCATGGCATGACCAGGGAAGAGGTTGTGTTACAAATCCAGTCACCTCTCATTTCTGCCAGGTATGTCCAGGAAGTTTGGGGTATATTTGTCCCACCCCAGCCAGCCAGCACTATCTGGCTTATCCTGGCCAATGCCGGGTTGCAAGGACAAGTGCAAGTAGAATTATGATGGAGCCATTCAGTCTTGGGTTGAGATGGCACAGTTTTCATCTTTCATTTTTTTTCATGAGCCATATTCTTAAAGCCTTCTTCAGACCAGGCCCTTTGCTGTCCTTGTGCAATTCTACTTTCTTGTTTTATCATGATTACTTCTTTTGGTCTTTCTAGAGAAATGATTCATGAACAAACAAGTCACAGCTTCCTTCTCATATTTGGAAGAGCTGATTTTGAAAACCACATCTCCAGGACTCTGTTCAGGGCTTAATTTTTTTTTTTTCTGAATTTCACTCTTTATTCTTCTCTATTATAAAGCAATGATATTACTGTTAGGAGAATAAAACTTCAGCACTTTGCTGTGTTGAACCACTGTTTAAAGGAAGGCCTCTCTTTGGGTTGTTTGCTGCTGTGAAAAATTTGAAGGAGGCTTAGCCTTAATTAGTGCTCTGTTTACTCTCTTCCAGACCATCTCTGTTACAGTGCTTAAACATACACAGTAGATAGATCAGAGTTTTCCAACTCCTTTGGGCAAAGTGAGCCTGAAGTCCTGGGAATTTCTTATGAACCACCACACATCCGAATATTGAGTGGTTCATCTGAACAACGTAGAATTTTACAACTGCATGTGTGCACATGGCCTGTCTGTGGCTCAGTTTCCGTTATCTCATTCACATCAGGGTATATTCCCAGCTTTGGAACCCATGAACCAGATGACTCTTGAGCATATCACACCAGGGACATCAATATCTTGAGGAGGCTCAAAACATACAGAAATGGCTATGGCTTGTGATCCCCTTTAATTTTTACTCCATCACCCTCCATTCTCCTTTAAGTTCTTTCTTAGTTTTAAATGAGTTGTATAAAACCTAAATTCAAAGAAAATCTTGCACTTCACTTGCCCTTCTATGAAGCATGTGAGCTTAAACATCTTAAACCTATAGATTAAACAACTCTTGTTCATCTTATTCATGCATAATCTTTAATCTTTCTATTAAAGTTGCTTTTAAAAGCCTGTTATGGCAAATTTTGAAAAAAAAGAGTTATTTTTTTCTAAGTATATTTGACAAAATACCTCAGTTTTTGATTTAAAAAAAAGAAACCAAAACTTTAACAATACAATTAAAGATTCTGTGAAAATATTTAGGTTTCCATTTAAATGTTTGTGGGATTGATGAAAATGAAGCTGTTTTACATGGGGAAAAAAAAAGATTTCCAGTTTTTATCCAGAAAATTTTAACCCTAAGGAAAATTTCCATACAAATGTTTGCATTGGTCTAAAAGCAGTTTTTTTGCCCCTCTGCTCCAGAAATATTTCAAAAGAAAACATTTCTATATGCTTCTTGACTTCCCTCTCACACCTGTGTAAACCAAATTCTATTCCATTGAAGTGAATGAAGTTATGCTGTCTGAAGAAAGAAAAAGCTTAAGCTTATTGCTTTTGAATAGATTGCTTTGTCTTTTAATACACCTGGTTTGTTCTAAACAGGACACTCTAAATCCAGAAATTCAAACACCAGCAATTCCGCAGTCAGCCCTTCATCCCTGCAAACAAATGCTTCTCTGGATTTGACTCCACAATGTTTCTTTATTTAAGAGTAAAAACAACTGAGGCATGGAAACAGGAATGGATGTGGAGGATCATGAGCCATAAACCACTGGCTCTTCCTGAGATGTGCTCAGTGCCGGAGCTCTTGGACACAACAATGTGGAAAGTCTTCACTGCTGCAGTTGATGTTGAGTAGAGATGCAGAGAACTTCAGTTCTCTCGTCCTGCTCCTCTTGGACTCCTGCACTCACCTTCTTACAAATATCCAGGCCTGAATCTCCCGTAATAGAGAAATGAAAATGATGGATGTCACCACCAGCATTGATGATTTGGGAACTTTTTTTTGGTAGGTAACCATGAGAAATGATTTCATAGGAATGGTGCTGAAAATGTCCTGAACCATAAGAAATGCTAAAAAATAAAAAGGCAATAAGATAATAATCTGGTCTTACCTGACAATATCCAACATGTGCCATAAAACATATGAAATTCTACTTTTATTTTCCACAAAAGTAGAAAAATTTATTAAATTTGTATTCCTAGGAATGGAAAAGTATACAGATTTTCTGCTTCCAACTGATGCTTTTCATTTTGCCTCAGGACAAAAGGCCTGGGAAAGTCATCAGAGCTTCCAAAACATATATCCAACCGTTTTGGATACCGACCTTTCTGGAAGAGCTGCTATGATTTTTGGTGGCAAAAATACCTGTCCACAGTGTTCTAAGTGCAAGAACTGGAAGCAGGGCAGTGGTTAGTGGGGAATCTGCCTTTTACGTTCAGGGTCTGAAGACTTGAAAGTTGAGATTTACCCAAATTATACCCCTGAAGACAAGTTTAATGCTCACTGGTCGTCACTGCAACCATAAAACTGCACAGAAACATCTTTGCCTCAGTCCTGTCTGCAGTGCAATTTGTCCTGATTTTTCCAGGAGTTCTGCCACGACTATTACTGAGCAGCTGAGATGACAGACAAGACTTCCATCTTCAGAGCCTCTTTCAGAGAGCTCCTTCAGCTACGTGCCCTGTGGGTTTTCCTTCCTACTGTCTCCTTTCCCCCCCACTTCCCCCTTTTTATTTTTTATTTTTCATTTCATGAGAATAAAACCATGAAGGAAAATTAATTTTCATTGCAATGTAGTGAACTGTGAAAGAGATCCTTAGTTGTGGTCTGGAATGCAGACACTGCTGGCCACCTTCTCAGACCATGGCTAATCACACCACTGACAGACTGGAGCTCACGGGCTGATCCAAATGCCCTGCAAGCCTGGAAGACACTGGATTGCTGAACTCCTTGGAGTGCTGCATAAGGGATGATTGCTGTCAGTGGATTAGGGAAAACTCTTTTGGAGATATTTTGTCCTTCTTGTCACTTTGGTGGGGTTATTCTGCCATCTTTGAAATACTTTGTTTACTCCCTTCTCATTAATGTGTAGGTGTAATCCTTAGGTTTGCTTTTGAAGGATAGCCTCTGGTATTTGCACAATAACAGACTGTGGAACATTATCCATATTAACCTTGGAAACAGCAGGAAAAGCATGTGCCTTTATTGCCCATGCCCCTGTGCGCTCCTGGTAGTTACAGCTGAGAGCACAGGGCAAAAAGACAATGTCCTTAGAACAATTCTTCAAAACGCTCTGGTCTCAGCATGCTTCTACCACTTTCCTCCTTTTTGGTAGCTTCTCGAAAGCACCCAGATGGGGGCTGCTCAGCCCATTGCCAAGTTCTCATTGTTCTTCTTGCAAATGCCCATGCTTACATGTGGACAAGGTACTTGTGTGTGAATGCAAATGCTGGGATTAGCAATGGAAGTACCCTCCCTCATCTATCCTGTTTTACTCACTTCACCATAGATTTGGAACAGTCTGACCAGAAGAGGTGACCAGTCTTGTATGCAAAATAACAAGTGATTTGTCAGAAAAAATCTGTTTTGTAAAACAAAGGAACACTTGAAAGCTGTTCTGTAAAAAATTGCAAAGACTGGAAGACTCAACTCTAAAAAAAACCTGAACCCAACCTCTTTGGCTAGATAATCTGTGAGTCTGAAGAATTGCTTTTGTCTTCACTAAGCCAACTGCTTGTTCTGCTCCAAGTGTGTTGGCATTTTTTATTTGAAGTGGATGGGAAACTGATGTGGAACACCAAGAAACAATATCAACAGTAACACAAAGCAATTAAACTAGCCATGAATATAATCTAATCATTCTTGATTTCAGATGTGAGGTACATCCTCTTCTCCACATGCATACTTATGAGCAAGAAAGGGGTAAATCATACACAGGAAGGTTGCTCACCTGTGTGTATGGATCTGTGATAGTCTCAGGCACTGTCTGGCTCTTAAATTGCTTAAAGACCAACACCTACTAAAGACTACTAAAACTTTCTAAGTACTCCCCCAGTGAGACCTCTCTGTGTGTCTACATTGTGTCCACCATATTTTACAGTCATGGCTGGAAAGGCAGGTAAACAACATCTGGCCCTTGTGCATGGGCCATGCAGACTCTTCTTCCCAGAAAGCCGCATTTGGGATACCCATCACACAAATGCATGGAGTGGCTCCAGGAACAGGCTGTGAACCTGAGTCATTACCAAATCAGACACTGACAACCTCAAGAGACGCGGACAATGAAGACTGTTACCCTTCTGCTTTCCCTGTAAATACCAGTGTCTCCCTACAGTCTTTTGGGGAAGACCTGACAGACTGAAAAAACCCTTTACTTTGACCTTGGAGCACCCCAATACCTGCTGTGGAAATATATACCTCCTATGACGAATGCCTCTTCTTCTTGGCGGGAATTTTGACCTCACTACCAGATGAAATCAGGAGGCTGTGGCATTGTTTATTCTTCCACCCCTTGTGATTTCTCCCTGAGAAAGCAAAATAAATCATGCCAGGTTTGAGATTCCCCAGAGAATGGTTGTGTTTGGTACACGACATTAAACTCTTCCCTTCCACCCTTCCCTTTGGTGATTAATGGCCTGTGATCCCCGATGATTCATGGCATCCAGAAGACATTATTTTCTGGGACGTAAGAGTTGGACAGCATGTTTTCCTCATCAGTTACCAACTGTGATTGTAACAGCCTCATCGACCTTATCTGGGATGTTGGCTGTCAGAGAGGGAAATGGGGAGAAGGGGGAGAGGATCAAGGAAAAAACCTGCTCCATCACTGACTTGCTTCTCACTCAGGCCAGACACAGAGCTTCTCGCAGCCTCTATAAGTCAAGTTTTCCCTCTTCCTGGTCTAGCCTGAGCATTTCCTTGTCCTTAAGCTCCCTGACACCCTTGAGGGGATGGTGTGGAAAATGAAAACCTTTCAGTGACAGTTTTTAACTTGACATTGATCCTACACACACCTGTCCACAGAGCTGGCTGTGCCAGATAACTCCAACAGCTGGGTTCACACCTTGCCATGCAGAGCACATTTAGGTTGAATTACTACACTTAAACAAATTCTCATTTCCATGTACTTGATATACACTTTTCCCCCTCCTTTCCTCTCTCCCCACTGGCAGCTTAAGGAGCCATTTTTCTTCCTGACGCCACATTGGCACTCTCTCTACCAGCATGTGAAAACAGATGAAGTTGTACATATGGAGACCTCATCTTCAGTTACCTAATGGATTCAGAAGACATCCTGAATATTCATTATTTCTCTTTTTATGAGCACCTTGGCAATTGCCTCCAAAGTTAAAGACTGTTGTAAATTAAGGAATGGCACTTGGTGAATACCAATTTATCTGTATTTCAAGACTTCCCTGACCCCCACCTCCCCTCCACACAATATTGAAGTTCCTGTAGTCTTTGTGAATACAGGGCATTGTTTCTCTGCTGCTGAGGCAGAATTGTTTGTGCATCCCTGAAGACTGTGAAATGTCTGGCTGGGGTTGCTCATTTAAACTCCGTGCGCTTACTGTACCCTCTCCAGAGCTCCCTTCCTGGAGAAGCCAGCAATGACCTTCTCAGAAGTAATGTTAAACACATGCTGAAGAAGCTTGGCTCCTAGACAGGCCCTTTTAATTATTGCAAATTAGCAAATAATTTTTTTCAGTTTCATATCACTGTCTGCTCTGCTGTGTGTGGGATCCTCCAGGTACACAGTTCCCACGTGTTGCCTGAAATATATATTGGCACATTTATCTGGTAATGTCAATATTTGGTACTTTTTAATGTGTGTGATTTTCCACACACAAAAACTTCACCCCTTCTTAGTAATGACAGTGCAGAAATTAAAGCAGAGGGTTAATTATGGTTGATAGTGAGTGTTTTTGAACTTGTGTCAAGTCTGTGGAGAAAATCCCTGCTGCAGAGAATACCCTGTTCATTGGAGAGCAGTAGGAGAGAAGGAGTATCTTTGTCCAGGGTTTACATATGGGACACAAAAATGTAGAGTATTCTGTCCTGCAAGACGTTGAGCACTCTCTCCCTGGCCTTCCCAAATTAAGTGGACTCAGTGTCTTCAGTGAAACTAAGTGGGACACACTGACCTGAAGTGATACAGAAATCCTGTGGCAAAGAGAAGGGTCAAGACTGGATTTCTTACGTCTAATTGCAGTCTGGTCTCCATCTTGTACGTGGATATCAATGGATAACAACGGATAGGGCCCTGAGAACCTGGTCTAGGGGAAGGCATCCCTGCCCAGGTTTGGGGGTTTGGACGTAGATGATCTTTAAAGTCCCTTCCAACCACAGCCATTCTATGAGCCTATTATATATTTCTATAGTCTTTATTCATTCCTGGGCCTTGCTAAGATTTTCATAAATGCAAAGGGTGTTGCTGACATTCATAATTTTACTGGGGATGCTTGCCATTTTTTTCCCAAGGCTCCAGTTTCTGGAACCACATTTACATGACAAACTCAGCTGTCTAGGAATATAAATGGTTTCTAATCCTTGTTCTTGAAACAGAAAGCTTAGAAAGACAACCAGGAATGCTGGAAACCCAGAGAGAAAATGAAAACCCCTCTAATATATTTCCTTTTATAACAAACTCACTATTTCTAAGTCAAGATTATGTACTTTTTAATTATGGTATGGAAAATGCTGGTTCTTGCCTTTGCGATGTTCATGTCATAAATAGAGCCTGGAGGGTGTGAAGGCTCAGGAGAAGCTGATCTGAGGGGGGTGATGGATCCTATGGGAGGCCAGCAGGTTTCTTGACGTGCCAGAGGACTGCTGTGGAGATGCCAGGCCATGTAGGAGGTAGGCAGAGCCCCTGAGCCGCCACAGGAAAATGTGGCTTAGAAGAGGTGAATGTGGGAGCTGCCACAAGGCAGGAGACTCCTTTCATGCCTTGAACCATGGCCATTCTTCCAAACTGTTCTCCAGGACCCTGAAGCTTTTTGTGAAGGTGTTACTCAGGGCATATTTGCATTTCTCCTCCTTTTGGTGTGTTTGGAAGGAGCCTGGGCTGCAGTGCAGAGTGGCTGACAGTGACTGAGGAAGGTGCAGGCAGCTGGACAAATGCTGGAGCATTAGCACCAGTTGATTGTGATAGGAGGATGGCTCCACAACTGCCACTTTTGGGGAATATTCATACATATCTTCACACTTGCCCAGTGAGAAGGAGAGGGGGAGAGCCAATGCTGGAAGCCAGGAAGTATTTCAAGGACGTCAGCATGGTTGCAGATACTAATAGGTGTGAGGAGAGGCATCTCACAGGGGTAGAGAGGCCTTTGTTTAATACAGTCAGCACATCTGGAGATACATCACAGTCGAAAATACAAGTGCAGGTGTGAAATTATCCCCCAGATATCTCTGCAAGCAGGGCAGGAAGAAGGCAAATCTGGATCCTTGCACTGCTGGTTTTTACTGCCTCCATGGGCAAGTATAGCTGTGATCTCCTTAGATACCTGCTGGAAATCATTGTTGGTCTGACCAGAGCCTCAAGGGACAATGTGGACATAGGGGACCACAAACCAGCTGCTCTCAGAAGGAGGGAGCTTGATGCAGAGCGTGGTCCAGAGACTCAACATGTGAGACCTGAGATGTGGGAAGCAAAATAAGCCCCTGGACTCTGGAGTCCATTCACAAGGCATGGAGCCTTACTTTTTAAATTCAGTCATCCTCCAGCTGTCTGGGATATCATCAGAAGTCTCCTCTTGAGCTGTATTAAGAGCTGTCCATTAACAGCTTAGCCAGTCTCTAGAACAAAAAGAAAGAGAATAATTTTGTTTAAAATTGTTGGTTTAGATATATGTGTGTGAAAACATGTATGCACACACACACAATGTAGCCAGCCACAGGACTAGTGGAAAGGTACCAAAAAAAAAAAAAAAAAAGTAATCAAAAGACTACTGTCATTTTCCATTTGCTTTTTACATGAAATAGAAAAAACTTTACCAGCAATAGTATGTAATTAATGTCTGATCTGGATCACAGTCCCAGTAATTAGATCTTTCTTCTCTTTAGGTGTTTTTTGTGGTTGGTTTTTTGGTTTTTTTTGGTTTAGTTTGGTTTGGTTTTTTGAAAGTATGCATAAGGAAAGATACATTGATAACAGGCATCAACTCTGAGGCTTCCAGGACTGTGGTTGGCTTGGAAGAGTGCTTTACCTTCAGGTAGAATAATTTCTGCTTTTATTGCAAAAGGGGCTCTGAAATGCCTCCTCAAACACAGAAGAGATGAAATTACTGTGGTAGGAGGTAGATAACTGCTCACTTATACCGAATATTTCCTGTGAATCAAGCCTCAAGAGAGTAGGTGAAGCCAGGGGTGATGAAAAGTAGGATTAATTATGGATATAGCTAAAACTTCGTGTGAGTCTGTCATGCTTGCAGCAATTAATCTCCACAGTGATGAGAGACTGCAAATAAAGCTCTTCAATAAGAGATGGGATTTGATTGGATAAGCAGGAGAGAGAGATTGATACAACAAGTTTTAACAGGTATTTCCCTGGATGCTTCCAGAGGGAAGGGGGAAATATTTTTTCATGAACAAGTTAAGAATAAGAAAATCAATGAGATGAGTCTTAACAAGGCAGCATTAGAGAAGCCCCTTGCATGGGCACAAGTGAGCAAGAAATTTGGCTTGAGGTTGATGCATGATGATGACTCAGGAAAGGGAAGCGGTTAATATAATCTGAACTGAAAAATTTGGATGGATTCAGGTTTCATGCACATGTGTTTGCTCTTCCTCTCTCAACATGCTTCTTTATAGCTGAATTTTAAGTTGAATAATTATATTCCAATGCTGTAATCATTTGATAAACATTTTTATTGCTGTGTATTTTTCATCTCTAGACCACAAAACGCTGTCCAGGCACTAAATGAACTTTGCATAGGATGTGAATCTGGCCGGTTCTACAGTCCTGTCTAGAGCAAATGAAGTACACGAATTCTAGAGCTAATGAAAGAACGTTCTTTTCTAAAGAACGTGGCTAGTTAAAGATTGTAGGAAAGATTTGGCCAACTCCTAAATGGGACCTCCAACTTTTCTCTAGAATTTGCCTTTTTTAATGTTAAATCTTGATCTTTTTTGAGTGTGCATATAGAAAGATAAATGACACGAGAGAAATCATCTGGTGCTTTCTAGTCCAGAGTGTTAGTTCAATATCTGAATGACTCAAAGACAAACTCCGAAGTAAAAGCCTGTCCTGGTTTAGGGCAAGTTTGGGAGATAACCTCCAAAGGGGCTTCTCTATGAAAGCAGATTCAATTGCCCCCTCCCCCCCAACCGGTTCGGGAGAAAATATCTCCTTGGAGAAAAAGTGGAAAGAAACCTGTTTATTAAACAATAGAACCCAAACAATATAACTTCTCACTGCTCCAAAAAAACAAACTCAGAACAGTCCCCTCCCCAGGTTGCAGTTCGTCTCACTCAGTCTCTGATCAGTCTCTCTGGTGCTGGAAATGCCGCGGCCCAGGCCCGGCCAAGGGGCCTCAGGTGGAGCTGCCGGTGCTCTTCTGGGTGTTCAGTCCAGAGCAGGCTTGAACAGATCCAAGAAAAAGGAAAAATCACAGTCCAGGGAACTTCTTTGCCTCAGCTAGCTAAAACTAACTAAAAGCAAAAAAAAGGGGAAAAGAGGAGCTCTGTCCTGCTGTCTGTACGTCCGCAGACAACACAGTCCAGGAGCAGGAATATGGAGGAGTGAGTGCAGTCTGAAAAACAAACTGCGCGCTTCTTCCCTCCCCTCTTCACTCTCTGGAAGAGAGTCTTAAAGGTGTAAAACTTATTATTCAGTATAAACAAGACAAGACGATTGGGGATAAAAGCATCATATAGTCAACCCAGGACAAGCCAAAACTGGTATTTAATCTTCTCTGTGAATTGTTCACCAGACCATACCTTCTACCTTCATTTATTAGTGCTCATGGTACATCATTGTAGTTGGAAACTGGTTTGTCTGTGGCTTTTATTTTTCCTGTGACAAAGTTGAGGGGAAAAGGTTTCTTTCTTTCCCATTACAGAAACCTGTGTCTTTTCTATTGGAAAAAATCTGCGTCTGACTCTAAATCAACTTGACCAATCTTTGAAGATATATATGTGAACATAGCTATGTGACTGCTCCCAAAACAGAAATTGCCACTGTCACCAAAAAACCCATATAAAATTATTACTTCCTGATGCAAAAGGCTCTCTTAAGTTTGTATTCATCATGTCAACTGATCATTGTAAGATATACGTTATGTTCTTAATATCACGGAAGTTTAGGGCAATATTTACAATTGGAAATAGTTGTTTGAAAGGTTATGTCTGAAGAATGCAGAGGAATACAGCGAAGCTCTTAGAAGAACTTTAATTTGCTGTCACAACCCAATTTATTCAATATCTCCTTCCAGAAGAAGATATTGTTAGTTCAGCTGTGACTTCTTAACTTCATCATATTTTATATATTTTGGCCATAATGCATTGCCACAAAGTATATTATAAAGTGTGATTTAAAATGTGTTCTGATTAAGTACACAGAAAGGATCCTATTCACTGTGCAAGGAATGAGGGAGACATCATAAGTACCCATTGTTAGGGTGTAGATATATTTAATGATCATCTGTTACCTAAACTTTTTAATCATATGTCTTGATTATGTTATACCTTTATTTATATTCTAAGATATTGTTTCAATTGCAGACATGAAGAGCAGACAATGTCTTTCATCTCCCCCACTCCCATCACACAACCATTAGAAAGAAAAATACAGGAAATGTGTCTTCACAGAAAATGGGGAAAAAAGAAAGGCTAAAAAGCATCAAGAGAAATTGATCAGCTTAAAGATGGAATGAAAAACCTAGCATGTGCAAGAAGGGAGTGTGCTGGGATTATGCTGTTATTGCTACAATGGTACTTATCCAGGACCTAAAATTTTGTTGCATCTTAAAAAGAATACAGGTAATTTAGCAAATGTAGAGAGAAGAACAATATAGACATTTGGAGGCTTCTCTACAAGGAGGGATTATAAGATCTTGCTCTTTTCAGCTCAGAAAAGAAATGGCAAAGCTGGAATCTGCCAGACCCCTGAGAAATGCTGAAGCTGGCAGAGAATGTGCAGGAATGATTAGCTGCAATGTGCTCAGACAAGCACCAGTAACAATGTGAGGCAGCAGTTCCAAAGGCAGCAGAGGGATTTGTGGATGCTGGCCCTCTCAGAGACCAAAAATACTAATGAATTCTGCAAGGGATGAGACAAATTCATTAAGGATAGGTCAACCAAAGTGATTATCCATGTGTAACTGCTACCTCAGGAAATCCCAAACTATTGCTTCTCAGAAACTGGCCCAGTGTAATGGGAGTGAATCACCCTGTGATATGTGCCCTACCCTTGTGCTTTCCTTAAACATCTGTTCATGGGTCATGTAAGAAGTAGGACACTTGGTCACATATGTAGGGACTGAACTCAGCATGAGGAACTAAAAATTCTGAGCCCCATGCCCTCTATTGACCAGTTTCTGTAAGTGATGTTACCACTGAAATCCTTCCCCTTCACAGAAAGCCTGGGCCTTTGAAACCTTGGAGATAGACTTGTATGATGAACACTTCCTTCAGTGAAACTATTGATGGGAAAAATATTAAGAAAAATGAAGCAAGCAGGGATTTGGCTCTAGTGAGACAGGCAGAAGTATGCTTACGCTCAAAATGCAATTATTAGTATTTTAGCAAATGTGATATCTCAGTGCCCCTGTCAACTTTTTAAAACACAGATAAACTAACCCCTTTCCTGGAAATCTCCAACATCGAAACCAGCAATCAAGACAAGGGAAGAAAAAAATGTTTTGGAAAAATCATCAAAATAATTTTTTAAGTGAACCTTAAGCCTTATCTTGCATGTTAGCCATGGTAATGCAGATGTTTCCAATTTGAAAATGAAGAGTGAGCTTTGTCTGAAGGCTATGTCTGTGGAGAGCCAGATCTTCCCAAAGGAATGGGCCTTGGTTTTGCAGAGAGAAATCAGAATCTAGGAAGGTTAAGAATATGAAGAGATCAGTGCTTGAGTTCTGATAATGAGAAAGGATTTTGATGAGGTTAGAATATGCAGGAAAGACATTACAAAGAGGACAAAAGAAAAATGCAAAAATATGTTCCTCATTGTTAGAAGCCTGTTAGATATGAAGAGTAGTTAAATTAGACATTGTGAGATGGCAAAAGTGGAATCCAAAATCCTGAAATCATGAACAAGGACAAGAATTAATTGTCTCAGAAGAAGAACCCTCATGTTCAACACCTAGACACAATATGGCCCTCTCACAGCTCAAGCAGAGGTGTCTGTATTGGAAACAGGAAATTCCTGGAAACAGGAATATTCCTGAAGTTATTACATAGAAGCCGCCACTAAGGTTCTCTATCAGTGGTATGGGGCACTGTTGAAGGGGACAAACTAAAAACTCTTCACATCTGCATCAGCCCCAAGAGATCATGGAGACCCACACAAGGCAGAGCTTACTCCATGGAGTTATAACAGGAACTTAACCAGCCAAGGACAGGACAGTGTGTTCCTAAGCAAGAGCTGCCCTCCAGCTATCCAAAGGTTGTGTTCTGGGTCACAGGGGAAAATAGATCCTGCCCTGTGGCTGCTAGGACCAATAATGTGGTTGTCTACTCAAAGAGAAGATAATGAGTTTCATATAAATTAGGTATTTGCAGTAAGAAAGCAAAGAAAATAAGTTTTTCCTCTCCAGCTGAAAATTGCACCCATTTCTTTCCTGCTCCAGGCCTTCCAGCTTTCTAACCTGATGAGTTATGGACAGTCATTCTTTCCAGCGTTGGCTAAATTCTTTTCTAATTACACATATTCTGAATAGCACGAGGCAGACCTGCTGGTAGAAAATTTGGTGCAGAGAGCATAATAAATTCCACAGAGAGCTTGATGTGCTTCACTATAGATGCAATATTCATTTTCATCACCACAGAAGAGATGAGATGCTGAGCCAGAGTTTAAAAAAACTTTGTGCTCTTTTTCTAGGATGTGTGGGTGGGATTAACTTTGCTTGTTCAGTTAAAAGGCTGTGTTGTAAGACAACTTCAGTAGAATTAATATCTAGACATTTGTTAAGCAGATTTTACAAACACAAAAGCATGGAAGATGCAAATAAAATCAGATCTATAAGATACATAACCATCACAATTTTAACACATTTTTATTTGGGATAAAACTGAATATAACACATAAAAGCATAAACTATATAAAGAAATTTTAGCACATGATCTTTTACTTAAAGGTCTTCTCTCTGGAAATTAGGTTGTAAAATGCTTACAATAAAAAGTAGCCCTGAAAAGAGTGGGGGTTTATTGTCAGGGAATGATTTACAGAACAAATATATTCAGATTTAGAGTAAAAACATTTCATTTTTTCAAACACCAGGCCTCCAAATCCATCTTGGGACCTCCAAGCAGATTCTTTTCTTGCTTCTTATGGTTAGTTATAAAGTTTCTGGAGAACATCTGTGGAAAAGGCCCTACATGTGTACTGACTTTGCAAACTGAGTATTTGGAATTTACAAAAAGATGAAGAATATATGAACAGAAGTGGGAATTTCCCTTCTTTTTATAGATTATCATGTCCCTACTAATGAGATGATGGTGGAATATTTAGAGAAAAATACAAAAAAGGTCAGCAGAAGAAGGGAAAGAGAGGTGTTTTCTGGTCTCATGCTTAGTGCATTAGGACTTGTTACCTTGTAAATGTACAGGAGGATGTTGGATTTTAAGGAAGACCTCCTTTCAAGAAGGCAGAAGAATTTCAGCCCTTTTTTTCTGTCCATTGCTGCTGTTTCCATTTAACATGCTCTGGGGAATTTGGAGTCTTGGAAGGCATAATTTACTTTAGTGAACCATGGCCCATATGACTGTGATTCACATGACTCTGCTTTGCATTGGATGCATTTCTGCATTTTTGACATGGTCCTGTGGCCAGAGATGCCAGCAGTTTCCTTTCATGGCTGTTATCATCAAGGAGGCAGCAACCACATTTCATCCTCTCACAGAGATGTTACTTTTGTTCCCTCTTTCTTTGTTGTTTCCCTTTATATATAATACGAGTCATTCAGAGTCAGTGTAAATGTTTGTTCAGAATAGGGGATGGAAAAATGTAAGAATAAGTCTGGTAATGGAAGTAGAATATAAACAAAGAGCTTAGAGAAAGTGGAGGAGCAGTGGGGAGGTTTCCTGTTTAAAAAAGGAAAATGGAAAAGTTAAAATGGCTACTTATAGAAATGTAGAATAAACCTTCCACAGCATAACGTAAAAGGAAGAATTTGGATCTACTCAGAGGTACACAAGGTATTTTAAAAAACAGTGGCAAAAAAGGTAATCTTTCTTCTATTGGAAAAATGGCTTTTGTAGTACTTAAAGACACAGGATTTTCATACTCATGAAGTAGAGTGTAAGCGCTTGAGAGCACAGTGGAGACATGGAGGTGGGTGCAGATTCCACCACTCCTGACAGAGCTGGAGTGGGGAAGGAGGATCAGCACATTTCTTTCACTCCTTGCCATTACTGCTGGAAAGGAACATCTCAGACACGGGCATGAAACATATCAATGACAGAATTCCAGCCATGGATCCTCCCTTCTTTCTCCCTGAGATCTTTGGATCACAGAATCATTGAATTGTTTGGGTTGGAAGGGACCTTAAAGATGATTCAGCTCCAAACCCTTGCCATGGACAGGGACACCTCCCACTTGACCAGTTTGCCCTATCCAACCTAGCCTTGAACAGTTCTAGGGAAGTGGCATCCAAGATCCTATAAGATCTTCCCAAGACCTAAGTCTTCCATCTCTGCAGGCTCTTGACACCCTTGTTTTGGAGGATGGAATGTGTTTAGAAGCTTCATAGTCACGCTGATATTGCTGTGTTGACTGTTTCTAACGTGCTAAAAGAAAGAACATTTCCTAGGATTATTTTTTTTCTCAAGTGCATGTGTTTCACTTGTTATCTCAGATTTATTGGTGTTTACTTTTTGCTGAATAATGAGCCTGAGGGTAATGGAAATCTTAATACGTAAAAAATTGAAGCCAATGGCATCAAAAGCTTCCTGTTCTCCACTGGCGTAGTGTTGCAACTTTATTTGCTTACTCTGCAGGACAAACACATTTGTTGCAACATTTCAGCTGAAATCCTCATCACACTTTCAACAAGGCTGGGATTTCATCCCATGAGCTCTGTCTGTGGGAAAACGTGAGGGATGAGGCTGTCCCTCAGCCTTGCAGCATGACAGGCCTGTGCATATGTGTTACCACAAATCTCCAAGGGCTGATGTCACACAGCAGTGCTAAGCCCATGTTGTCCTGACCAAAGCTGGACACTTCCATGGTGCCAGTAAGGCCCAGAATAACCTAGTATGAGTTGTGGGGAACCTCTGTGATGCAGTGGGGGCATGTAAAGGGTTGGGTCATGGCTCACATGCTCTCCTGGTTGATGCTACCCCAGCCAAAATGTCACATGTAGCCTAGAGATGCTCATGTGGTCAAGTCAAGGGGAAACAAAAATTTGGAGACCTGAATGGTAATTTTACCACCTGCTACCAGCAGCTGACTGATATTTCTAGAAACCACAGGACACTTCAGTTTCAGTGTTGTCATCAGTGTCTGAGGGCGCTTGGTTATTTTACCTGTGGGTGTTTTGTGGAGATCACCAGCTCCCCATGACATGGCAATGACTTCTTGCAGCCAGCCGTGACACAAAGGGGAGGTGGACTGCACATTGCTTTGTGTTTCTCCAGGCTGGTTGACATGCTGGAATGTGGGTGTCTCTCAGGAGGTTTCCCTACAAACCTGCACTGTGGGTGCTCACTGGGGTGCCAGTGCCAAGCAGGGCTCCCACCTGACCCCGTGCACAATCTCCCGGGGGAACAACACATACCCTTCTACCCACTCCTCTGACTGATCTAGTCATTTCCATTTGGTGCAAGAGACAGGGAAGAAGAAGCAGCATGTGCTTATGGTCCTAAGATGAAAATTACTTTAGCCCAAAATTTTTTAACACATCACCCAAACTGTATTTTCTAGCCCCTGTATTTTCAAGTCTCTGCTAGCAAGAAGGTCTTGTGATGAGCAGCAGGAGTGCTTTGTAAAGGAATTTGCAGGCCAGAGGTGCTCACCATAAATTTCCTTCTGTCTATGATTACTATCATTGCATTTTTGAGGCACTTTTAAAATAAACTATGCAATGATGTAATGCACACAAAAGGGCTGGGGTGGGAGTGCAGAGAAAGGAAAAGAAGCAGCATCTGGATTGTGCCTGGTATCTTCCACAGAGCATCTTGATGTCTGTAATTAGTGTCATGTTATGAGAGCTTAAAAAAATAAAGGCGCCAGAGTTCCAAATAAAACATAAAATGGCTTTGATAGAATAAATGTTACTATCATTGTTTAAAAATGTTGTGACCTGTCTGCTATAGTTTCTGAGAAAGATATTTTCCAGTGCTGCTGCTCTTGCTCTGACTCTTTTAAAAATTCTATTATTACAGATAAGGACAGAGGAAAATCCTTAAGACAGATTTGCTTTAAATCTCTGTAACACAATGCCAGCATTGTCTCTCCTCAAGCTGAACTTCTAAATTAAAATAGGCATGATCTTTAACAGAGCTCTGAAACACTCTGTTCTACAGACACTTTATCCCTTTTATTAGAGAACATTAATAATTCAAATGTTATGGCTTAGTTAGGCAGATCCATTTGTCTGGCGTTGGAATAATTTAGCAACTCCCACTCTTCAGAGCTGTTTTGATAGCCAGTGGGCCAAATTCTGCAGCCTCTTTAAAAATCATGGGAATTTTACCTGCATCTTTGCTACGTACTGGGGAGAGAGACATAACTAAGAAGTCTTGGCAACCTTTTCCTTGACCTTTAGCATGCTCAGAGAATGTACAAACATGCTCTCCCAGCCCAATTTTGCAGACTGCATAAGGCAACATTTTCAGTTCAGCCAGTTGGATTTTTGCCTAAGCAAGGCCTCTAGTTTTGGGATCTAAAAACTCTGCATAAATACACTTGCAAAAACACATATGCAACTCACCTTAACAATATGACTTCCCCACAGCTGTAATTTTACCATGTGTGAAGCAGGATTTCTGGAGTATACAAGTATGCCTCTGAACATATCACATTTTCAAATCACAGGGATTTATTGTGACTTTTTTCTAGACTTTAGGTGCTGAGCCACTTTCTACCTACAGGTTATATGCAGAACTCATTTGCAACAGTCATTTCCATAGCTACACAGCTATGAAGTTTTGGGTTTAGCTCAAATCTGCATGTAGTGGCAAAGAGATTAGTATACAAGCATAGCTTTTCAAGTTGGTATATTTTTTTGACATGAGACCAGCTCTACTTCCAAATGCTCCTATACTTGAAATACTTGGGATAGGGAGCTGACTCCAGCACTAATAAAACACAAACAGTGCCACTGAAGAGATCTCATTCTATCTCTTTCAGAAGAAGCCACATGGGTGATGGACTGGGAAGAAATGAATTCTGATCCTATTCTCCAATTTATCTGGGGTGAAAGGACCATTAAAGCTCTACTAATTCTTGTTGGCCACTACATGAGATGGCGCAAACACCACTTCCGTGTAATGTTGAACCCCCTTTTCTGTTGAGACACTGACCTTGCTTGCTTCATGTTGCCATCCCAACAGTGGTGAAATAATTAGAAATAAGGGGTATTAGCCATTAGTTATCTCTATATAGAATGATTTGAAACATATTACATGTTACATAATATTATCTTATAATTTTGTACTGTGTATTACATAGCAATACATAGTTATTTGTAAAAAAAAAGGATACTTAGCTTCACCAGTGTTCCACCAGAGCAGACAATTTCTCTATAAGTGCAAGAAAAACAATCAAACAGACTTTCTTTTATCTGCTGGACTTCTACATTACAAAACACTATAAGCAACATACAATTACGTTTGAAAATGAGGAGAGGAGCAAAAGTAGCCACATGTTTATTACTACACTCACTGAAGCCAGTCTGCCAAGTGCAACTAACAAAGGAATTTTCTCTGTAATTGTATGGTAGAAAACCCACTTGGTTTTTAGTGCTTTCTGTTGGATATAAGAAAACTGTCTTTAGCTACTTTCTCATCCACATGTTTAAGTGGCAAAGATGATACTCAAGCATAGTTTAGGCCAGATTTTAAAAGAGATTTGGGAGCTTCAAGTTATAGTTGATTTCTAATAGCCCAGTTTGACACCTACTAATGTTCTTGAAAATCCTTCCTGATACCTTTAGGTAGTCAAACATATTCATAATTTGACCCTATATTTTCCTGACATTCAAAACTGAAGATAGGATTCTTACCAATTTTAAAGATGTTTCGCCAAGGAAAATATGTCAAAGCTCGCTAACTGTTTCAGCCATGGTAATGGGAGACTTAGACCAAGAAAATATCCTTAAAACCCTCACATGTAGTATACCAGCCCAAATAAAAACCTCACAGTTATGAAAATCATTCCAAGTTAGCCCCTTTCTTCATGGTTTAGCCAGAGCTAGGGGCTGAACACATAATTAAAAATTTAAATAGTTGTCCCTGGCAGACCTGGTATAGGAGGGAAGGCTCCACATGGAATTACTGAAATGGGGCCAGGTCCAAGTGTGCACACCTGCCTTTTGGAGAGAATGTGCTTCACGTGCTGAGGTTGTCCATGGCAGGGCAGTAGATCAGGTAGACAGAGCCTGACAGTTATGCTTGAATAGACTCATTCATTCTTGTGTGACTATTCAAGATCATGTATCCACCTGTTTCTCTGAAGAACATCAGCTCTTCTCAGTGTGTTAATCTTCATTTCTGTGCCGGGAGTTCAGCTGGCTTCTTTGTCTAAGTTACAATGAAAGCAGTAACGTCAAAGTGCTCCTGGTGGCCAGGGCCACCAACCCTGGAGCTGACTGCTGAGCTTGCCAGTAGCCCAGGGAAGCCCCCAGCCTGCTCTTCACCATCCTGTGGTGTATCTGGGGCATCCCTGGAGATGAGTTGACACTTGTGGCAATAACATAGAGGTGTGATGAGGCTCTGGTTGAAGAAAAGCAGCCACTGCAGTAGTGGTATGAAGAGGAAAGGAAGCAACTGAGACATTGAAATTGAGACATGGTAACTCTGAGGCCTGATCTCAGCCTACCTGGTCCCAAGCTTTCCTGGGCCTGCTTAACATATTCACTAAATTTCTCCATCCTTCAATTCTCAAGGGTTTTTTTAACAAAACCCTCCATTAGTGTATGTGAAGTGCTGAAAGTGCATGGTTATCACAAGTAAGCCTAAACACAGGGACAGCAGAGAAAGGAGCCTGACACTTACATATGCAATGTATAAGTCTCACAAATGAGTAGGCATATACAGTTCTAAATCACTCTGGCCTTCAAATCTATTTAAATGAAACCTTGAACAGTCTGTTCAGCTGCTCCTCATAAATAATAATTTTAGTTAAAAAATGAACTTCGTGTTTCTTCTGGGGCTTTTCTGTCCCATAGCCATATTCCTGGAACTGTTGCAACTTAAGGGAGTCTTCCCTGAGTAAAAAATCCCATCCCTGGATCTGGGGACTGGAGTCAGACTTTGGAAAGCACTCAGAATTGGGGAGAAAAACTCTGGGAGAGGAAGAGAAATGGGAAGGACACAGTGTTAAAGCTCTTATACAGAGAAACCCGTGTAATCTGCAGTGCTGTCTTGCAAAATGCCTGTAGGTATTTGGTAAATGGGATGATCTGATGGAAAGCAAAACACTTCATAAAAAAGTTAGAATCAAGCCTTTCTCCCGTCTGGAGGAACTAGTACGTTTGCCAACTTTTTCCCGAAACCCAGTTTAGTGTTTGTTTTGACTGAAGTGCTGTAGTTGTTTTGTGACAGCTGTGTTTGCACTTGTCTTTCTCTCCAAATACTTTACCCTGAAATGATTCCCTGACCTGACAGAGGCACTGAAAGCCCTGCCCATCTCCCATCATTCTGCTCAGAAACACTAAACTGCCTGAGCAGCCTCTGGAAGACTCATTCCTCAGCCAAGAAGAACTGCTTCATTTCCAGAGTCTTCAGATTTATTTGTGCACTCTTACAAGGTCATGAACGCCACTGTGTTGCTCCTTTTTCTGTGACCTTTTTGAAGGATGAGATGAGATCACAAATAACTTTCTCTTTGGTCAACCTGAGGCCTTCAGGTTTTGTTCCTTATTTCAGGCTGGATGTAAAGAGATGAATTGGTCATTGTCCCTAAGAGAGTCAATGCATTTTGCTGTGGCAGGTTACAGGACTTCTAACAAAACATTTCCAGAAAAATAACAATGGCTATGAAACTGCACCACTAACATACAAATCTTGAGATCTCTCAAGATCACATAAAAATCCTGGTGCGCAAAATTGTTTTTGTATGAAACCCAGTCCTAGTTTCACAACCATGATGTCACTTTTCCATCTGGATTTAATAAGATCTGTAAGTCAAACTAAATGTGTGTACAGGAGCTAAGTTGCTGACCTTGTTTGAGAGATGATGGAGTTGGCACGACAGACTTTCTAAAAACCCTAGGGTGGTCCCATTCCTTCAGGTACACTGTCCATGGACTCGAGCAATCACTGGTCTGAAGAATTTACAACCACGATGCTACAGCTGTTCCTGTCCTTCATGTTCACAACAGTAATTTCAAATTATGCTCTATTTATTGTCAACCTAATTCTCCTTCACACTTGCCAGGGCTTTTCATTGATTGCAAAATTGCAGACCCTCAGCTCCTTGTTGAAAAGTGGGTTCAGGTGTGAGTGCACTGAAGGAATGAGAGTTTGCCAGTTGCCCTATGTGGGGAGAGAGATGGGGCAACTTGTTGCAGCAGATAAGGAAAATCTCTAAATTCTTTGAGAATTTTACAATATTACCCTTTATGAAAACATGTCTCTCTGGGAGATAAAACAGAAGTAGCATTAATCAGCCATATAAATAGTTGAAAATTAATCAGCTCTATTACAGGCAGAGGTATTATAAACATGGCAAATACTGTGTTATTCTGCAATTTCCATAGCTCATAATCTACTCTTATGGACAACCTCTTTAGCTGCTCTCTTGTCCTTCGCTGCAGGAATGTCTCAGTTACAATGTCTCGGAGTTTCTTTTCTCCAGACACATAATGAGATTTATTTTTTTGCTCTGTTTCTCTTGTTCCCCACGTCCTTTGGCCCTCAAGCTTGACTCCATAACATGAAGTACTCGGTCCACAAGCCCTCCACTCTTTGTGGCTCTCAGTGAGAGACATCAGGTGGTCACTCTAGTGGCCTCCCAATTCTCAGTTCTCTACAGCTCTTTCCATAGACCTCCCACTAAGCCAGTTTCCTCTTTCTCTATTTATTCACCCCCAAATGCTTCCATGTAGTCTTAATTAGGTCCTTCTGGGTAGCATATGTTCAGTAGCAGTGACTTTGGATGCACATTAAAGGGCCAAGTTCTCCATGATAGAAAAAGTTAAGAGACCAGGTCCTTAATGTTTGCAGGGAGACAAATGGTGGAAAGAAGAGTTGTCCTTTTTGCTGACAGTCAGGCATTTTCTGGATGAACATATCCCACTATCAAATAGGATTGATACAGATGAGTGAGAAGAATTGGCAACACTGTCTCTCTGATGTGCATAGTACTTTCAGGATCTCTTGCTCAACAGCAATTCTCCTGTCTGGTGGACAAACAGTGGCAAAACAAGATCAAGTCACTCAGGGGTGTTCACCAGACTTGAAGGTTTTCTGTAAAGCCCACCAGACTCTTCCAGTCTGGGTCAATTAATGGCTATTACTGAGGAGAATTCTACCTATGACTCCTAGGATGACAGGCTCTTCAGACTAGGCATGTGTCTGTAACTTCCTGTGCATCAGTTTCTGCCCATTTCCTCTTCTCCTATTGCTTGGCACTGTCAACAAGGGCCTGGATTCATTCTTGACATCACCTTTTGGATACTTTCAGACATTGATGAGGTCCCCTCTCAGTCATCTCTTCTTGAGGCTGAACAGGCCCTGCTCCCTCAGCCTTTCCTCATAGGGGAGATGCTCAGTCCCTTATTCATTTCTGTCACCTTACATTGAACCTACTTCAGGAGCTCCATGTCTCTTGTACAGAACTTTTGCCATATAATTACTTTAAAACAGAGGCCTTGAGTATCTTTAGGAAAATCTTTTCTGGTAAAATTCACTTGCCTTAACATCTTCAGTACAGATGCCTACAGAGTAGTTTCCTATGACTTTCTAATCTCTCCCTGGAGGGATAAAGGCTCTATGAAGACATGATTCATTTGGCCAACTTCATAATCTGTCTTGGAAAGATTTAAGTCATGTTCTGGAAGAGCCTTTTCCCCCTTAGGTTGATATTATGGAGACAAGAAGACTACTTCAGGGCAAAAGTACCCTGCCCCAACTTTGTAAACCAGCATTCAAGACCAGCAGGGCTACATGGATTTTCTACACATCTTCTCAGGCAAGGCTTTGTCTTGGCTTCCCTTAAAAATAAGGTGGAGTGAGGAAAGTGTGAGGTTTGCGGGACAGAAGGAATTCCTTTTTTCATAGTCATCATTGGATCCATGTAGATGTTTTCACTAAAAAGTATTCTTTTAAAGGTCTACAGGTCCTCACTTTAAGAGTTTAGTGAATGATGTATACATTACAACTGCAAAATGTGTATCTTACTTTTGCAGCCCTTGGCGACATGGTTGTTCGACACAGTGTGAAGGGTTAAACCTCTGGCCCTCTAACCCTTTTTTATCAGCTGAAGGATGGGCCTTACGTATGGTTAAGAGCAAATCACTGTGAAATCACCTCCCAGAGAATTTTGGGAGAAGCCTCTTTCCAGTCTAAAGAACTTCCCTTAGACCAGGTAGGAAAGTAGAGAGGGTAGAAAGTCCTGAGCCCACCCGCAATCACGTTTTCTTGTCCAAGAACATCAGATTTTTGGGATATAAGCTGAAAAATAAAAACATCCTATAAGGAGACTGTTTAATAAGTTGAGGCAGCCAAGTATGTGAAAACTCCTGTGCTCTTCTCAAGCCTTGTTGAAATTGGCAGAGAGGTTTCCGAAGCACATGGAGGTGGTCAGACACTTGAAAAGGACTAAAGTGCCAAGGGCCAGGTGGAAAAAAATTAATCTGTTAAATGTTATCACAGTATCTCTTTTTGGTGAGGTAAATTTCCAGGCATTTGTGACTTACTGTATGGTAATTTCATGTGCTGATTCTAGCCATAAATGGCCTGTCTTTATTCAATGTATGTCTGCTTCGGGATTTTATGCAATTCCAAATGAACTCATTCCATCCACCATGCTCCATTAATACATGTGCTCTGCATCATTTAAACTAGTGCTTTGTGGCATCTTATTCCTAAAAATTATTGTGTAGCAGATAAAATCTTTCCTGTACCTGCACTGCTGCGATTTCTCTACCTGTTTAGAGGCTCACAGAAATAAATGTGCAGAAGGAAGCCTCTTTTCAGCTTTTGTGGCTTTTTAAAAACAACCACAGACTACCTGAAACTAATGCTGCTTTAGATGAGCTGAGCTAAGCAGTGCAGTCTTGAATACAAATGTGGGCATATTGTATTAACCTCATCAAAAAGGTAACAGTTCCCTCTTCACCTAAAAATATCCATGCTCTGCACATCAAAGACTTTTCTAACCCTAGATCAGTATGGGCACTGCTAGGTAGTTGCTCTCTAAAGGCAGAAATCCCAGTACAGGCACTACAGAAAAACCTTTCTGACTTGATCTTACAGTGCTTTTCTTTATGAATCATCTGCCTAAATCTGCAAGATTTAATTCAGGGAAGATGTGTGGTAGGTGCAAACAAGAAAAACAGTCTCTAATAACTGCAGTTTATAGTTTATGGATCTATGAAAGTTTGTGAGGTTTTAATAATTTTGGTCTAATAAGTTGGAATGGTTTTGGTATTGATGTTGTTGTAGGCACACGAGCTGTTCTGTCATTTTACTGTAGTCTATATTGGTATGTAGGTCTACTGGTAAGAACACTGCCCAGAATGCATATTTTAAATTATAATTAAAGTCCTGAGAGTCAGTGATGGTATTTATGAAGGTACAATGAATCACGGAATTTAAGAAGCTGTGAAAGCTACTGGCCTTAAGGAATTTGTTAATTCTCTAGTTTCATAATCTTGATTTAGCACTAACATTTCTCATGCCTTCCTTTTGCAAAGATGAGGCCATCTTACTGAAATACAGTTAATCAGGTTTTGAACACATACAGAAATTGTACAACTTCAACTGTGGCTTAATAGAATTTAAATTACTCCACACTTCATTTCACATTATGTTTTATGGTCTGGTTTTTGTGGTTCAGAGATGAGTTTAAGATCACAACATACCTCTTTCGAGATACTTGCACTGTCAGGATGATGCATAAACTGATCCTTCTCATAGAAGATAAAACTGGCTCTATGGATCACAGTGAAATTCACAGGATCAAATGCCATTCTGGTATTCAGAGGCATCACTGCTGGAGATCCGACCTTACTGTGGAAGCTGGTGTTTGCTGTTTTCAAAAGGGAAAGCCTGTGCCGTTGAAGACATCTGGCTTGTTGTTGTAAACCTTAAAATTCCAGAGAGTAAAAGCCATTTTCAGGTACTCAATCACAAATCAGCTTTGGGGTTATCAGTGTGTACATGTAAGGTTTAGGATACTTTTTAATCTATGTAAACAGTGTGTTCAAGAGCTGCACGTATTTATATAGAGATCAAAGACATGGCAATGTCTATGGAGAATAAGCAGCAAGAAAAATCACTGGAATGGTAAATGATCAGTTGTGAGAAAGAAAACTTGAAAAACTTAATTCCAGACATGGCAAATAGGTTGCACTAAGATGTGGCTCTGACATATGCACATAGGTGTGGCATATCACCCACTGCTTGCAGCCTCTCTTTACTGAGGCTTGCTGCACTAGGTCCTGGGAATAAAAAGCAGCTAGGCCTCCAGCTTTCCTCCACCAGCAGCTTCCTGCCTTTTCACCAGCTGCTGCCTGCACCTGGAATTGCACCATGCAGAGACATGATGCACTCTTCCATGCCAGGGCTGGGCTTCTTTTCACCAGATTTAGCCTTCTGTCCTGGGAGCATAACCAACTGTATGGCCTCTTCCCAGAGCTCCCATTTTTTTCTGCTGTCCTGTCTTCCATACCCACGCTGAACATCACCAAGGGCATGCTGAAGTCTGTGAGAAACTTCCTCTGGCCCTCATTTCCTTTCTCTGATGGCTTTGGGCTGGTTCTGCTGTGGCCAGAGAATGTCCAGCAAAGCATCCAGCAACCTCCACATCCACGGAGATCAGCACACTCCCCAGCTGCCCAACTGCTGGAACAATACTGGGAATCAAGGCAGCAGTGGCTGGCTTAGCCCTGTATGATGCACAGGGCAAGGACCAGATCCAGGCAGAACAGCCCTGCTCACCTCCACTCAGGCTGTGCAATTTCTGGCTCGGTAAGGATTGTCAAGGTGAGGGAATAAAGAACCTGCCTGAGGAAAAAAAGGCCTTGGTTAATGACTGCAGCACCCCTTAAAGTGAGCCTCCTTTAGCACCCGCTAGATTCTTAGGAGAAAGGCTCCACTTGCTTTTCCATGACTCTTTGTGCCCCTTCTCCATGCTGCTCTAGCTGCTAGAAGATTGTCTCCTTCACAGCAGTTCCTTTCACAGAAATCTGAGGGTGGCAGGGTTAGTGTGATGAAAAGCTGCTGAAATGTACTTTTTAATGAGAAAAGGAAGTGTTCTCCATTGTGGTATGATTACTTTTTTCTTTTCTTTTTTTTGTCTCAAATTCAGCAAAAAAAGAGGAAACAAAAAGAGGAACATGTGTTCATTTGTTGTAACTGGAGTTTGTGAAATGACTTCTTGAGAAAGCTACTAAACATTCATTTCAAAGAATATGGATGTTTTGTCATCCAAATATTGTAGTGTGTCCAGAATATAATTAGCTCCTGAAGTGGTTTGAACTTGTAAATATGTCTTTAGATCATAAACTGGTCCAGTAGCTATGCAAGCTTTAAAGCTGACTCTTGGAAAAACAAGACTTGGAAGGAGAGCTCAAGCCACAATCGACATACACTGAGACCCGAGAGAATTTTCTTCATGCATATGGTTAATCTATTTGCACATTTTACTGTAACATTTTCAAAACCCTTGTGCCTTGGGTAGTGGATGAGATTACAACTAGAACAATATAGGTAACTGTGCATAGGTTGAACTGTTTGGCTGCTAGTATATATTTCATTCATAATTTAGGTTTTCATTTTCACCAGGCAAGTGAGGAAAAATGAGAAACATCTGCACCTGTGTAGTAACTGTCAGATTACCTTAGATGCAACATTGGAATTAAATCTCACCTCTGCAAATGAGGCTGGGAAACATGTAGTCAGTTGGGTAAAGTGAGTTAAAAAGAAGTGGAATGATTTCCTACAAACAGGCTCAGTGGCAAAATTGAAAGAAGAACCCAAAAGACACAAATGATATTCCTGCTTCTTTTTTCTGACTTCTCAAACATACTTTCCAGGCATGAGAGAACCAATTCAGATCAAATGAGCTGGTCCAGACCATTGCCCAACACCTAAATAGTTAAAGACTGCATAGTGCTTTCAAGCTATAAAGTACACTGTAAGTGCTAAGTATTATTATTACTTTGAATCAAACAAAACCCAAACCTGTTTGAGAGGTTAAAAAATATTTGCTTAACTTTTATGTATTTATTTTACATTGTGTCTTGACTTTGTGCTTCCTGTTGTCTCCTGGGATTGAAAGTGCAGATACGCCAATGCCACAAGGTGACTGCGCTAGCAGTATTTCTGAATTGGCTGGAGATGAGGTGCTCTGGAAATCTCACAAAAAAGCTTTCTGAGGCTTCTGTGAGACTCTCTGCACACAGCTTAATCCACCTGGAAAGTGGTGGGTGAGGCGTTTGCTGCAGGAAAAGCCCCTGCTGAAGGCGGAGCCAGCTGCTGGGGGGCAGTCATGATGGTATTATACTTTCCCAGCAGAGGCTGAAATTTTGAAGATAGATCCTTCCAGACCAGAGAGCTGATGCAATGGTTTTCATCAGGGCCTAGATGACTTAGGGATGTAGTTACCTTTGATTGCTTCCCTGCATTAAGGATTTTAAGACTCTCACACAAGCTGTGATCAATGACTTCCTTCCAGCCAGCATGTGTTGAAGAAAGATTGGAAAGAGCACCATCTGCATCAGACAACCTCTCCTGTAATTAGTCAAATCATCACAAAGTCTATCTGTTTTCCTCATTTGACAGCCCTCTGTTGGGCTCACCTCTTAGGTTCGTGTGTTGTTTGAAGTTGGATTGAGTCTATTAACCTCTTAACTGCTTCTGGCCCTACCAGGCAGAGCTGCACACTGCGCTGATTCCCATGGAATGCCAGTAAAATGTTGGCAAGGGAACCGATGCTGTTGGGACCCAGCAGAGAAGTGGTTAGCCACATGGATGTTGTTCAGTGCAACAGCCTGAAAGCTCATATTGTGAGAAGCACTTCCCACAATGTGTAAAGTCTGACACATATTTCAAAGGAAAGCTTTTAATTACAGTTGGCAGGTCGGCCCCCATGCTGAAAAGTGACTTAATTTTTGATCCCAGCCGCAAAAGAATCTGTAAATCAGGCTGCCATTGCAGTACTAATTCAAATAAAGAGCTGCAACTTGTTGCCTACAGAGGAGTCCTATGTCGGTTGAGTGTGACCTACCAAAATGACTGTTGGGCTACTGACTATGAGTGGCTTGTCATCTTACGCCTCAGTTTCTTCATTTGCAGAATAGGAGGAACAGGAATGTTCCTTCTTATAAAGTGCTGCAGGACCTGGTGGGGGGGCCCTGTCCCAGATATCATTAATTACAGTATATTCACATGATGGGGGCCACAGACATGCCCTGTAAATCTAGATCCAGATTTGTTTCAACTCTAGGTTTTAGTTTGGCCCAGTAATATCACAGCCAGGATTAAAACTGAGTCTGGATTACTAAAAAAGTGGGAAGTTCTGAGAAGAATAATTTGGTTCAGAATTCCATTGCTGGTGGGACAAGGTGTAACAGTGCAACTCTTGAGCTGAAGTTTGAGCTGTAGCACACATAGCCCTGATTTCTAGGTTGCTCAGAACGCTGTGTTTTCACTCAGTTTGGCATTCTATCCTTAGGCTCCAGCAGACTCAGTAAAAACTGGAGACTTAATGAATAGCATCATGTCAATGAGAACTCAGGCCATTTTTTTCAGACATAAAGGGAAATCCAGCTTTTGGGTTATTTCACTAAAATAATCTGAAATTGAGCTATTATCTTCTTTTTATTTTGTTTTGTTTTCTATCTCTGCTCTGTCCAGAGCACCAACTTTTTCTCAAATGAAGTTAGAAGAATCAATTCTAAAGAACTAAAATAGTGAAGGAAGAAAACATTCAGTTAAGGGAAAAGCCATGAAGAAATAACTTCTGAGAAAACTCTAGGTGCCAGCAAGCACTTTTTTAAGGTGTCTACCAAGACAGAAATTTTTTTGATTTTAGACAAAATAATCCACAGACTGACAGCCTGCTAAAACGAGGTTATGGTGTACAAAGGGTCTAGAAGCCCAGCCTATCCTGGAGCTTGCACCTTGTCCAAACCCAAGGAGATTTATACCTTGAGTTACTGTGCTTGGTGTTATGTGGAAAAAACAGAAGTGAGGGCAAACACTCTCTGCCTGCTGTCACAGTTGTGGTGCTTTAGGCAGCCCACCTAGTCCAGTGCTTCCCTGAGCTGCAGCCAGGTGTAGGGAAGCCTCCTGGAAGTGTGGGTGCTCCTAGCCAAGGAATGTGCTAAATTTGGAGTCCTCAGGGGCTGCTGCCTGCAGACCTGTGACTGGTACTGCATAGACATGAGTGCTGATTTCCAAAGGCAGAGTACTAGAATACTGGGTAATGTAGAGCTGGGGATAGTTTTAGTTTCTCCAGCTTTTTTTCCTTGTCTTTCCCAAGCCTGTCTGCCAGTCTCTTTTCATAAATGAAGACTCCAAGCAGTGCTGTACATCTGTGCTCTGTCTTGCATTGTAATTCTTATGCAGTGGGATCCAGGCACTGGACTCTTTCTCTCACTCTCCCACAGACCATTTATTTGCTCCAGAGGAGGGATGTAGCAGGGTAAATACACTGGGACAGACCTGGCAAAAAATAGTAACTGAGTGACAAGAGAAGGAGAACTAAAATTCCTCCTAGTGGTCATCACAGAAAGCCGATGTGATTTTGTTATCTCAGGAAGGAAGTAGCGATGCAGAGCAAGACAAACAGTCTAGCTGGAACACCTGAACACCAGGGTCACTTCCACCAGTGATCAGATGGCAAAATAAGCTTTCAAGCTACTGCCAAGTATCTTTCAAGCTGTCGTTCTTCCAAGACAAAAAAACAGCTTTGCAAGAAACTTGTTGGAGGATTTTGCACTCTGACTGTGGGATATGTGTCCTTAAGTGAGCTGCACTATATGCACAAATTCCTCAGGCACAACTTCCCATAAATAACTCCCTGTCAGCATTCCACTTCAAATGATGAGTTTGCACCAGAAACATCTTATCTCTCTGCTGTGCAGAGTAGGATGGGTAGCTGCACATGCCTGCAGCAGCACTCAGAGCAGGATGGATTACAGCCGGTATTCGCTTTAAGGCCAGTGTGTTTCTTCTCTTTTGGCTTTTCCCAGAGCAGCCATGCCAGGAGGCACCCTCGGGTCCTGATGGATTTTAAAAGGTGCCAGGAAGGACCTAGGTAGACCATATGATTTGGCTGTTATAGGTAAAGAAATGCCTAAACCTACAGGTAGTTTTAAAATTTGAAGCGTGCACAGAACAGGGTATAACACATTAATTTGTTTTTCATGCATATGCAAAAATATTTATTTCACTGTTGAGGTGCCAGAAGAGGATGCAGAAGGTGGTGTAGCATCATGGTCTCTGTGAGAGTGGTAGGTGGTAGGTTTGTGTGCCAGAGGTGCATCCCAATTTCCTTGCCCAGGGCAGTGGTGCTCTGGAGTGCCAACAGGCATCACTGGGAGTATTTTAGAGCTGAAACTTTGCTTTTTCTCCTTTTGTGTGGAGCCCTTCTCAAACAATACGTCCAGTTTAATGGTCTCTCAGGAGAAACCAGAGATCACTCCTACCAATTTCTTTTGTGAATACCATATGCAGGAGCTGGAGACACCATCATATATGTTTGTGATAGATGCTATACAGTGACAGTACATGGGAAGAATGTGAACTTAATTTTCTTAATAAAAATCTGCGAGTCCATGTGAGAAAGAAAAAATCTTTTCAGTTGGGAAAGTCCAGTTCTGCATGGTGCAGTTTTATTACCATAATCATCCCTTCACTGAGTTAATTCCATGGTTTACAAATGTGCTGAAACCCAAATAAATGATCTAAACAATATCAAACCACTTATAATTTGCTGAAGCTTTTGTGAAAAAGCTGACAACCAAAAAGAAAACCCTGTTGAAGGGTTTCAATAAAAAATTCCACTGAAACAAGGAATTAAGGTCAGTGTGAACAGCAGCCCATTAAATTACTGCAGCAAGTATTGCTGTTGTGATGAACACCCTAGATAAGGTGTGGGTACTAAAAATAAGCCAGAGTTCCTTGAATAGCTGTACAGCATGTAAATGATTTAGGAGAGAGACTAAATTTATTAACATGTTTAGTATAACAAATCTGGTACGATTTCATGTTAAAAATTGGCGGGACATAATTCTTCTCCAGCTGGATACCTTGAAGTTTATATGAGAGGCTGAGCTTTTTGGGTTTAAACTTTCATTATCCTGCAAGAAATTGTAGCTATGCACTGACACAACTAGGATGATAGCAATGATTTAACATGATTGTAATAGCAACACAGTCAAAACTCCGTCAGAATTTCCATTTTAAACTCTGTTTGTTTAGAAATTATATTTCAACAAGTTAAAACAGCATCAAGCACAAACTTGGCATTTGCAGTCGACATGAATGCCTGGATGTAATTACTTTCTTCTATGAAAAAAAAAGGACTATCTTGATTTTTTTTTCATTATTTTGAATTTTTTTTTTCTCTGTTGTTCTTGCTGTTCAGATAATAGAAGTTTAATCATAAAAAAGCATGGCTTTGCAACCACACTGTCCATAAAGAAAACAAATTGCTTTTGGCATTAAAAACAGATGAGCAATTTAGACCTAGATGAAGATCATCCTGGGGCCCAGGGATCAATGGATGCTTTGTTATCCACACCATGAGATGCGAGAGCAGCACTGTGCTGTGGGAGGTGGGAGATCTGAGCTCCTGGTATGCACCCCAGTTTTACCCCATCCATATGTAATTTCCAGGGGACGGAAAGGAGCAGGAACTCCCCAAGCTGGGAAAAGGTTTTGTCTGCATATCAGTACTACATCCCTAACCTCAACATGCAGCAGATTCAGGTATGAAAAGCATTCCTGTTGCTTTTCCTGGACCTGTTGACAAATAGTTAATTCCCAATGCAGGACACAAGCTTGGAGATGGTGTGACTATGGGGTCCAACCCAGAGCATTATTCACAATGGGATAAATTCAAATTCTCAATTGGAATTTGTTGAATTTTTTTGAAAACTTCAGACTTAACCTAACCTTTCAAGGATATGTCTATGATGCCTTCCCAGACAGGAAGAAGAAAAACACCTTACAAGTAAATGAGGCCAAGATTGAGAACATGAATTCTTACTAAAAGGATAAAAAGCTAAATGAGGTCATACCTTAACTCAAGCATTGTAAACACCAGTCAAGACTACACTCACAACAAATCCAAATGCATGAAGTAAAAAAAGAAGAGCAAAACCATCCAGGCAACGTTAATCCTCTCTTAAATTGAGTCAGACTGCTATTTCAGAGTTTATGACCGTAAATGAGAATGAACTGATATTAAAAGCCTCATTGCTTCTTAAAATTGTCTGTCCCACATCCCCCTGCCCTTTTCCTTTTCTGTGTGCCTGGACTTCAGGGAAGAATTAAGGGTCTTCAGGTGCCTTGAAAGTATTTACTACCTTTGATGCATAACTTTAATTTTGATTTACCAGAGTTTAAAAAGTCAATGCAGAGCTGATTGCAACAATTGTGTAAGGAAATGCATAAACTTTGAGCTCAGATGACTTATTTTTATGCTTGAGTTGTGATTTAGCAGCAGCGTATTGAAGTGGTAATACTTCTAAATATATCTGGAATATTTTCTTTTCATAAGGCTGTTTAATATATAACAAAACACCATAGAAACAAGTGGGAAGCTTGTCTCATTGATTTTAATGGGAATTTGTTTCCCAAGAAGAATTTGATGGTTCAGTATTTTCCTAGTTGTGCAAAAACAATTTGCATGGAAAATAGTTTTGCTTGGGCTTTTGATGCTGCAGAAAGAGGGAAAAACATATTTGGGGATTCTTGAGGGGCTTCAAAGAGCCAGCAGTCCTTTGCTGTGATGACTGCAGCACTTGCAGAGGTGACAGCATTTGCAAAAGCAGGCAAGAGCCTCAGTTTCCATGGTGGGACAAACAGCAGTAGTCACATCTTCAGAAGGAACTAACCCTGGCCCTTTCTTGTACAGCATGTGTCTGGAAGGAGTTGAGCTTGGGCATGGGTGGGGAGAGAAGAAAGGCATTTCCATCCACCTCAGCCCCTGCTTCACTGTACATATTGAGCCTCCAGCCAGGAGAGTCCTGAGGCAATCAGAGGGACCATTCCTCTCTGTCATTTCAGACCACCCTGGCACACACCTACTCCAACAGTGCTCTAAAGCTTGGGATTTGGGTTGAAATACTGACTCAAACCGCTGAAAAATTCCAGGGCTTCTGGGTCAAATTTTCATAGGAAGAGAAAGAAGTTGTGCATCATAGTGACACTGCACAGTATTGTGTAACACTCTTTGGAATGAAACCTCCTCTCGGGTCTGAATTATGTGGTTCCTGATGTGTTTGGTGCTACATCTTTCTGTGCACAGCTCTGGCAACAGCCACACTGCTGTCTCTTCTAGCAGTGCTGTCTCTTCCAGCACGTCAGGCCCCATCCTGCTGATATCTGTGGACTTACGGCTTCTGTCACCTCTCTTTCCCTTCTTGCCTCCCCAGATAGGGACACGCCCTTGACTGTGTCCCACACCTGCAGCACATCTACAGCTTTTCTGGTGCCAGCTGGCAGCAGTTTCTTCTTCTGTATGCATTCACTCATCCTTTAGCCGAGTAAGGACCTCAGGCAAATATCAGAACCTATTGGAAGCAGTCTTCCCATTTGGTCTCTTCAGTAATGTGCTGGCATCATCCCTCACCCTTGCTGGAGTTGGGCAGAAGCCCTGGGATCATTCCTGCTCACTGCAGCCCAGTTGTGCCTGTGCACACCCAGGACACCCAGCACCAGGTGTGGTCCCTTCCTTCTGTATTGAGGACAAATCCACCAAGTGGAGTGATACTTCTGCCTGTGGAACTCTGCTTCCCATCCACTGGCATGGCTGACAGCACTGCTCCCAGTTTCCAAGGGGTTGTGGTTTTAAACAACTCTTCTTTTCATTGTAACTTCTTTTATTTAATTTAAGACTTAGTAAATGACACTGGTGTGGGCAAGAACAGAAGAAATGGGTAGAACTCCATAACTTTTGGACTTCTTTCTGCAAGTTGATGAAAATCCTGGGGGAGCTTTTCCAATATTGTTTTCATACTCTGTGTAACTGGAAAAGTGGAATTCTTCTGAAAGAGCAGGATGAGGAAAATACTTACCTCTGACGATGCTGGGAAAATTCTGGGGTTATTTTTATCCATGCATATAATTTCTGGTTGGGAAAAAAAATTGCCTCAAATGTTCTGAATATATGAATTTCTTATCTTCTTTTAGAAAACATAAGCACTGGCAGGAGAAAGCAGACTTTCTTCATTAGTGCCAGAATATTTAATATAGGTTCCTCAATATGGAAAAAAGTAGTCAGAAGAAAAACAAGGAAAGTCATTATCTGTTTTTTTTTTCCCTTTTAATAACCTTTTCAGTAGCACAATACATTCAAAACTAGGCACATTCCCCTCAGTGCAATATGGTCTCAAGACATGATTTAGATGGAAAATGTAAGTAAGATTAGTGCAATTTATTATTCTCCAGGATATCCCTACAAACCACACTGCTTGGCTGAATTTTTGATTCTCAATATAATATTTCAGATGAGATTTCCAGATGGGTGTCTTATTCCTCTATTAGTTTAGTGAGGGTGATATAGAGTTTGTAAAACAGGAGAGGTTAAGCTAGTTTTAACACTTGATTAATCATTTAAATTACTTTGTTACTGCTTGAATCCATTGACTTTTGTTTACCAAGCAAGTCCCTGAAACCCAAAGCCAACAAAAACAGCAGGCAGCTTTCCAAGTTGTTAATTTATTCAATGAGTTCTTCAAAGGAGTTCTAAAAGGGGGAAAAAAGGAGCAAATTTATAGTTGCATTGAAAGCATAGAGCAATTCTTGTTCGTTGCTTGCTAAAAATGTCTAGGTTTTTATGATTCAGAAAAAAAAGCCAATATTCAAATATGCTGGCCAGCTCCTGGAGACATATATTTTTTTAAAGCAAATCAAACAAGTGCTTAATAGAGCCTGACTGCATGTTCATGCAAATGCTAATTGAAATAAAATCAACTTGTGTGACAAGCCACACATTTCTCTGCTTTTTATGTGCAAATGTGACTTCATTCTGAAATAAGGTTCTATTCCACAGCAGGAAAATTCAGTGGGAGCAGGATCAGGCCCATAGGAAGTCAAGAGCACAGGGACAAAGCTTTTTCAAAAGCAAGTATGAATGGGTGATTATAAAGCCTCCTTCAGTTACACAATATACATGTGTACAGTTTGTAATTGTCCTCTGGGGAAAGGGGAAAAAAAATCCCAAGCCCTAAATCTTGAAAAAAGTCCAGCTTTCAATTCTGCGTATTACAAAGTCCAAGTTCGGTAAATTGATTACAATTTCTTTACAGAGACCTCTCAGGAATAAACCACTAAGTCATAGACATAAATTTGAATTCCAGAGTCTCCAGCTAACCCAGCTCATAAATGAATTCCTAAATGTTGACTGTGCCAGAAGACCCATTGCTGCAAAACCACTTGGCAGAAGCCATTAGTTTCAATGAGATGAACTGCTCTATTTAGCTCTCATTCAAAACTTTACAGAAATGCCAGATTTCCATAAACACAGTTTCCTTGAATTTCCAGGGCTTTGATTAACTGATAGATGAGGGTGTCTTACAAATATAGATTTGTATGCAGAGTTCAGCTCAGAAAGCAAGAGAAACTGGAAATGGACTATAGGCTTTTCTTTCTTTCTGGCTTTTTCTCTTCCTGAACTAATGGAAAGCAGGAAAACTCCTTTAGAATATTTTGGAACTAAGACTTTAATAATTAATAATTACTCTGTGGTTTAACAATCTTGTAGATCATTTTCCAGCCATTGATATCATTGTGTGTTAAGCTTTTTTTGACAGATTAATATCCTTCAGCTTTTACAGTATGGTTTTAAAGTATTGAAGCAATGAAAGATGAAAAAAAAATAAAATAAAATCCTTATTTTTCTTAAAAGAAATCAGTTTGTGAAATATGTTAAAGGCAAAGACTACTTCTTTTATGAAGGGAAAATATTTTGATGTTGCTTTTTCTTCTTCTCCCCTGTACTTTTTGTGACCTACCCATCAGTCAGTTGTGTTGACACCAGCAATGATTTTTGATACATTTAAATTCATGTTTATGCAGGTTAGGTGAGGAGCAGATTTGGTAGTTGGTTTTCTTCTTTTTTTTTTTTTTTGTTGCATTCTGCATTTGAGACCAAGTTATGGACCAACTTTTATAGCCTGGATGTAGGAGAACTAAAGATTAGAAGATCAAGTCCCTCTTTCTCCACCATCTGATTTTTTCCCTTCACCAGCAAATGTCCCTAAAAAAACACATAATCTCTGTAGTACTAAGGTGATCATCATAAATCTATGAATAAATGGCATTACTAGCAAGAGTACAAGAGCAGCACAGATAATAATATGCAACTATGGTTTATTAACCTTAAACCCTCTTAAATCACTCATGGAACTGTAGCAGCCAAGAAAACTATTGTGGTCAAATGCCATGAACTCCAGCTTGCTTTTACCACTAGAAATATTTCCCCTCTTCTCCAGCATTTCTACAACATCTCTGCTCCCAATCAGAGTTTCGGTAACAAAAATTGTAGTTTATGTGCCTGTTTTTTTGGTTAGGCTCTGGGAGTCTGATTCAGCATTTTAATTTTTTTTTTCCCATTTTTTTAGGACAGCGCTGGTTGTGTGGGTGCTTAGCCACGGAGGCTGTGTGTGGCCTTGCAACTTGGCGCCCACACAGCTGAGTCCCACTACAGCTGGCAAAAACTGCTGGGATTTCAGAGCTGCAAAGCACTATGTTGGGCCTTTGACATTACCCCACCCTCTCTGAGCACTGCTTTGAATAAGCCTGTATCCTTTGGCCTTCTATGGATAACGGGCTTTCCAGGGCATTCTGCTTGGTTGACAAATGAAAAAGGTTGCTGAAGCCTGAACGTGCAGAAATCAATGTGGTTTCACTTTTCATTGAGAACTCCTCTCGTTTGCAATTGGCTTTTCCTATGGGACTTGCTATAAAGAAGCTGACTTTGGGTATAGGTGATTGACAGGGATTGTTGTGTTGACAGAGGTCTCAGGCAGTGAGGAGAATGCTGCCACCAGAGCAACCAGAGCAAGCACAGCGAAATCAACGGAAAACTGAAGGCAAAACTGAAGAGCATTAAATTAACCCAACTATGCAAAAGATGCTAAGAAGCTGAAGACCTGAAAGGAACTGGGAAAACAATGAATGATCCTGCTAAAAAATGAGAGCTGCAATGTGAGGATTTCAAGAACTCCAAAAATGAGCTGAGAAGTTTGATCTCAAACAGAATGGAAAAGTAATGTTTTTAGAGCACTTAAAGTCATGACATGTATTGGGATACAAGATCCATGCCTCAAATATTCAGACTTCAGGTTGGGATAAACATAATATTGAGTATAAACTTCAATTTCACTATTGAAACTACATGATCCTTCTTTACTAAGGAATGACTGGTGAAATAGGAAAAAAACCCTAAACCCCAGAGATAATTTACTACTGTTGTATTATTTCTCCTTACAGAAAAATCTAACAGGGAGAAACAACTGAAACATAGTTTAGGTCTGAAGAACCATGTTTCTTGAGTATCTCTAAATCTATGAACATCCGGATGCTTTGACTGGTTTCTGTGAGCCCTAAAGCCCCAGCTTTGATGAAAGGCCACACACACATCACAGACCCTGCAGGAGAAACCTTGTCTTGGCATGGCACAGAGGCTGTCTGTCTATCTGAGACTCAGTGTCTGACAGCCAGCCACAAGCCTTGTCTTTCCTAAGAGGAGTGGACCAATTTTTATTCTTTTAAAATAGCCAAAGCAAGTCTTGCTCCTATAGCGAATGGTGTGGTATGCAGAGCACTCAGGCTGAAGGATCTCTAACAGTGCCTTCCTCACCTGGGTGAAACACAAATCTGTGCCTCTGTAAACCCTGAGAGCGACTTCAGCAGAGATGCTGAGGTTTGCTGTAAGAGTGAGAGTGGGGGAGTTCAAGAGGGTGATTAAGGGCCAAAGAGCAAAGGATCAAAAATCTAATGCCCGTTCTGAGAACTGGCTGCAGGTTTTCCAGCGCAGGCTTCCCTCATCCTGCAGTGCTACAGTCAGGTTTGTGAGCATCATCCACCTATTATTAGTAGCCAAATAACTCTCTGCATTTTGGAAGAAATGAGTGTTGAGGGGTTCTTTGGAGGAGTTTTGAGAAAAGCTGTAAATTGTGCTCTCCACTGAGCAGAAACATGTGGGATACCATCATCAGAGTATTTAGTATATCATCTATACCATCCACAGGTGGCATAGACACCACAGAATTTCCTTGACAAAGATTTTGTGTCTCCCCAAGATAAGGAAGCTTGGGCAGAACAGAGGGAATGGAGAATAAGAGGAAGGCAGAATTTGCCACATATAACACCAAATGACACATTCATTCATTCACTTTGTGTGTTAAATCGGGTGCCCTGCCAGCTGCAGCCTTTACCAAAACTAGGGGCACCTAACATCTTACTCTTCTTATATTTGCAGAGAGATGATGATGACAATAGACTATTTTTATTGTGCAAGTGCACCAAACCTGGTGGAGGCCCACAGATTACAGGCAGGTATGCAAACACATGCACATTTGCATAGAGGTGCAAATCCATAAGAACGGCATTTGTTAGAGAGGGGGATCCAGCTCACTCTTCTAGGAGAGGTGTGGGGATGTCTTCACATGTAGCTCACTCTAAGTAAAAAGTACTTCAGTAAAATTCACACAAAAATTAAAAAAAATAAGCATTTTAATTGGTTCCTAATTAAAAAAAAAAAAAGAAAACCATAATTTCCAGTTTTTCTTGCACATTTGAGTACACGAGGAATTCTGCTAAGAATTTTTATTTCAGATAATAGATTCCAAGACCCCATTATCAGTGGGGAGGAATTAATACCCTCTGTTCATGTTTTTGCCAACACCAAGTATGGAAAACACTTAAACCACACCTGTTTCAGTTCTACAGTCCATACACTTCTGCTTGCCAGCTCCCTAGCTATTAAAATTAGTCAGGGGATTTCTGATACTTTTTTTTTCTTTTCTATTTTGTTTTCTTTTTCAAGGCAGTTACAGGACAACAGTAGTAAGGGTATGTGGTTAGCTCAAAGGGATGTGAGAGGGAAAGCAGAAACATTTTAGAACTCCAGCAATGCACAGGGGAAGATTTGGTTCTCATATTGAATGCTAGTTAATGTGGGGGTGCTACATCTGTGCTGTGGGCATCAGCAAGGGAATGTGAAGTTACTCTGCTGATCCAAGTGGGTTTGCCCAATTCTCTTTTGAGGTATCGCCTGATGGGGCTCAGCACAGCACCTGAGGATGTCTGAGTTGTAAAGAAGGACAGAGAGGAAGAGGTTTTTTTGAAAGACATGCTCAGTGTAAGAGACAACAAGGTTGATGACAAATGGCATTGTCAGTCAGATGCTTTAGGGAAGCTGATGCTTTTGGAAATGCAACAGCAGTGCTCATTTCAGTGTCCTCCTGTCTCCTCAGGAATGCAAACTTGAATTTAAAAATTACCCTGTTATTATACCCCTCCAGGCCCTTGTATCAATGAAGTGGATAATCACCCCATTAGCACCTTGGACTGCTGCTCAATTCTCCACTATCCAGCCACTGGCCTTCCATGGTCCAAGTGAGAGAGTGAAATCTCCCTGATGAGCAGATTTGGACAAACTCTGTGCAGCATTATATAACAACCAGACTTGTTTGGTTTTCCCTCTAAAAATGTCTGTAAAATGTGCACTGTCTATAAAGTTTGGGCTACAAACAAAGATTTTTATACAGCTACTTTTTAGTTATCTGTACATATTTTTTTCTCTGTTACACAGACTTCCTGGTTTAAACTTACAATAAAATCTGGTTAAAGATGCACTGAAATGCACATCAAGCAAAAATACAAACCAATGAATTACATTGGTATATTCATTGGTTTATAATTACATAGTTACATATATACTATATTAGCACAATACACTACAAAATCAGTATTTCTGCTACAGAAATAATGAGTAAAAATACCTTCAGAAATAATGAACAACTTTCCCAGGAGTTTTGGGGTTTTTTTTTAATTTTTGGAAAATTGCTACATAATGTCTGCTGGAAATACTTTGCTCTCTTTCACTTTTGTTTATGTTCATATTATTCTCAGAATTTTCACAATGGTACTATGATTTATCCTGTATTATGGGAGGGACCTATTGCTATTTTAAAATTAAAACACAAGGTGTCTCATGCTCTCCTCCACAAAAAACCCTTCTCATTTTATTTGTATTGTAAGCAACAATAAATATAATGAAAGAACCACATGATTCACAGGTTATGCAAAACTCTCATACTGAAATTTTCTTCATGCCTTATGAAAGAAACATATTAAAGTGAAAAGTCTGCTAACTGAAACACTGAAGGAAAACTGGGGAGCATCAGTACAACAGTATTATAAAGGCAAGGAAGACATATTTTTGCAGAATGGTTTTCAAATTTGAGTTTGACATTTGAATTCCAGATATTAAGATCTAAAGAATAGCTCTAGGAACCAAACATAAACCAATTCAAACCAATTTTCATTCTTCAATATTTATTCCTCAGAGTAGCAGGTATATTCCTTTTTTTTTTTTTTTTTCTTTTTTTTTTTTTTTTTCTTGAAAAACTGAATCCCACTGTCTCTTCAGTGTCTTCTCAAAATGGTTAATTTAGAAATATCCAAGGGATAGTCTAATTGCCATTCTAGGCTAATTAGCTTGGGTCTGGCTGGGTGATATTTTTTGCAGATATTTAATAGGCTGTATAAACACCTGGCTAGTTTTTTCTTTCTTGAAACACAAAGATTTCAGAAGTCAGGCACTTCTCCTGACTAATCAAAAGAGGAGTTTAGAGCTCCTCTCCCTGCCTGTGCCCTTGATGGTGACTCTTTCTATGGCTCTGATGTTTATTTGGCTCCTTACACCATTTAGTACATCACATGTTCTATTATATTGTGTAATTTTTGAAAGCCTAAATGTCATGCAGTAGTAGTCAAAAGCCTTAAAATGCCTCTTATATTTATGTAGTCATTTTTATCAAGCAAGTTATCATCTCACCAGAGGATGTAATCAGATCTGTCCGAGGAGACATGTTCATAAAACAATGTTGGCTAACATTATTTCTTTTCCAGGCTTTTATATCTTCTTTGATTATATTTTGTGTCAGTTTTATTCCTGGTTCTGCAATTGGAAACCCACAATAACAGTGCTATAATATTTCACAAATCTGCTCGTGGTCAGCTTTCCTGTTGATTCAAACAATGAGCATTTAGCTTTTTTATATTCTTTTTTTTTTTTTTCCCAAGAATCCAGAAGTTATTTAAGCAATTTAGGAATTATCTAAAAAAATGCATGTAGGACACTATGTGCTGGCATACAAAGATGAATTATGGCAACAAAGCTTACCACCCACCCCTTGACAAGCTGCCTGTGCACTGTGACGGGGCTATCCTGTGGTTAGAGTTACACCATATGAGTAGGATGAGTTCTCAGCTCAAGCATTCTAAGGTGGTTTTAGTGCTTTGGCTGAGGAATGGTAACTTCTTTATGGTGTTGCCATGGCATTGTGTTGAATCTGCAGCACAGAGTCACTTATAAAATTGGGGCAAGGGCTCGTAAGTCCTTTATGTTCATTGAAATTGCATCCACCACCTCATTCAGTGATCCAAACTCACATGCACATGTGCAAATACTCTTTTTTTCCATTCACAGTCAGGCTGTGTAGCAGAAAGCTCTGGTAGCTCTGCTACTGAGCAGGCATGTCTATGAGCCATCAGAGCACACCCTACACTGGCTGTACAACCAGGTGGCTTCCAGAGCTCTTCTGTGTGTGCACCAAGTTTATCAGAACTGTGAAAACCACAGTGGTACTTTTTCTTATTCCTGTTTCCCTTCTTTTCTGGCTATTTATACAAACAGCATTCTGAAAAACACACAGACTCTATTCTTTCCTGGCAAAAGTGGAGTTTTTTGTGGTTTTTATACTCTATCAGTTCAGGAATGCTTTTGCACTTAACACTTCCGCAAAATTTTTTTGACACAATATCTCATCTGGTAGGTCCATTCTGAGATGACTGGCTGGCGTGCCAAATACAAGCTCCAAACCCTATCTTCCCCAGGTGCTAAATTACCTTTCTTAATAGTCTGAGCAAAATCTGTGGAGGTGTTTGGTTTAGGCTTGAACGGTACACTCAGATCCCAGCCATTTCCTCTTCCGGACACTCAATAGCCCTGCAAATATTCCAGACTGATATTGTGAGTCTTGAACAAGAGGTGGTCTGAGAAAACACTTTTCCCTGCATTTTTCTTGATCAGAGATCAAATGTGGATTTTGTTGGAAAAAAAATAAAGAGCAGAGGTGTGTGTAGAAAGTCAGGGTTATGGATGTGCTCAGGCCACAGATACCCGCAGTGTGTCTCCTGATAGAATGGGATAACACATCTTGGAGCATCCACTTGAGCCCAGCCTGTGCTCTGGCACTTCATACACAACTTGTTATGACTTTCAAAGGGCACTTCATGGCCTGAATTGCAGCCCAGAGGCCACCCAGGAATGCCACCAGCAGAGCATGAACCTAGTCAGGAGAGTTTTAGCTGGCAGCCTCCTGGTGAGGGGGTGCAGCTTTCTGCCCTTGTACCACCCCTGTTCTCTGCCTCAGTCCATGCAGTCAGCAGTGCTGTCCTTCCTCTCCCTGGCACAAGAACCTCAGGCCAAATCTTGTGCCAGGTACCCTGGGCAATGAATCAGGGTTTACCAGAACCCTGTGCTGTGGGTCCATTCCCATCGTCTTGGTGGGAAGAGATGAGATAATTGCCCCTCAAACAACAGCTCATCACCAGCTACCTGGGCATCCACCCTGACTCTCCTTGCAAAAAGAGGAAAATGGTTTGCTTTTATTCTTTTTATTCTTAGTTTTTTTTTTTTTTGTGCTGTGTTTTTTCTTTCACTAGTGTTTCATGCTCTGATACAGACGTATTTTTCCAGAAAAGCTCCCGTGCATAAGGATTTCTGTTTTCATTTATGACCTTAAGGGAAAACATCTGTTGCTGTTGCTGTCTTGCCATTTGTCTTCAGCTTTCCTCGTAACTGTTGTTTTACTTGTGGTATCATCCTTCTTTCTGAATCCCCACTATCTTTCTGCACTGTATCTCCCTGTCTCTGTGATAGGTCATGTGCTGGTGTCACTGTTTTCCAGGACAAAGTAAAATTTTTTATTTTTAGGAGGTGCTTAAGTTAATCTCTTGTCTGTTACTGCTCTTTGGGGTTTTAATGTTCTATTATCTTGTACCAGACTAAATTTTCTCATCTGAAATAATCCCAGAGAGATAATGTACCTCAAAATTTAAATTTTCATGTTTTTCTCTACAATGGAAAATTGCTGGACTTTCTCTGGCTTGGTTTCTTGCTTTTTTAGCTGTATTATTGGTGCCTTGGTAAAGTTTGTTAACAGCTGTTGTAAGTAAATAATGTAAGCAAAACAGAGACCCAGATTTATTGGTTTTATTCTGTCTCTCTAAGTGCCTCGTCATTGTTTTGTAAAGCCAGTGGGAAGAAAAAGAGGACAACTGAGATCTTAAGTTAGTGAATTTGTCTTCACTTCTCTTTTGAAAAAACCACCACCAAATTATATTGTGAGATTGTAGTGCAACCCTGCCCCTCACTGAGGCAATTCAGGAAAGGGTTAGAGGTAGATGAGTGTTATTTAAACCACAGAGGGAAGATGTAACCCTTACCAAGGGTGCCACTGAGGGGCTCATCAGCACAAGACCCCTACAGAATCTCTCCTCCCTGTTTTATTCCAGTAAAGGATGAACAGGGAAACACAAAGACAGGAAGCCTAAGATCAGCAGTGTCACCAGCTTGAGTCAGTTCTGTTTTATCTTCAGGTGACTTTACTTGAAATTAAATGCTGAATTCCTTGCAATTCCCTGACTTCTTAGGTGCTACCACTGAGATGTGCACAAGCCATGTACACTGAGATGTTGTCTGGGCTTTCAGTGAACTATACAGACACTGACTTCTTTTCCAAGCATGCTATGAAGGGTTTAATCTAATTAAGCTACAATTGTCAGTGCATGAAAAAAATCAGATTCTCTTTATAAAATAATGTTATATTCTCTGAAGAATAATGTGTGAAAGCATGTGGCTTCTCTATTCCAGATAGTAAAACATAGAAATTTGGTTTCAGGAAGTTCAGTGCAACCTTTTTAGATGCACAGGCCTTAGCTGAGTATAAACAAAAAGACACATTGCTTGGAAAAGACAATATTTATATCACAGATCTTTGAGACATCAAAAGTAATGACAACAAGACCTTCCAAGACAGCCCATCTGCAGGTCCCTGCACATCCCACATTCCCATCAGCTATCTGCCATTCTCTCAAAATAAAAAGGACACTTGTCCATTTCTGATTGCAATATCCTCATAAAAAGCAAAATCTGCAAACCATGTTGTGCCTCTTCTACAAAGGGAATTGTCAGATGTCATGCTGCAGTGGTCTTTCACCTCTGGATGAGCTGTAGGCTAAGATTTGGATTTTGTCTTTGAAAATGGGCAGAGGGTTTTACATGGGGTTTGAACTCCTCCATGTTCCAGCCTCAGGGGCTCTTTTCCTGTGAAATCAAAAGCCTTCCCAGGCTGATCTTCATGTTATTTCCATCCCTAGATGCTGCTTGCATTCTGCAGTCTCCCTCTAGTTTTTAATTCCACACAGGAGTCAAAAAAAGGATTAGATTCCAGTGGAAATTTAGAAATGCTCACATAAGTCCCTTTCTTCCTAGAGTTATAAGGCAAAAATGACAGATGTTATTGCTGAGACACAGGCCAATCTCTGACCTTAGTAAATGAAATGTTTTTTTAGGGATGTCCTGCACCCTTTATACAAAAGGTTTTCAAATTTCAAGCCTAAGTTGTGAATAAAAATATGTTTCTAAATTTCCTAGATGGAAAAAACCCCTTACTGTAAACCTCCAATGGCCAATCCTTTTCTCTGTCATAGTTCAGCAAAATTCCACCCGAGTGGTGCAGCAGGAAAAAAATCCCAATTTTATCAAAACAAACCTATTAAACTCTTTTAAAGATTTTAAAAATCTTTAGAGGGGAGAGACACCTGCATCCACTCAAAGAGCCCAGCTGAGTTAAAGACACAGAATGTGTGTTGTGGAAGCTCAAGCGAAGCAGTGAACGATGAAAGAAATGCTCATTTAATTTCTTGGCTTCTGCAGTTTTATCAGAGTGTTCTGCCCAGCAGAAATGAGCCCTGTGAAAAATGTATATCCCCAAGTTCAAATGTGAGTGTAAAACAATATCTAAAAGAAGTTAATTCCATTGGTTGTTCCTTAAATAGTTTCCAGTGCAAGAGATGGTTTTATAATCATGTGTCTATGATCAGAGACTTTTGGATAGACACCAAATCAAAACACCAGCAAAGAGAATAAGGTGATATGGAAAACTGATTTATTCATTCAGAGTCAATAAAGTAAGCATGCAGTAGCTGGATTGTAAATAGCCCTGCGGAGAAGATTTATAAGTCTTAACATAGGGAGAAAGGTTTATCCCAGTTGAAAGTACATTTTGACTGGAAGAACCTGTCACCATGTTTATAAAATGGGGCCTTGCGTGCAAGATGTAGCCTTAGGCCTGTGTGAATTTGAAATGCGCAAACAATGTCATCTGCAGCCATGTTTTTCATCTCTAAAATGGAAAGCTAAAATTGACCTGAAAATATAAAGGAGGAATATAAAAATTCTAAGCAAAATAATTCTAGGCCTCAGCAGGAATATGCACAGTGCTTAAAACTTCCCTTTGCTCCAGACTGCTGTGTTTAGAAATCAAAATTATATGTCCAGTGGGGAAAAGGGAAGTAAAACTGTTTCCAAATGAAAAAAGGACAAGTGATTAATTTCTGTTAAAATCATAATTGAAAATACAGACTGTAGGAATACTCTTGGTTTACTTTTGTTTTTATTTATAACATTAGCTTTGTTGCAGTTAATATGATAAAGAGACCAAAAAAGAAAACATTTAAAGAAACTATTTACCACTATAAATCTTTCAACTATTTGAAAAATAATACACATTGCAGCTTTCTGCGCCCTATAAAATAGAACTTCATCTTTACCAGGGATAAATGCACTTCTTTTGATTTCCTGATAAAGCAGGCCATTCCAGTATTTCATTTATTAAACAAAAAATATCTTTATTGACTGCAGTGTATAAACAACTCTGAAGAAACCCTAGTGAAATCTAATGAGGTATTTCCCTTTGCAGCATGACAAGGTTCAAATATGTGCACATGTGCAGTAAGGAAAATACAATTGACTCGGACAATCAGATACCCCAGCAAGCTTCTATCTTTGCAACAAATGTGCTCTAAATTCCAATGTGCTTTGACAATCACCATTTATTTCAATGCGTCCTCCCCAGACACTCATTCTTGAGAGCCAAATTCCCATCTCGTGGAAGTCAGAGGGAGGCTTGCCATAGGTATCAGTGTTGGAAAGATTTGATCCTTACTATGTTTAAAAGCAATCAGATGCAAAATGAAAGGAAATGAATGCATATTACCCCTTGAAGTTCTGAGGACTTTGAAAAAGGATACGTCTGGTATTTTTATTTTGGTGCTCTCACATGCTGACAGAATAACAACTGCCCTTCACGAGTTAGCAAGATACCTCCTCAAGGCCTTCACAGGCCATTTAGAGGTGCAGACAATTATCTTACAGTGCAATAAGGCAGGTTCATCTCCCTAGGTATGACATGCCCTTATGACAGTAAAATATTGCTCCCAGGAGTTCATCTGTACTAGAGACCCTGCTAGGGTTTTGGCAAGACACAGAATGGAGGTTCTTAGATTTAAAGACATGCTGCAAACATAGCCCATTGCACCAAGAGGTGGATAAGGCTTCTTTATGGATCGGGAAAACTTAAAAGCAAAAGAAAAACAGAACTGTTGTGGGCATATCTGGACAAAAGTGGAGCAATACTAACAGAAGGGTTCTAGGGTGCAGGTGAAAAAAATCCTTTTGAAATTCATTTACTCATATGACTCTCATGATCAATAATGAGAAATGATTACTGACGGTAACGAGATAAGACATCAAAAAGAAAGATAAAGACAATTATATTATTATAAGTTATTTTAAAAAATATTTTAACATATGTTGAAAATCCTGGAGAAAAGCCACTTTCCAACAAGAGAACTTGGGTATCTGTGAGAAGGTGAAAATAGAGAAAAATTGCCTTTTAATGCAGAAAAAAGGTTTGAGTAGCCCTTTAAATGCAGTGGTCTGCTGTTGATTCCTATTTCATGGTTTTCATTAAGGGATGGTGCAAGTGTCTACTGTTGCCCTATGATTGCTGAGGTGTTGAGACAACACATAAAAGGAAAAGTGTGACAACAAAAGAGAGTGTCCCTTTCTCAGATGTCACGTTAGTACCCCTTCCGTAGAGGCCTCTTGTATTTTTATTTCTATTCCAGTTGTTCCTCAGAATGACTAGTAGAAAAGTGTGATTCCAAGGAAGGCTCAAATTGCTCCTCCAGCTGTTTGGCTTATATCTAGATTTTAATATGGGCAAAGAGAAGACCTTCTGAAAGATAAGACCTTTTGCGGCACAGCTTCAGCATGTTGGTTCTACGCAGCAGAGTGCTGTGCACTGCACTGTTGGTCCCTGCACTTATCTCTGACAAGCTGTGTAATTACTACACGCCTGACTTCCCATTTCCTAGAACTGCTCCAGTTAAGAGCAAATGTATTTTCACAAAACTAGGAATACACTTGGTAACACTTTCATCAATTTGTTACCGCTCACCACGGCGGACATGAGCTTGTGAAGAGCCATACCAGATCCTTGTTGTACTTTCAAGTTGCTAAAAAACTTTGGGTGGGTGAGTTCTGGTTACTCAGACTGACTTTTGCTGTGCAACTCACAGAGGGACATTAAAAAGTGTGCTGTGGATCAGGGTGCCACTTTGCAGGTGCGACAATAGAGATGCTTTTTCAGAGAGATAAACAGAATTTTTTTCACGTATTCAAAGCACAGATAAGGAACTGGGTGACAGAAAGATTGCATGCCTTACCGAGGGTCATACAGGAAGATTGTGACAGTGCTGGAAATTGAATGTGAAATTTCTAGCTCCCAGCTAGCTCATTAATTATTTTATCATCTTCTGCCACAATAGGAAGATTACTGAGAGTGCAGACATTCCTCACATAACTGCTGGGAATGCTGAATGATTCCAAGTGTACACAAATACACAGGGAAAGAAAGGATTTGAAAAAGGCACGTGATAAACATTGCACCCTAATATGTACTTCCTCATCTATATGTTCAAGCAGCCTAGTTGTAATGGTACTAATATTGCATACCAAAACCCATGGTGGGAATCCAAAAACTCTGGAACACTGCCTTCAATATGTTTGTATTGTCCTCTGTAGAAGGTAATTTCTGTCCTCATAAAATTGTAGCTTGTTTTTTACTTATGTGTAGCAATAGCCCCTCCTCCTGAAAACAGCCTATTATTTCTCACCTTCTACTAAACAAACCACTCAAAAAAGTGAGAGCTTGTGGCACTCTCCAGCTTTGAAGGTGAAGCAGTTAATACAGACTCCTACCTTAGCCAGCCTTCATATTACTTGTTTCTTTGCATTTACTACTTGATGTTGACACCCTTACCTTTGCTTTAGTTTAACATTGTTGCGTATGCTTTTTTAAAGGCGAATCCATTCCAAATGTACTTGATGGGGCTATGCTTAACATTTGCCAGTAGTCTCAGTAGATTTGAAGTAGACTTGATGTATCATAAAAGCAGAAAGGATGGGCAGACTATCTAGTCTGACTTTCTGTGCAGCCTATACTATAGAATTTCGCTTACCACTTCCATGACACCCAAAGATCTTAATTGAAACTTTGGGGTTTTTGGTAAATCAAACAAAGCCCCACAATGAGAGCCTTCTAGTCAAATCTCCTACCCAGACCAGCTGTCTCTTGCTTTACCTTTCATAATTGTCTTTGCAGTGAAACAGTAATAAACAGTGCACAAAGACAGAAGAATATCAGCTGGAGAAGGGTCACTAGTAGTTGGACTGTGATATACGATACTCCTGAAAAAAAGTCAAAGCAATCTGGGGGAAAAAACTGTATGATGAATGACAGGAAATAGTAAATTACAGAAAAGTGTATTCTCTGCTACTTTTTCATAAATCCCTTGAAACTATTGTCATGAGATGATGATGAGAAATTTCAGTAACACAGTCATAGAAACAGCCTGACTCAGAGATTGTATTTGGTTTTGTCTGTAAAACTTCCATTGCTGAATGTGTGAAAAGTGCAAGAAAGCGTGCATATGTGAATCAACATTAATCCATGAAAACAACAAATAATTTAAACATCATAATTTATCTTCAGATAAATTATTTGTGACTTCTGAGCCAGATCCATGGAACTGTGCTCATGCAGAGGTCAGATTTGGCCTTCTATTTTCATTATAAACCACCATTACAGGTAGTTGAATAAAACTGTAAAAAATTTACACTCTTAATTTCTCTTCAATTTGCTAATGTTTCCTTGAGCACAGTTTTATTATAGAAGCATCCTTAGCACCTTGGCCATCTAAGTATAGCTACCAACCAAGATTCCTACAGTGTTGTCAATCAAATCTCTCACAATTTACTATGATTTTATCTACAGTTGTGCCCTTTTGTAAACAGACAGAGGTTTACAGTCCAGTATTTATTTAGTCAATCTCTCAGCAATGAACTCGAGTAGATAGTCCTTAACATGCATTTCTGCTGGGGTCTGAAGTGCAAGTCTGCAGTGCTATATCTATGTACAGGGCATAGATCTCCTATCAGAGCAGTGCCTTCTGCATGAGAGCAGATTCCTCATTTTCCCTCTGTTTATTTTTGCCCATCAGGATCTTATACAGTGCTCCCTAAAATGAACAGAAAGACACTTATTGATTAACTGGCTTTTCTGTCATGCTCCACGAAAATGAGAAAGGCATATTGATTTTTCGGTTTGCTGTTAAGACACATTTTGAAATTCTGTGGTTTTGGCTCACACCGTAGTCTTGGCAGGGGCTTAAACCTGCAAAATTAAAACCAAAATATGCCACTTCCCTGACTTACTGCTATTCATTGCTCGTACTAGGAGTGCTTTGATTCTCTGACACAGCAGCCATCAGCCACTTCAGGCAGATTTTCAGCGCTGTTGTGGCTCCTTCAGAATCAGCCTGCTGCATGTTTGCCTGACCCCCTCCTACACCACTTACATGGCATTCAAGATGATGGCAGCAAGTGTGTGGCCTGTCACAGACAAAAAATAATTTTAACACATCTGCTTTTGTGAGGGAAAAGACCTCTGGTGTTTCTCATGTCAAAATTCCAACTAGCTCCCAGCTTCTCCTGAAACATTTCCCTTCACTGACTCTGGGATTAAATGACTGAGCACAGAACAATGCCCATAGCAGCATTTCCAAATCTAAGTGCCAATGCTGGGATCCTGGGAGAGGCTGATGGGAATTATGCCCTTAACTTCCTCCCTCCAGTGAGACGTGACCACATAATTTTCATTCCTACAGCGATCTCACCTCAATTCCATGTGTGTCAGTTGTAGGCAACAAAACCTCAAATCCAGAACTTCACTCAAGCCTATGATTTATTTATAATTATATGAAAGTTCTGGTTGCAATCCCTGCCACAGCCTGAGAGTATCATATCACCTGGCATTTTAACTGTGCTCATAAGTTGGATCCTAATTGCAAAGCCAGGCAACCAAAGAAATTAAAAATATTATTTTCACACATGCTTAAGCTGGTTCCCTTTAAAAATGAGGCTATGTGCAACACATGTCTAATAAGGATTATGGTGGGTTGCTAGGGATACCAAAATTTGGAGATGTTGGCCTAAATGATATGGATAAGGAGAAGTGTTTTTTACATGAGCTGTTAAATAAAACTCTTGAGTTTCAATAAATAAACACAGCTCTTTAGGAAGTGGTGACAATGTGCAATCTGCAAAAGAAGGAAGTCTCGGAGGTGCTGTGGTAATAATGCAGTTACTTGAAGCACATTGAAGATACAAAAATCTCTGTGGTTTTTTATTTGCTTCCACTATTTGAGTCATTCTGAGAAACTTCACAAAGCTGTGCACATTCCAGTTATGGCCAAAGCATGATGCACTCCTCACTGCATACAAAAAGCTTTATTCCAGAAGGCTACAGTGTGGGCTGAGAAGTCTTTTCCAGGCACTGGAAAATAGAGATTTGAAGCATAATGTGGTGGAGAACTTTGTTTCATTGTATAAAACAAGAAGAAAGGCAAACATTCTTGGCACAGTGAGACAATTAAAAAAATAGGGAAGTGGCTACTCTCAAGACTGAAGCATTTCTGTCATAGCATGTGCTGCTGAAGTCACCAAAATGTGGTGGTGGGGATGGTGTGGCTTTGTCCTAGCCGAGGAGAGACTGCTTGAGAGTAGTATTTTAAGTATTTATTACAAAATCATAAGCACAGCCAAATCCTTCAGAGGATTAGGGAAATTAGTTAATGAAAAACTTGTTCAAAATAATTTTGTATCCCCCAATTTTGAAAATCAAGGAATAGATCCAATTAAATTAATTTCCAGAATTCCTCAAGAACAAGGTGTCATTGGAAAGGAGTTGATTCTGCCCTAGAAGATTCAAAGACAGGAGAAAAGCAGATCCAAATATTCTCAAATAAAGCAAACCACCAAAGTAATAAACATGGTTTAGTTTATATTGCTTAAATAAATTTTTTTAAATTTATTAATTTTTTTTCCTCTGGATGCACTGTGAAGCAGCTCTCTGGTTAGTGATCATGATTGTTAGATTATAGATCCAAATCTCCACAAAATCAGCAGCCAAATGATTCCCAATGCCTTGGTTTACTCAAGGCCACAAAAAAACCCCCCACCAAACAACCCTTAAATATATCCAAGAATCATGAATAAAATAATCAGCACAAGCAGAGATGCTCATGGTCATTACTGAAAGACATTTTTGTTATGATTTACTGAGGTCCACAGGACCCTTCAAATTTAGTCAGAGTTTGCATTAGAGGTCTGACCATGCCTACTCCTGCTCCTATCAATTATTCAGGCTTTTTCTAGCTTTCCCAAGAGAAGCTGCTAAACACTTCCAACAAAGTCTAACTCTTCCCTCACTTTTCTCTGAGCCATCCATCTTCCAGCAAACTCCATGCTGATAGATAGCTGAGGTGGTCCACAAGCCCAGAAAGAGGCCAAGGCTGCCATGCAGATACAGGAATCTGCCTGGGGAAGCTAGGGTGGTGTTATCACAGGTTGACAGTCTCACAGGTCATTTAAAAGACCAACTTGGTGGGGTGCCTTTAAATCCAAAAGGAAATGCACTCTTGTCTGGGCAGGTTAATATCCAAATTTGTAGAGCAGCTCAATTCCCCAAACCTTATTGGTAGCAGTGCTGAGTACCACACAGTGTTTCAGTGGAAACCCATGAAACCTCTTCAGATAACAAAGCCCGAGCCTAATTCTCAATGCTTGCTGGAGCAGGCCCAAAGGCTGAAATAAAGACCCGACTCCTGTGACTCACATATGTGACCCATTCCTCTGACAGCTTGTAGAGGAAAAGGCTGGAGGTATTGGGCACATTAACACTTACCTACATTTGGAGGGCAGGGTGCTTTCCCATAATCAGGGGGAAGTGTTGGAATGTGTTGTTGCTATGTTTTTTAGTCCTTTTGAATCTGTGGCCCTAAGGAAATGAGGAAATACAGAAGATGAGGTTACATTGTTATTATTATTTCACTTTCTTTGAACACAGGATTATATGGCTGGATTCATATTATATTAGCTTTCTAAATCTTTAAAAACATAGGGCCTACAGTGCACACTCAATGCTTTATTCGTTAAATTAATGTATTTCTGTTTTTAAAAAAAAATCCTGCCTATCTAGAAAGCATTCCTTTTTTGCTCTCTCTTTCTCTCTCTCTCTCTTATAGTCCTTGAAATATTCTTGTCTGAAAACACGTGTGTAAACTTTTATAAATAAAAAAAAATTTTTTTTTGAGTAATAAATCAGTTTTCTGTGCTTTCCTTAATATGCAACTTGATGTTGACAGTCACTCTCTGACCAGGTTTCCCAACACCCTCACAGGGTGAGCAGCTATTGCCTTGAAAACAAGTGGTATCAGTCCCTTCAGATGTCCAAGTGGCTATCTTGTTTTCCAGAGATGTATTTTCCACACAGGAATGTGTTTCCAGGTGCTTCAAGTAAAAGAGGTAAGAAAGGCAATCTTGAGGTTTCCCCTGAGACCAGGAGCCTGAGCCTACATTCACATACACCAACTTACATGAATATCAGGTTTGTTGACTACAGTAGAATTGTCCCTGAGTTATGCCACTCTCAGGAAGATCAGAGAATGGCTCATTAGGCTTGCTGTTTCCTAAATTTCAGCTCAAGAAAGATTCTGATATTGCAACAAGAAACAATCTGTTTGCCACAATGACACCACACTGTCTCTCTCGTTCTGGTATTTTTTTAAATGTAGCTGGTAAACCTTTCTATACTGATTTCTAAAATAATGTCCTCATATATGTATTAATTTTTTTAAAAAGTCTTGTGTGTGTCTTGTAGTGTATAGTATATAATTGAAAAGAGTTGAAGAATCATCTCACTAATGTTAATCAGCCAGTCTGGCACTGTTCCTCTTCAATGGAAGACCAGAGTTGGTTGACTGACTTAAAACATTTCAGTGCTGTTGCTGAGTCTTCAGGTAGCTGCAGGGATAAACGGAAATGACAAAATACATCAGGTCTTTCTTCTGACAGTTGGCCTAGAAGTTGCTAGAGATCATCACTTGTCTACACTCTGATATACAGGTTTTTATAGCAAGAAGCCTTGTCCCCTTGGATATCCCTTTTTCTTCCTTCTGAGTATTGCCTTATCCTTCTGACAGCTGCATTTGTCCTGATTTTACTCCTTTTCTCCTCTTCTTCAGTTGCCAGGATTCTCTTTGCATCACTAGAAAATTTAAATTTTCTCACAGCTCACCATCCATCCATCCCAGCAGAAACAGATTTCCTCAAAAATCACCTTTTTCTTCACTAATTTTCACAGATGAGTGAGTGTAAACTAGTTGACTTCTAACTGCCGTCACAGTATTTCCTTAACAATCCTTAGGCAGCCAGGTTTTTTTTAAAACACTGTAAATAAAAAAGAAATTGTCAGGAGTATTTCTAGATTTCAAATAACTGTCCAGTGCTGCAGGTTGTGTCCAAAATGCCACAGTAAGATACACTCCATGTTGCTGGAATATAAACTACATGTACAAGACAATGCTTCTGCCCAGCAGAATTTCCTCCATAATACATAGGAAATTTCCCAGCATCCAGAGGAATCACTTTTCCACTCTACTGCTCCTTGAATAACCACTAAATAAACTCCTTGACTCATCCCTGTGAGGTGAGCTGAGAGGACAGCCTGAGCAGCACTGGACTGCAATGCTCTGCCAAGCACCCTTTATTCTGTGTCACAATGTCCTCTAGTGGATTACAGACAGCTGTATCATCCACCCCCACCTAAATTTCCTTTATGGCTTCCTTTGGGGTAAAGGGAGGACACCATGCCATCATGTTCACCTGCTGCATTTAAAGTCAGAGCTGCAGCAGGGTAGCAACAGAAAGAAAAGTACTGTCTTCTCCCAGATGCTTTATCAATATTCCCTCTTGCTTTATCAATAGAGGACAACTGGCTTCTCAACGAAAAAGAAGAAAAAGAACAAATTAATTTCTAACAGGCTTGACTTTGACCTCCTACTGTTTTTAACGTCATCTGATGCAACTTCATTGGTATTGCCTTTTTGGGTAATTTCTTAAGAACAATGAGTACAAACTGAAGACATGAGGAAAAATTCAAAGGAGAATGTGTTTTGTAGCCATCCAATGTCTTTCACAATAGTGGCTTTTAAAGGTCCACTGTCATGTTTGTGTAATTTATGCTTCCTGCTTCATAGAACACACTGCCTTATCACTGAAGATTTTGTGCTGCTATTTGTCTGGTAATGGCAGGGCAGGGAAAGTGTTGCCAGACACAGTCATCCTTAACTTCTACCTGTTAATCTTCCTTTCAAGAGTCAGCATGGACTAATTTTTTAATAGTGGTTCATCCCTCAGAGGCACATTTGGGCTAAAGTACAAGGACCAGTAGTTCTCGCAGGGTACAACCAGCACCATCCCCACCTCCAGAGAGCTGTCACAAGAGTATCTGAGACTGGGTATAAACAATCTTGAGGAACTAATATGGGTTAGGGAAAACAATGGCAACTTTTCAGAAAGAAAAGTCAAGTGAGCAAGTTCCTCTTTGTCAGGGTCCAACCTGATCAGCTACTGCAGTGAGGAGTTTTTCTCCCCTCAAAATGCAGTATGACATTCCAATGTACCTTGTACACTTAGACAGAAACAGAGAAGAGAAACCCTGGTTTTGTTAAAAAAATAAGAGAATGCTTTATCCGTAGCTTGAGGTCTTTGAAGGCATTAATCAGTCTTCTTGTAAGAAAACAATGTGACTGAAAGAAAGGAGAAGTAAGCTGATGCTTTTGCAGCACTGTCTCCTTTCTTTGGCTACAGGATCTCTCAGCTTGTTCTTAAAAGTTTAAGGTACAAGTCAAGGTGAAGTATTGTTCCCTGAAGAACTGTGTATGGTCCCTCCTGCAGTACTTTCCACAAAGATCAACACCAGGGATTTCTTATGGGCAAACTGACCACGAAATTGGAAGAGGGAGTAATGGCCTTCTTTAGGCTCCTAGAGCTTGGTGTGGTTTATACTTTGGAGGCACACTCAGGTAGAGCTCAACCTTATGCAAACCCCTGTGCATAGTTTGGATGCAGGAATCACCTACAGAAAAAGGGAAGCCCTAAAGGAAAAATGGTTTTTATCTTGGCTTCAGGAGCATGGAAGGGCTAAGAGTTCACCAGCAACTGCTCTTGTTCCACAGTGCTGGTGGTGGGCACAGGGAAGGCAAGATGATTCCACCACCTCTTTTCCTTCGTAGCTTCTCTGGCTTATAAAAGGTGACTTTCATTCCCATGAAACACACTTAGATGTAGGAAGTAGTATAAACACTTGTAGGTTGAGCATCTGTGCAAGCAACCCCTTACAACAGGTATATTGACAGGGAACCTTTTCACAGACCTAGGTCCTGGGGGAACTTCCTCTAGCACAGATGTTCTTTAGTTCCAGACATCTTGGAGCACATGAGGGCCCTGGTGTGAGTCAGTGCATGGACCAGCATTTGGAGTCTGCAAAGAAGGCTGCCATGCAGCACAACTCCTCTAGACATCTCAGATTGCTTGCAAATGAGAGAAGCTTAACTACTTTGAGCAGTTATGCTCCCATGTTTGGCTGTTTTGCTATTGAGAAAAGTATTGTGATCTGCTCTATCAAGGAAATAAAAACCTAATTTTCTATCAGAGGGCCTCCACAGTGAAAAAGATAGAAGAGAAGCAACAGAAAACACACAGTACAAAGGCAGGCTTGTGTCTTTGCTGAATATTTTCATTGTTTTTCCTGTGGGGCCGGTGGGTTTTTATGCACAGCACTAGCACATTTCATTTTGACAACAAGTCAGACTTTCCAAGTCACTACACCTTTCACAACATACTGCAAACTGTCAGTGTGGTAACTTCCTTAAGTTTAATGAAGTTACCTTATGAAATCTCTTGACAGAGCAGGCCAAAAACCAAAAAAAAAAAAAAAAAAAAAAAAAAAAAAAAAAAAAAAAAAAAAGAGACAGAGAGAGAAAAAAGTAAAAAAAAAGAGGCTGCTCAAAAAATGACAAGGGTCCCTCATGAAATGTGATACATGCAATCTGGAAAACTTCTGAGAGGAGAAGGAAGAGTTGTGTGCTGACAAATGGTGCAAACTTCTGGCTAAGATTAGATTTCTGCAGGATGGATTTACATAACTGGCTCAATTTTCCAGGGGACTGAAGGCCGGCCGGCTCCCTGCAAGCCACAGGTAGATCACTAAGCTTGTGAAACCCACTAAATTAGAGCCTAAATAAAGTTCCAGGACTGATATGTTCTAGAATACTCAAAGAATTGTTCTTTGAAACCTAAATCTCTGGGAGGTCTTTTTGCACAGCCCCAGGACTGTTTCTAAGCACCGATTTTAAAAAAATCAGTCCGTCTACTTTTTTTAGGGTAACCACATCATGAGCGTAGAAAGGTATCTTACATTCACTGTACAGCTGAAGAAATTCCAGGACAACAAATGACCAAAAAGAAAGCATGTCTGTCAGTGACTAAAAACAGAGACATCCACTTAGACCAGATTAAAAAAAAAATATATATAATTTAAGGATTAGCAGGCTAGCAGAGCTGGAAGGATTTCAAGCTCTTTACTGGGCTCAGGAGGAAATCTCTTTTAATATTCTATGTCATTCAGAAGTAGTCAAGAATTAGTGGTTTTAGAGGAACAGGCCACTACTGATGCATGAAAATGCTGAGGAAGGTCAGCACTGTTTGTCCTGGGTGGTGTGGAAAGAACCAGGTATTGCATCTTTATCTGTACTGTTTGAAACTAAAAAGAGTATGTAACAGGAGAGACTCCTTATGACAAGCTTTGTTTAAACTGGAACTTTGTTAATTTACAGATGTCTATGCTGAGAAAATCTGCTGTCTGCTATTCAATGTCTTTTTTATGTTCTCTCCCTTTTATTTCTTTTCCCTGTAATTTTGTGTAGACTATTCCTACACAAGAGACTGTCCAAGGAAATCCACATTTTGATCACTTAAGGACTGATCCTGTGCCAGATCTCCTGTTGCCTTCAACAACAGCAGGTCCAGGGCCCTGTTCATTAAAAGCTAGCTGAAAATTTTTAGCAATGAGGAACTTTAAAACAAACAAATTCTGTCTTAAGAACAGTACTTGAGGTTGCTAGCAAATTAAATATGGTTTTGGTTTTTTGGAGGTTTTTGTTTTGTTTTTGGTAATGGAAACAGCAGGGCTTGGTAGGCTGCTTTTTCTGGTTTTTGACTGTGGCTGATTTTGCTGAAATAAAAAAAAAAAAGTATGCATTTTCTCAGAAAAAAAGAAATTTAATTTCCTGAACAGTTTTATATGTGATCCTGATCTGGACTACAGAAAAGCCCTTTGCACTAGTCAGGCCATCTTCCTGATAAAGTCCACTCAGACCTTGGATGGAGGTTTGTGTACCTGGAAAGCAATCCCACACTCTCCAGTTTTTTATGTACCAGGAAGTGAAACCAAGAATACCATGGCTCTTTTAAAAGTCTTGTCCTTACATTTAATCTCTGTTGCAGTAATAGCTGGTAGGAGGAGGAAGAAGAGGTTAACAGATGAGCACATATCAAAAATGGCTTTTAAGAAGGCATCACTGAAGCCCTGATTCTGTGCTGCTGAAGTTAGCAGGAACCTAACTGAGGGGGATGAAGATGGAGGCATTAAAATAATGATCAGCAAAGTCGAATTTCACTGTGCTCAGAAGGTAGAGACTCATATCTGCAACCATCTGATGGCAGGTTTGGCCTTCAGCAGCTGCTTTTTGAGGAGTTTTAAGTCCATTCTAAATTTCTAGTCACACATCTTCCTTTTGATGCTTTTCTACAGCTTGCTGGCAACAATGGCACAGGCCAAAACTCCTGGGGGTTGGGATGAGTTTCCTTGGCAAGCAGGGGGTAAGATGGCTTTTGTGACCACAGCCATTTCTGTGGGCAACTCTGACTTTCTGTGAGTAAAAGGAGTCACAATTTTGTTATTTAAGCAGCAATGAAAAGGCTGCCTGTGTACCAGCTGGTCGATATTTGAACAATTAGACTCTGTATTTATCTCCTCTACTAAACTCAATCATATAGAATATGATGATAAATAAACCCTGATGAAATATTGCCTCATTTGCTAAAAGCTTGTTTTAAGCATAGAAACACTTTTGTCAAGTGCTGTTTAACCATAGGGCTGAACTCCCAAGCTAGCAATATTTAAGGAACTTTACCTTCCCCTGTTTTTTTACATCAATATCTTCTATTTATCATGCTTATTCCCATGAGAAGGACCTTTTATAACTTTAATTTAGCTTTGAAAATCACTGCTTTTGAAGCGATGTCAAGGCATGACAGAAATGTGACATGATCAAGCTGTTATTCCACGACACATAATCATAACTGCTACTGCGGTGATAGTACTGAAAACAAGTCAAAGAAGACAGAGATAGCTGCCCGGGGACTATTTGTTATTGCGTGCAAGCTTCCCCATCATGTGATACAGAGCCCACAGATACTACTCTGATGGAACTCTGTCAGGAGTTCTGCTAGGTAGACACTGGGACAAAATCTGACACTCTAAAATGTATTTTCTATTGACTGGCACCAGACACCTTTAGCTTCCCCATGTTAACTTGTACTTTCCATTTTGCTTTACCAATCTGTCTATTTTCCTCTTTCATTATCTGAATTAATCCAGTCCATGACAATGAGAACAGGCCAGATGGATTAATTCAGGAGAACATGAAACATGTATGGCTGTGTTTATTTCTGTGCAAAAGTCTCTGTCTATAGATTAAAACCCTCTAAAAGAAGCATGTGCAGACACACATGCTCTCCCACACACGATTTTTCGCACCCTGTATAAGAGAATCTCAAGCACTTTACAAATCTTTAAAAGTGCATTGGACTCCCTAAAAATGAATAATGACCAAGAACACATTTGTAGGACCTCAGTTTGGCCTGCATCACACATCACATTTCCATGTCTGCTCTAGGAATTGCCCAGTGGGATTCAAGAAGTTCATTTACTCTGGTAGTCAATCTAGCCAATTGCTAGAAAATGATCAACTGGCCCTTTTGAAGTACAAAGAAATGTAAAGCACCAATAATATTTATTCCTTCTATTAGTTTTTTAATTATTATTTCTTCATTTTGTTTCTTGTATTAGCCTTTCACCTCTAAACTGAACAGTTCCAATGTTTTCAGCCCTTCCTATTTGGAAGTCTTCCAGTAATCACTGTCTGTCCTCTTTTGAATAACGTATGAATGCCCAGCATCAAGTTGAAATTTGTTATGATGTGAAGAAAATATAATTAATTAAAAATATTAAAATATTAGTATTAATTTGGTATAGAAAGACAGTATTTATAGGGTATGCTGCAGAATCCCATAGGAGCCATGAACTGAGAGAGAGCAACATTAGCAGTTGGATGTTGTACAAACCATCACTCTTTCAGAATCAATTTGTTATCTACCTAATTGATGACTTTTAAAAACCTCGACCTAAATGTTTTCCTATACAGCAACAGAGCAAATATGCAATAGAATCCGAAATAGATTTCATTCCACTGCTTGCTGTTTCTCCAAAGCATTTGCAGCTCTGAAAGCTCAGAGACAAACTCCAACAGAACTTATTTTCTCACATGGCAGCACTTGAACATAGAGCCAGCCTCTTCAGGACAAAATGAAGATGGGACACGATGGTCCAATATATCTGAGCCTCAAATGGCACTTGATTTTTAAAATTAATACTTTTTTATCTCAAACAAAAGCACAAATGGAAGATCAGCTCAGTATTTAAATACTTCCAGGATAGTTCCATCTCATCAGAGTTGGTGGAAAAAGTCTTGAAAATAAGTATGGAGTTAAAGTGACATATTTATGAGGTGAAAAAATCAGTGGAGAAACTGTCACAGGGATCTCTGTTTATTAGGTAAGTGCTCTCATGCTCTCATGTCACCTCACACCCAGGGCTCACTCTGGGGAAAACCCCGATTTGGAATTATGATGCACTACTGCCTATTACTAGAAATCAGTTTACCAAATCTTACATTTAAGATAAGTCTTTTTTATTGTTCTTCTTGGACTCAAGATGCCCAAGGGACTTCAGCAGGTGTTTGTTCCATAAATGTGAGGAACTCCTTTATATTAAATTTGGAGGGAAAGATCACAATAGAGCCAAAATCAAGACAAAGTCAGAACAAATAAAGCCAAGGTTGACTTACAGGGGAAATGTACTAAGATTTAGGTGGTGTAACCGTAAGTACTAATAACTACATATAAACCAAATTAGAGTAGATTTAAGAAGATGGGCAGCATAAGGGCTTTGAATGGCACAGATGGACTTGCATGTCATGTTTTGATCTGCTGGACCTAAGGATGACATTTGTTATTGAAGTAGTTTTAGGGAGCAGCTTTGTAGCAGAGTAAAATTCAGATATGGTTTCTACATGCAGCTTCTACGGCAGTGTCTTCTCATTTTTGCCTATGTGTGACCACTACAGTTCTTCAGTGCATGAACCATCTGTGTTTTAGTGAGGTACCACTTCAGTTATGCACATCATGTTACCATGGTTTAGGGCCGTGTAGCACAAGGTTCTAGGCACCAGAGAATTGAGACCATTCAGCATTTTGTAAGAGAGAGTGCTAAAAGTGGAAAGTTAGGTTTTGCCAAATGGCAGATAGCAAATCTATGTTAGAGAAGAAGCACTGCTCTCCTTGTATTCAGAGAATTCTGTGATCAGCCCTTAGTTATGTTACATGCAATATGCACTCACATTTGGATATTTAACACTTGAATGCAAGATTGCTAGATGAGGAAAATATTTATATCCACTGCAGTGCAGAAGTGTGAGTAAATTCCTACCCCAGAATCTGCCTTGATGACCCTTCTTGTGTCACTTGACATTTCTTGCCCTATTTCTTCATCCTAAAGCACTGAAGATATTCCTCGTCACATCACTTGCAATGGTGCAAATTTGTCATTTACCACAAAGGTCTGTTGCAGTGAGAGAAGCATCCGTTTTCTCATGCATTTGAAAATTCACTTTCTAGATTGTCTCTGCTTGCAAATTTAAAAGAGGAAAATGACCCTTTAATTTTACTTCCAAGAAGCCTGACAAGTCACTAATGAAGGGTAAAGTCAAGGAGACAAATGAAGGTCTTATTAGAAAAGACCCGTGGGGCAAAAGTATTTTTTTTTTCCTAGGGAAAAATACATCCCTGGGAAATAAGGATTTCAGAGGAGTTTTGTGTCTCATAAAGAAAGCATTCCTTTCTGATGAAAGGTGATCTTTCCAGCAGATGTGCTATGAGCATTGGTGAAAATACTTCATATCTCTCTTACTTAACAGCACTTTAATGTACATGAATAGGTAAAAAAAATACATTTCACATTATGATGACTACAAATTTTTCGCTACAAACAGACAAAAGATAAATCTCTTGAGTCTGAGCCTGATCTTCCATCAGATTCACACTGATACCAGCAGAGCTACTTCTGGTTTTTTGCCAGAAGCACAGTCACATAGCTGTAGCCAGAGGTCTGGGAAAAAACCCTGAAAATTTTCAGACAGAAGCTAAATTAATTCTCTGGCCCATATTTCAGTTATCTTAGTTTTCACAGTTGTATTTGGATTCCCCTTGCTTTTCATTACTCTTAATGCCCTACAGTTCAGCAGTAAGAGAAACCCTCTGTAATCCCCTGGCCTGATGTCAGATCTGCCTTGGCAGTGCCCTCTCTCTTGTGAAGCACATGAGCTGAAAGAATGTTGTGGAGATGACAAGAGTGGATTTAGCCTTGAGATCAAGGCGATAAAATGAGAGTAAGGCACAAGATTGTGGTCAGATTATAAACAGAGCAGAGGCAAGGCTGGGCAGAGAGAACAGTGACCGAGGCTGAGCTGAAGGAGCTCCAGCACTTGCTCACTCCACTGGTGCCTTTCATGAGTGTAGGGCACGCACGGGGACCTCCTGGAGGCACAGCACTCTGCAGGATTACCTGCCCTACCTCTGAGGGCATTCTCAAGCCTAGCTTCCAGCCTTGGACTTCAAGTGGTTCTTCAGTACTGGACTGAAGAACCACTGGACTGGCATCATTCAGACTGCGTAGAAAGAGAGCACCCATGTGGTGGGTTCTTTATTGTTACATCACTTCCCTCTTGGCCTGGCACACCCATGTGAGACAGATCCATAAAATTTTGTTCATCACTTTTGAAGAGCGAAATCTCCAGTAGCTCTACCTGCATACATACACATATCATTTGCAATGAACTCATATTTTACTACAACTTCACCATAAACTTAGGTTCACTTTTAGCAAGAACTGAAATTTGCATATTGCAGGCTATTTTAGTCTTCTTTTTCTCTATTAACTGGTCCCCTATATATAAGTTTAGGAGGAATAAGTTCCACAGCATATAGGAATTTTTTTTTTTAAGATGAGTGCAATTTCTTACATATTGGTACAACTCAGTAAGAAGAAAAGATTCTTTAAGAAGAAGAAAAAAGCTACTGCATAAAAGATTAATTTGCACAAATGTTTATCATCTGGAATATCATCTGCCTTTCCCTTTTTTAATACTTTCAGTGCAAACAGATGTCTAAAGTATCTCCTTTTTGATATTTTTCAGCAACATGTTATAGATATTCTATGTGCAGTGAATGGAAGAAAAGCAAAACTGACTTTTGGCAGCTTTAGTCTATGAAGTTCATAAACTTTACTGTGTTTGTCTTGTCCAAGATTAGAGACAACCTGCTCCAAGTCAGTTTCCCATTTGCACTTAATTAGGGAGTTCATTTTAGAGGTCAATGAAAAATAGCATAATACGTTTTCATAGTAACTATCCACACAATAAAATTATTTCTTAGGCACTTGTCCAATTTTCTCTGGGACAAGGGCAAAAAAAGTGGGGACACAAAATAAAGTTATTGGATACCTTATCTGGAACTACCCAACACGTTGTCCGTTATCCAAGGAACACATAGTACATTCTGGATCTGAGGAAAGAAGCCAAACATTGCATTTTTGCAGGCAATTTTCCTATCCACACAGCTTCATTTTCTTTAAGAACTAGGACAGATATTTTGGAAAGGTTCTGAGAGGTAGGAGACAGTCTGCACAAGCAGTTCCTCAGTATCAACCATACCTATATATATTCAAATTACTCTGGGTAACAAGGTGTCCTTGTGGGAAATGCTGGAAGGCTACTTGGATTCATGAGGAAGCAGCAGTGAAGAGAGAGTTGACAACACAGGACTGTTTCACGCGGCATGAGGGTGCTGGCATTGTTGGCAGGAGGAGGAACGGCTGAAATGATGCCCAGTAACCACTTCATAAAGTGCCTCAGAAGCACTTTTTTTTTGATAACTTACTGTTATCAAGCAGATGAGAGAGTGGCCAAGTTTTGAAAATGTGAACATATACAAGAATCTAAGGGGACATTGATCCTGGATTTTGAGATGGTGTCAGCTCTATTTTACAAGTTTTCCTGAAGAAAAACTATTTTGTAGAGTATGAAATGTCTCCTTAGAAGAAGACATTAAGACATTCTCAGCAGTTTTGGAAAGACAGATTCTACTCACGCACCCTGTCAGTAGAAGAAACAACAGAGTGCAGAGACTTGACATGAAGTACCTTGAATTTGATCCGGGTGTAGGGCAAGGAATAAAATAATTTGTGCTTTGCCATGACCAATGACCAAGTGGTTACAAATTCACATGCATGAAAGTATAATTTCTTGGACCAAAATCTGGTCAGGTAGGTAGAATCTTCATTTTTCTATTGTGGTTCATGTAACCAAGAAGAAAGAAGGAACAAACTAAGAAAAGCCCATAGTCTGTTGGTTAAGGAAAAACTTGAGCAAAATTGGGTTATCACTTTCACACATGCCCTGCTTTGTCATATGAATTATGGGGTTTTTTTTGGCATTACAGGAGATACATTTGACTTGCGCAGAATGTGGAATCGTGTGATCCCATCATATGTCAGGTCAGAAGGGGCCACAGTGGGTCGTCTGATCCAACTTCCCTGCTCAACCAGGGTCACCCCAGAGCACAGGGCATGGGATTGTGCCCAGATGGTTCGTGAATAACCTCAGTGAGGGAGACTCCGCAGTCTCTCTGGGCAACCTGTTCCAGTGCTTGGTCACCTGCACAATAAAGTCAATTAATAAATGATCAGACAACCGACACAATATCCACATTACTGACCTTTGCTACACTGAACACGTTACAAACACATTTACTTGCCATTTTAGATGACATTCTTTTCTTAAGAGCTAGTTTTTATGTTGTAGGGGGCATGAATCTTAAATCACTTTGGGCCTCATTTTTTGTCTCTTTACAAAGACCTTAGATGAATTTTCCAATTATCTGGAAGGATATGAAATGCAGAAATAAGTATAACTTGTACTGCTGTCTCAGGGTCCGGCCTAACAATGGTTTGCTCCAAAGCAGAAACACAATTATATATACAGAAATTCAGCAGAAAAGGCCTCAAAGATAAATCACCTGGGGACAAAGGCACCCTAATAAATTGTCCAGAGGAACTTACTTGGTAGTTCCTGTATATTTCCTTTTTTTTTTGTTGGTTTTTTTGTTTGTTTGTTTGTTTGTTTTTGCTTTTGTTTTTTGTTTGGTTGGTTTTTTGTTTGTTTGTTTTGTTTGTTTGTTATTAAATGGAACACAACATTGTAGTTTTATTTAGGACACTGAAACAAGGCAGGCCATAACAGTTGTAGGTGCTTCCCTAAATCATGTTTAATTTTATTTTTTGGCTCAACATAATTCCTTCTGAAGGAAGGAAAAAAGATGTAAAGAATGATTCAAATCATCTTGCAATGCTGTGTCACATTTCAGATAATTTGTACTCTCAGGCATGTCAAGCAAACAGACATTTCAGATTGATCAATGCAGTAACTGAAACAGCAAAAGAGAACTGGAAATTATTTTGTCAGCAATAGCCTTCTTTATGAGACTAAACGGTGATGCCTTAAAATTGGATTTATCCAGGGAAAGCAAACTTCCTCAAAATGTTGTAGTCATTACTTTAAAATAATATTATTTAACCTACATGCTCTATCCCCTTGTGGGTTTTCAATTCCCTAGAAAACCTTCTTCCCAACACATCTTTGATCCTGGTCTCAAAACCCTGACATTTTCATTTTGTGAAGACTGGATATAAAATGGACTAGTCAGTAATAGAATAGGTGACCCAAACTGGTGCAAATTGGTACTGCTCCATTGCCCTCCACGCTGATTTACAGAAGACAGGGATATGGCCTTCCAAAGCCTGGCTGCTCTGCTTTGCTGTTCCATGTAAACACTTCAGTTTTAGTCTTACTTCCTAAGGAAATGGAGTTTAGGCAATTGTGTTCTCTGCGTGTGTTTGTGGGAGTCAGTGCATGGCTGAATATTTGCTTGTCCTTCCCATCAGTTACTTTGGATTCTGCCAGTTCAATTCAATAGAAACTGGAGAGGACAAGGTCTAAAGGAACAAAATTCCATGCCAGTATTCTTATTGAGAATATAATTCTTATTTAGAATTCTTATTGAGGAAAACTTATGGCTGAGTCGTTGTAGCATTCAAAAAATTTGCACTGGCAAGGACTCCTTGGACTTGACTCCATCAGTTCTGGACCTCTCGGAGCCACTTTCTGAACTAGGCAGGTTTGCCACATCAAAACTTGAGCATTCAAATCTCAGATCAACCCTGTTTAACAGGGCCAGTGTTTCTAAAGAGCTTGGTAAGTCTGGCTTTCTCTATTTGCATCAGAGCATATGTACACTAATTATCTCATCTGGTTGAATTACTTAATCCTTACCTGGCATTCAGAAGCTTAGCACCACCATTGAAGCTGCTCCCTTTTCTTCCAGCTGTAGAGCAAAATAAAATCAGGCGCAGCATTTCCCTAGGTTTTATATTCAGTTGCACTCATTTTCTTCAGCTCTGGCCAAGGGTCTCAGACAGAGTGAGCAGATGACAAAGGGAAAATGATAGATGATAATTCACAAACAATCTCATAAAACTATCCTTATTATTCCTGTAAAAAAGTAACAGTATACTGTTAAATTTTCTTCACTGTTAAATTTTTATGACAGATGAAGTGATCCTTGTGGGGCTGGGGGGGGGGGCGGTCTATGGAGTGGTAACAGGTTCATTGCTTAATGGAGTGATGCATTTAGCAAAAGAGAACTGGAAAAGAGAACAATGAGAAAAAAATCTTATAATTTGCCAAATAAATAAATAAATAAATAAATACTCTTTGTGGCTGTAAAAAAAAAAAACCCATGCCACACCAAACAAACAAAGCCAAGCTGTTGGTTAAGATTTGTTTGATAAATGTGGAATGGAGAAGTTATGACCAAATACAAAAATGGAAACGTAAGGTATATTTGAACAAATTATGATCTGGAACTGAATAGTAATCTGGTATGCAAATGATGTATTTATAAGATTCAAAAAGCAGTGGAGAGGAAAGCAATTTTTTTTCTTCTGCATTGAAAAGAGAAGAGCAGATGGAGCTCTTCAGCAATCCTTTTTATTTACTTCATGAGATAGCTTATGTGAAGAAAAGAAAACACTGAGAGCACCCTGACCCACAGGAGTACAAAAGGCTCTTTCCTTGTGTGCAAGGTAGATCCTTTCTATATGAAGCAGCAGGTAATGACAAACTAAACCTATGCCACTTTCACATCCTGAACTGCTTTGCTGAACTATGAATCAGCATTCTATGGAAACAACCTTTAGATCACGTGTATTTTCTTAACCCATGGACACCATTAAGTTAAGACTGAAGCACAAATTAGTCCACTTGTGATGACTGCCTGATGAAGAAATAGGTGTGCAGTGGCCAGACTGTGATCCCCTCTATTGAACTTACCCCTCTACTGATTTAAGCAAAATTTGAACAGAACTTTTTCTTGCATAACAAGACTTGCTGACTGCTCATGGTGACCTCATCCATTTGGCAGACAGCTGAAACTTTTTAAAGGCCTCCAAGAATAATTTTATGAGGTTGTCTGTGAATTAGTATCATTCCTTTGCCCTCTGGTGTCCTATTTACCTTGGGCCTCTTGTTAAATGTTGGACAAAAGGAGATCAAGTCAGAAGAAAACCCTGGGAAGTGCTGTGCATGTATTTACTGCTTTCTACAGTCATAGGTCTCCTGGTTGTCAGAGCTTTGTGGATGGAGCTATGTCTGTTAATACCAGACAAAGATGTAGTGCCTTAAATCATGATGCAAAGTTTGTGAATACAAATTTTCCTGCACCTCATGACACAAACATAGGTACAGATAAAAAAAAAATTGATCTACACTGGGATGTGTCAGGTAAAATTTGACTCAATCAATCTTTGTATCTATAGGTAATCAGTACTTTTACAGAAGATTCATTGTTCTCACTGTCCAGAAAGAAAAATTGAGACAGAGGAAGCTAAAAAGACTTGTTCAGCTTGGTGTGTATGCAAGCAGTTCCTATTTCAGAAAGAGCAAAAAAGTTTGAAAATAAAACTAAATGCAAAAAAACTGCAGAAAAAGTATTCTATATCTCTTTTTAAAATAACGAAATGCAGGGTGGAAGTGTAGGGTTTTAGCTTCAGAGCTTACTGGACAGCCAGACATTCTTAGGATGAGGAAGGTACAGATGATGCAGGTGTTTGCCTTACCTGAGTGCTGAGAAACCTCAGGCCACTTCTTTATTTTGATCCTGGTTTCTCAATAATTTTCAAGACCTATATTTGTTCACCTCTGCAAACAGAGTTTGAAATGAAAGGCACCAAAACACTCAAGGATGTGAGTTTTCAGCTCCCTGAACCTCACCTCTGCTTGGGTGTAATGGACATAGTTACACTGCTGTACCTCACAGTCATATCAAGTGCAAATATGTTAAAATATTTTTTTTTTTTATTTTTACCTTAATTTTGAATCCTACAAGAAATTTCACATTGATGAGAAATTTGCTGGAGTGGGGGCACAATTTTCCACAGTTAGCCAAGTATGATTGGATATCTAAGGATCTTTCTGCAGCAAATATTTAAATGCACATTAGCAATGCAGGGGTACTTTGATGTGACTGAGCATCTAAGGAAAAAAAAAAGAAATATTGTCCATATAATCCAAATTACTTGGAACAGCAAAAATGAACTATAAATTGTCAAGTTTGGTGGACAAACTTTCTTGCAAGATGTCCAATGTTCCCAGGAAGAGGAAGAAAACAGACTGTTTCCTGTTGTGGCTGTCCTTGCAAAGCAATGAAAATGCTGTAACAAAGATGATAGCTTGCATAGCAAAATACATTGCACAGCAAAATAGACTCAGTTCTGCAGGAAATCTCTAACATTCTCTGAGACGTCTATTTAGATGAAAATAGATAGGGCTTGAGTGAGTTAAAAATATACTGTAAAATGCAATCAGAGCAATGTTATTAATTTTGATATTAAACAAGATTTATTTGACAGTAACACCATATGTTCAGTGGTGCTGTCCACAAGATGACAATTCCATTTTGTAACAACTGTTGAAGTTTAAAAATTGTTTTCATTCAGCTTTGGAATAAAAACAAAAAAAGCCTTTCAGATCTTTCTGGAATGGAATTACACTGAAATAGTTGATTTCAGATAAAACATCCAGCCTTTTCTTTTGTAAGGACTTTTTGCTTCTAATGGGTTCCTTGGTCACCCAAAGGAGGAGAGGAAGGAAATGGTCTCAAATTACAGTAAGGGAAGTTTCATTGGATATTAGTAAACATTCTGCATTGAAAGGGATGCGAAGCACTGGAACATGCTACCCAGGGAAGTGGTGGATTCACCATCCCTGGAGTTATTTAAAGCACATGTACATGTGGTGCTTACAGACATGGTTTAGTGCTGGTGGCCTTAGCAGTTCTGGGTTAATGGTTGGATTCAAGGATCCTAAAGGTACTTTCCAGTCTAAACAATTCCATAATTTTAAGGGGCAGGACGTTGGAAGAAGGCTGGAAGAGCCGGGGCATGGATAATCTGTAACTTTTCAGAGGCCCTGATACTATCCAGGAGCATTTCTTGGTGAAGTGTCAACCTGCTGAAAACATTTCCATCAGCACTAATAGTTGGTTCTTGATTCTACTAAGATTTTTTGTATTGATTAGGCATGACTGTAATATGCAAACTTTGTAGAGGATAAGACAGGAACCCTTGTCTGATGGGAAAAAGAGAAACTGAGAATTTTGGCAACAGGAGATCTCTGAAATCAGCTGAAGTTAACATGGCAAAAGTTGAATGCTATTGCTAAAATATCCAGCACTGAATGTCTCAGTGTCAGTGCTCAAAAATATCAGGACAGTTATAGAATTTAGCAGACTAGAGGGATGCAGTCTTTTACTTACTTCACCTGAGGTTTTCTTTTACATTGTTTGTAGACTGAGAAATGTAGGCTCATAAATATAAAATACCATTTTTCCATTTAAAAAATGTGGCAAAATACTTTTTTTCTCCTAGACAGTTGAAAACCTGGGGATTTATCCAAAATACCATCAATTGTAAAAACTTCAGGTTTGGGGGTATTGGAAAGAAGAAAGTTTCAATTAGGAAATGCTGCTATGACATCTTGTGGGAATTAGTTGCCTCAGGCATCGATTCATATGAATGGATAAACATGTTCCCAACTGACTGACATTGTGCATTCCTCCTAACCTGGAAGCACTCCCTGTCTTGAAGGAAGGATGTCATGGTGCATTGTGGCTGTCCTCCCTGAGGATTATACTGGAGGAAGTGTTTAGCTGGGACTTCTAAATCCTTGAGAAGATTGAGGCAGACAAATTACTGTTCCTGTGAGCTGACAGTAACATTTCTTAGGAAAAGTTAAAACATTTAGCAGAAATTATACATTGTGACCAAAAAAGAAAAAAAAATAACATAAAATCTGCTACTGAACAAAATGTTTCACATGAATGATCTTTTTTAAGCAGTTCTGCAAATAATTGGAAGGTCCTTTGCTGGCAGGATTGTGCCCTTCCCCACCTCTCTGCTGCACTGGTGCTGCTCATCATCAGACACAGGGTGCCCTGTTTCCCAGAGCACACACAGGCACACGTGCTGCCAAGTTTTTAGCCAGACCAGTTTGACACACTTGGCTCTGGCTGTCTCAAAATTGGGCACATATGGTTAATAGGCAGCAGCACCAGTGGAAGAGTGGTACTTGCTTTGAACTGGCAGGTGACAGGAACAGAAGTATTTGGCAAGAAAGGCAGCTTGTGGTGGTCTTGGGTGTGTGTGTCTGTTTTAATACTGTGCTTCTCTACTGTTTAATACTGTGTTTCTCAGCAAAGCACACAGAGAGAGGAAGATGCCTGCACAGCCACCACAACCTGCTCCTCCCTGGCAGGGAGCTGTGATAATGCCTGGCCCTAGGGCATCAGTCAGAGGACACTGTCACCAGTACCCAAGGAAGTCCAGCCCTTGCAGGTGCAGAGAAAGTGTGAAAACAACAGTTTGGCTGGCGGAGAATAAGTGTGTATGTCCCCTCAAACTGCCTAATAAATACATTCATCCAATTAAGTGGAACAATTATTCATTAACAAATCAGGTACTAAAAAATTACTCATTTAAGACAACCACTGCTACTTCCTCAGCTTTTCACTTCATTGCTGCTTATGCAAGTAAAAACAACAAACTAAATGGAGACCTTATGGGCACCAGGGACCAATTACTGCCACATGACTTCCTCCCAGGCTTCCATGAAAATAAGTGTATTATAATGGTCTGTGATATTAATATCGGCTTTGGGAAAGTTAGCAGCAGCTCCATAGGGAAGGATGTAGCATGAGCAAGCACTCTGGAATGTGCAGTATTTGACAGAAGAGAAGGGGTATCTTTTTATAAGTTGCATCTCTTCTTGCTTTTGAAACAGGAAAGTCAGCTAGAAAAAGAAAATTGCCTGAGGGAATCTGAACAATTTTTTGGGGATGCATTTCCAAATCTGTTGGAATGAACTTCAGAGCCTCCCTGATTTTAATACATTTATCAACCTACAGATTAAGTCTAAGGATTAAATTCTGATCTGAGTTTGGGTTCCTAAATTTATATAGCTTTGGAGTTCACTTTTTGGGTTTTGTTCTCTCAGATCTTAAATAATTTTGAGGACTTGCTTTTAATCTCATGGCTATGTGAAAGCCCACAAGATTTTTGTTGCAGAGTATGTGGCTCATGGCTGTGAAGAAGCAGTACCTCTGCAGACATAACTGCTAGACTATGTGAGGACTGCTTCACAAGAAGAACTTATTTTGCTTCTTAGGCTGGCCTGGCTGGTTTGAAACACAGTTCTGCTGTTTCAAACTGCACCTCGCACTAAGACACGCAAGAGATGGAACTTACTGTTCTTACATTGGTGACGTACAGGTGTTGCAGAGAAGCCCTGGGCAGAACCTGTGGATGCCAGCGGAGGCACTCTGGGGTAAAAGCAGTAATCTCCCCATATTAGTCTGCTCCTTGGACCCCACACTTCCCCCTCTGTTTACTAGGCACTGTGCTTTTCCAGCCATGGCTTTCTCATGCTGGACTTTCCTTGAAGTGGAGGGACACACAGAGACAACCCTGCCCTTGCCCCTGAGGCTGGGCAGTTAAAAGGCAAAGGCACTGGATAAGACCCATCAGCAAAGCAAGAAAGCACCACATAGCACTGAGATTAAAGATCTGGCAGGGAAAGAAGCAGCCACAGCAGCCTGGGTGAATGAAGCTGTCCAGCCCACATCCACCCTGCTGAACCACGTACCTGATTGCAAAGGACAGACAAAATAGTTTCATGTGCATGCCAAAGCACTGAGTGGAAAGAGTACAAGGAAAGCAAGTGGGAGGAGAGTGTGTTTTAATGCCTTTCTTGATAATTTTGGTCTCAGTTTCTGCATCTCCACAGTGGGAGTATTAACTCCAAAGATGCACGTTGGTAAGCAAGAGCAGACAGGGTGAAGGCAGTCTAATAACTGAGCATGAAGTGGGTTAACTGAAAAAGTGGGTCTAAATAGCATCACATTTGGAGGAGTGATTTCGGTAAGAGGTTCAGTTCAGTTCAGCTCTGGAAAGTTCAGATATGGTTAAACTTTGGATAAACTTTTGACCCCTCTTTTCTTGTAGAAATCAGACTGGAATCACACAAACACAGACTCTCTTGTGAGCTTTCCAATACCGCTTGTTTTTGACTGAGCCAATAATAGAAGAACAGATTTCTTCATGATACTCCTGTACTTCTACTTCCAAACTCACCCAGTTTCTTTTCCTTTTCCAAACCTAAAACATTTTTCATTCTATTCCATATAAGGTCTGGATGTTAGCTGAGGGCAAGTCTAGCTTTATCCTGACTGATTTTTCTCATCTCTGGGAATAACTGTCATCTTTGCTGGCCTTCTTTCCATCCAGCGTTAAATATTTTCATTAATAACCAGAGAATTAGTCCAAAGACAGAGATTTTGATTCCCAGCATCAACTCTTGCTCTCCTCCCTACCAGAAATGCATGGCTCTGGTGGCCCTCACCCTAGGCAGCTCCACATCACCTGATAGTCTCTAATTTTTTCATTCTTTCTTTTCTAGTCTTCCTCATTTGGAGACTGCCAGCCAGCTTTTCTTGCTCTTTGTATGTTTTTTATGCTCCTTTTTCTGCACCCCTGAGTCCTCTCTCCTCATGACTCATTAACAGAAGCTACCACCAGTTACATGTGTTTTCCCCCACCATTGCTAGCTAAAAGGGGAAGAGGGAAATAGCTTCTGAAAATATCAGCACTTTCTTCAAACCCACTCATATCATCTGTTTGCTGATTCTTATCGTGTAGCCTGTGACCTCAGCAGTGCAGGAGTTTTAGTTCTGTTTTCTTCATCAGACTGATTACATTGTCAGCACTTAAAATAAACAGGAATTAATAACAGTAAAATTAATCAACACTTGGGAGTGTAGCCACCCTTGTAATTAATGGAATCAACTGGTAGGTGATAATTAGAACCAGCCAGAGGCTTTTTCTCAAAACTTACATGTAAACTTTCTCCGTGTGAGAAACCACACATTAAAATACTGTCCCACAGCAAGCAACTTTCCTTGTTCTTTTTTATATCCTCACAGTGTGGAAGGTCCTGTATAGACCACAAAAACAAAGTAAGAGTATCAAACCCTCACCAAATATTGCTTTCACACATTTCTGGCTCATCCAGACCTAGCCTGAACTTTGGAAGTTCTGAAAACTGTTTTTCAAACCCAAGAGAGGAAGGAGGAAACATATCTGAGCTCCTGGAGTCTTCTTCCAAGTGGATGCTTCTGTGGTTTCTCTGTCAGGGAGTGCTGCAGTGACTGGGACTGGATGCTGACATCAGAATCTCTTGTGCTGCTATCTCCATCTGGATGGGGAATTCAGTGTCAGTTCTCAGCTGGGGGGATCCAAGCCCAGCACTGTGCTGTGCACCCATCCCTGCAGCCAGAGGCCAAGTCTATCTGTGCTGGAGATACATTAAAGTTATTTAATGATTTCCATTGCATCCAAGCTGTGTTTGCCTTCAGAGTAACCCACGTTTTTCAACTGCATAAAGGACCCAGATTTAACTAAGGGGATTCCCTCGATGGAGGTCAGGATAGTGACTAGAAATGGCTTTGATTTTGTGGTCCTGGATTATTTTTTTCCCTTCTTTTTCCTCTCTTTAGATCAAGAGGGGTAAGGCTTTATGGTGCTGCTGTTGGTTGAAGTAAGGAGTGTGTTCAAATCCTACCGGAAGAAGCAAGATATGAGCACCCCAGCTCAGGAAACAAGCGTAGCAACTTTACAGTTGTGCACAGAACATCATCTTCAGAATGACTTGGTGTTGTGGCTTTGATGATTTCTTCAGATACTGTAAGTAGACTGACAAATTGACTTTCAAGTGAAAGGTCATTGAAAAGAATTGTGGATAAAAGCATCTGGATTTACAATTGAAAAGCTACAGAAGATCAGTTTACAACTCTACTGGGTTCTGTGCGTAGGATTTTCTATCATATAATTTGGCAGCTTCTTCTGCCTTCTGATTGTGGTTGTAGAAAATAAAAATTCTTTGTGGTTTCTTTCTTTTTTTTCTTGTTTTTCTTCTTTTTAAACACAGTGGAGAGTTGTGGCGTTTTGGCAAGTCTGATACAAAAAAATATTGTACTGGCATCGTCTCATATGGTAGATGACCTCAGGCCTGAATTATACAAGGAAAAAAGAGGTCTCTGTTGAATAGAGCACACATGTACTTGAGTCAGATTATAGAGGAAGTGTGAAAAGCAGAGCACACACACACACACACGATACATTTATTGGTGATGTTGTGTGCTTAAATGAAATGCCCAGTTATCATCCCAGGATGCAAATCAGAAGTAGCTATGTGGTGTTAAAGCCTGCTCTGCTCTGGTGTATGAGGTTCCTTCTGGTATTCCTCTCCCTAAGCTCACAACTATAATGAAAGGGTATTTGCAAGACAATTAGGTGGCTGAAATTGCTTAATCTGTGCAAACACTCACAACACATGACTCCAGTGAGTGGTTGCCTTTCAGGGTGTTTGTGATAAGAAGTTTATGGACCACTCGTTTGTTTTTTTTTAACTTCTCCCTCTTTCAGGAATCAGGATGGGAACTTAAATCCTGGAAATCCTTACCAATAAAATCAAACACTGCATGCAGAAAGGCTCCCTGGCACTCCCTCTTCCCTTCCCCTTCTTTGTGGGACATAAAACTAAACTAAACAGATTTGTGCCCATCAATATTGACTTGACTGATTTCCCTTTTCCTGACTTCTCTAATCCTGTGGTAGATTTTCTGTGACATTTGCTTCCGGTAGCAGATTCATATGAATGTTCTCTCTAGAAACAGAACATTTCCAAATGTCTATTAAAAAACAAAACAATGTGGTTGAAGAAAATAATGGGGAATGTTTTTCTGCACAGTTTAATTTCAGCAGCTTCTGCTATTTTCTTCCTACTTTGAAAAGTAGTTTTTCTCTACATTGTAAGGGTTTCCTTGTGTAAGAAAACTTACTCAATAGAGCTATTAAGCAAAATAGTGCACCAAGGCTCCTTGCACTGTCTTCTTTGCAGAAATTAGTCACCTAATATGCCCCAAAGTCCAGATTGCAGTCATTAGCAGAAGCATGACGACCTAGGTTAGTACCTAGGGCGGAGCTGAGACAACTACACTAATTTCCTTCTCTCCATCAGAAGATTGCTTTGTCCTCAAGGAATAAGACAGGGAGCTGCCCTGATTTTGCTTCCAGATGCTTCTCTTTGTCTTTATGTGACAGGAACTAGGCCTTGGAGCAGAACTCCTGCTGTTGGATTAGAGCTGTCCCCATCACATTAGAAATCTCAAGCTGTTGCCGAAGTAGAGAACTGGATTCCCTAAGTGCCTCCACTAATGGCAGAGGACATTTGGGCAAGGTGTTCTACAACCACTAGAGCTAGAGTGGGAGAAGTCAGCCTGCTTCCCCTTTCTCTCCCTTTTTGATGCACCCACATTGCAGAATGTGTCCTACATCTGCACTGCACCCAGACTAAGTGAGAGGGAAGAACGGATAACAAATTTTGAAATGCCAGCAAAGAACTAAGCATGAATATTTTCTTTGTTTTTTTTGGGGGGTTCCAGTGGTTCTTTTTAAGCAGTACATCCCTGTTTTGTTAGTGAATAGTATAAATATGTCCAAAAGTAGAAGCAGCTCAAGCCCTCTTGTGCAGGACCTACACTGATACAGCCCTCAGAGAGAATTTGGTGGTCTCTGAGGGACCATGCTGCACATCCTTCTCTCTTCCAAATTGTTGTACACAGACCTTGGCTAAGACCTTTTTTTTAGGGAAGCTAACAACAGAATATTCTCTTTCTGCTCTGAACCAGCATTGCCAGGAAAAGATGCTGTCAGTCACAGGGCATATAAGCCCTCCTGCAATCCTTTCCAATTGCATAGTGATGTGTCCATTGTCACAAGTAAATGATAGCCAACACTTAGAGCTGGGGTTGATTCCTCTAGGCATGAAGTTGCATAGGTCCCAGCTACTCCACAGAATGGTGGGAATGTTAGGGCCAGGTTCTGGTCTGTGAGGCTGACACAGGACAGCTGACGATGAGATGCTGCTGTTTTTTCTCCATGCTCAATGCTCTACAGGTTTAAACTTAAATCTTTGTTGCTATACAGTGATATACTAAAAGGCCATGCTTTCATTGAGAGCCCCAAATATAAATAAAAATTGCAGTGGTTTCATCCAAAAGAGTCCTGTGGGCTTGCCCCTTGAGATGAAAGTGGAAAATGCCCCTTGAGATGAAAGTGGCCCCTGGCAGTTTGCAACAGGCTTTGGTTGCTGTGGGACCTATGGAGAGGAACATATGCTAGCACGGGGTCTCAGGGTTTGTTTTCTCTCCTAGCTTCTCTCCCTTTCCTGCTCTAGTCCCATCCTAAAAGTGAAGAGTCCTGGGAAACACATCCCACTTGCAGGATGAGGGCCACGGAATGATCTGGGAAAGCAGAAGAAACTTGATTGTTCAACTGACTTGCAAACTTAACACCTTTTCCACACAGAAATAGAGTATCACTAAATTGAACAATCACTGAGATTTCTATTTTTTTTTTGTTTGTTTCTCCCCCTCACCCTTTTACTAGTTTTCCTTTAACTCTGTTTTCCAGTGTCACTATGTTATTATTATCCAGATCCAAATCTCACCATTTCACTGAAGGAGAATGTGTATTAAAATACCAGACCTACCAGAAAACATCTGCAACTTGCAAGTCTATTGTACTACTATTATATGAGCAGCCATTGTAAATTCTTCTAAGTCTGTAACTTATTTCACATTAACACACTGTGTGTTTTACAACACCATTTCAAAGTTTATGGCCTTTTTTCTTTAGTCGCTTGTTCCAATTGCATCTTATATTTCATCAAATATGGTAAAGAAACCATGAGAATAAATTGATGCTCCATATGAACCCCCCCTATAAATGGATGTTGCCAAATTGCTGTAAAATGGTTTTCCTTTTGAGCCCTCCAGAATTGTTAGTAGGTTTCTGAGGCTAAATTCTACAGGGAAACGTTATGACCATTTAAGGCCTCCAAACTTTATGCTTCAGTACAAAAGGCCTAAGGGCGAGGATTTAAAATGGATGAAGTGGAGAAATTTGCACTTCCTTAAGAAAACAAAGAGCATTTCCTTCCGCATGTCAGAAATAAAACCAGAAAATACAAAGTAATTTGTCAGGAAATTTTCCTTCCATAATTCCCTCTTCAGCCCTTCCTCTCCCACCCTTCCATTCTCCCACTTGCAGCCCTGCAAGCCTCATTTTCTCCTTGTTGTCAGCTTTACGACTGCAGGTCCCAGCTCCAGGCGCAGTGATGAACCTTGTGCGCCAGAGCTTTGCTGTAATGTCTTCTTGTGTTCACAGCTTGCTCCTGCCACCCTCTTTCCTGCTCACCTCCCCACCCAGGCTCACGACGGCAGACAATCCTTCAGGAGATAAGTACCCTTCAGGGACAGCCGCTCAGCTGCAAATGACTCGACGTCATTAGGCTCTAATTGGACCTTGGTGTAAAATGAAAAAAACACTTGTCATATTTATGAGTTACTGTGAGTTAATAATACACTGGGATCCATTAGTTAAAGCACATTTGCTCCAAACATGTGGCTTCAGCTTTTTGTTTTTCATTCAAGTAACATTTTTTCAGATGAAATGCAGTTGCCGTTTTTCTCCCAGGCACTCAGTGAGCCTCAGGGAGTTACAGCATCAATTATTTTTCTCCCCATATGGGGAAAAAAGTAAAGAAAAAAACCCCTGAGTGTCCTAGCCAGAGAAGTTGGAATTATTATCCAAAATAATAATAAAAGAATATCAAAACATCCAGAAATCAAAAGCTGCAGCCAGCTGAATAAATGTAGTCAAAATTGAAAACATAAAGTCTGCAGAAGATTCTTTTGCAAATAAAATGGGCTCCGGTCTCTCTGTATTTTTAGCAATGTCCTGTCCTGTCTGAGCCAATTAATTTTCTCCCAAATTCTGTCTACTTGAGTGACTTTTCTTTGACTGTATTTTGAAAGATAAATTCATTAGTGCCTTGTAGTTGGATTTGCATGAATTTGAAAACTTCAGAAAGGACTAAAATGACAAGCAAAACCAGAGCATGAACAGAAACTTGTTTTCATACTTTTGCTTCGGAAATGGTACTGCATTTATGTGTAATAAAAATCAAGATGTTCATCTTTCTTCCTCTCTCCCTCTGCAATATTTTTTCTGTGCTGAAGATGTCAAGACCAGAATTTACCCTTCCCTTGATGCCATCTTTTTTTCCCCCTCCTGTTTCATCACAGCTGCATGGACTGCAGCCAACTCAAACTGTACCTTCCCACTTCACTGCTTAGGACTCTGCTTCATGTTCAATTTGACAAGACTTTTTGAGGCAGATAACTGAGCAGACAGACTGAAACTTTAGACTGGTAACTGCACAGCCCAGGATGCCCACACCTCACACCTCACTGCTTTATCCTTACACAGGCTGATTTCTCTCCCATCAGGAAGAGGTAACACAGCAAATTCTAGAAGCCCTTCTTAGTCTCAGTTACCTGTGGCTTAATTTGGAAGCTCCACCTGCTCTTTGGTTCAGCACATATTTTGCCCACCATACCTATGAAACATTTATGGAACACCTTACACATTGCTGCTGCTTTATTAGTAATAAATTTTCCTTTCATTTATAAGCTCGAATTAAGAAAACAGCTCCTCCACTGCTGGCTCAGCCTCCAAATCTGCACTTTATGTATGTCAAACATCATATATAAATTTATAAGGTGAACAATGGTTGTATTTAAGTACTGATTTAGTAATCATGAACTTTGCTGGCAGTATTCTTTGGAAACTAAATCCATAATTTTTATTAGTATTAAATGTTTCTAATGGGAGTTGACAAATACTTGAACAGAGTTGCTTCTTTTCTGCACTTGGCAAAAGGAAAGGGACAAAAATTCTTATTGCACAATGAGAACTGCATTAATACTAAAACCCATTCATCTCAATTTTCTACAAATATAATTTAAGACCTTTTACAACCATTGGTGAAATTACAATGTGTTGTGGGGAAGTTGCAAAAATTTTATGAGAGTAATAAAATTGTCATTGTAATATCATTATAGGGTGCAGGGACAATATAGATATTTGAATTACCTATTGTCCTTATGCCAGGCTGAAAAAGCTACATACAGGAGTTATAGCATGTAATGGAGACAACTGCTGATACAAACCAGAGAAAGGAAATCCAGGTCCACTTTAGCTGGCCTGAGACAAATCCTCATTAGAAACATGGACTCAGAATACCCTTTCCACTTGTGTCAACAACAATGAAATTTAAACGGGTGGACTGTTTTACATTTGTGTCAATGGTAGCACAGAGACCAACTAATTAAGCAGAGATTATGTGCAATAAAACAGTGTCACATCCAAACCCTGATGTTTTTAACTTCTGGCACTCAAGCCTGACTGAAGATGATCATGGTGGTCCCTCTTGTTCATAGCCAAAATAACTTCTCAGGTAGCTCATGTCAAAACCATGAAATCTTACCTGGAATTAAAATGGTATTAACTTTCTAAGAGTGGAAATTCCTTTCTCTGAAGAATAGTGTTGCTGGGCTCTATCCAGGGCAAGAGTATTGCTTTTCCCCTGCCTGTCCAAAGGACAAACAAAAGGAAAAAAGAGAAAGAAAAAAAGAGAGGCAATTGCAGCCTTCTATGTTAGCAACATTTCACTGGCTGCATTCAGGAGAGTAATAAAATAATTGAAATAGTTCAAGCATCTGCCTTTGGCTGAGGGACTTGTAATTATACACTACAGACTCCATGCCATTGGAACAACTGCCTTTGATTCCTATCTCTTCTTTTATTACAGCTGAAATACAAAACTCCTGATGAAACCATTACATTTTCATGTGAAATTCACAGCTATAAGGAGAAACTTCTGCAAACTTGGCAGACTTTTGAAGGGGGGCTAGAAACCTATGGGCAAAGGTTGTAAAGTTCCCTTCCAAGTTTGAAAGGTCCAGCCACTTGGGGCAGGCTGTTCTGGAGTTAGAGATGTATTCTCTTCATTTTAGTAAACATTTTGGAATGGGAGTAAGTAAGTTAATTTTATTTCTTGTTTATTAAGAGTTACCGTACTGTGAATTCCTGAAGTTCAGCTGATTGCTCTCCTGAAGGTCACTGACTGCTTAATTCTCACCAGGATAATGAGAACCATGGCAAAATCACCCAAGGAGACATTTTCAAACACTCAGAGAGTCAGTGAGATCTACTATACTTTTAATGCACCTTAAGGTTTTTGTCCTGACTTCAGACAACATTCTTCCCACAGGTGAGAAAGACTCATAAGCCTTGTTAGGACCCTCAATGGGACAACTGGAGCTGGCTCTCTTTGCCCAAGTCTTCCCCAGAGGAGATGGGCAGGGAAAGAAGAGGTAGAGATATCACTGGGTTCACACTGATGCATCTATTTTGAAATTCCCAGAACATACTTTGAAATCCCCAGGGTGCATAGCAAGTGTGTGTCCTGCAAAGAGAGTTCTGGTCAGTGAGTGTGACATTTGGGTCTTCCTGGAGGGAGGACTTCATTTAGTGGTTTCTAAAAATGCCAGCTGAGGTAGTGCTGCTGCCTCTCCTGTGTCCCACAGGGAGGTGGCAGTGCCAGGATCAGCGCTCACCAGGAAAAGCTGCCTCTTCAGTGGCCACAGAAAAAGCATCTAACAGAGCCCCCTCTGCCCACATCCACACACTTGATATTTTACTGAAAGAAATTCAGAGCACACCTTTCGGTGCTCAGACAGCCTAAGCCTGCCCCCTCATCCAGGGAAGTTGCTCAGCAGCCTGAACTCCTGTCACGCTTATTCCCTTGTTTCACACGTTGCCAAGAGGCAAGAAGGTATTTCCCTACACTGCAACCTTTTATTTTCTGTTCTTTTTAGTCTGACTAATTTGTCTTGTTGGTAACCACAGTATAATAAATTTCATAGAGCATGACCAGCATACTTAGTTCATATTATTCATTTGCAGTCATTTATTTTTTCCAGCTCCTCTTCCACTCTCAGTCCTCTGTCCCCAGCATTCACTCTGTGGAATGATAATAATACACACAGAGTGCCGGCTGGCTGAGAAGGACTTAAAAACAACAAGTAAGAGGATCTTTCTGTGCTCACACCTGTTTTAAGATTTTTTATCCTTAAAAAGAAAAGCTGTAGGGATTCACTCTCTTTCTTCCTTGTAGACCCCAGTGGAATATACCATTAAATCACAGGGAGGAGAGAAAGCCTTCAGTGCACTTAAATATACTTATGTCAAATCCATCTCATTCTTCCTGCCTTCTTTCCTCAATCTAGCCACCGTTCCCAAGGGCTGGAGAACATTACAACCCATTCACTTTATATGAATGGGCACAGACAGACTTTTTCACCATTTTGATATGTCTACATTTGCAGGCATATCCTGTAGGCCAACTGAAACAGCCTTAATTTCAATTTACTGTCTCCCAGAGGAACATGCCATTCTCCTGAAAGTGGAAAAAACCCCTCAATGGCTATTCCCTGCCCCCCTTCCCTCCACCTCAAGTCAAGATCTGAATTGGAGGGAAAATTTCTCACAAGATTAATGGACTGCCATTCTGATGCTTATAACAGGGTGCATGATCTTTATTAAACAAGTAACGAACAACTTTCACCAAAATACTGTATTTGGAAGGTGCTCAGTGTTACAGGACATGACTCATCTAAATCTTTTTCCAAGTCCCTGTAGATTGGTGTTATATTAGGAAAAAAGAAAACACTCCTCAGTGGTCATTTAACTCTGCCTTGTTTTTCAGCAATACTATCAGTAATGACAAAAACAACACTAATAAAAAAGTAGCCAAGGTCTTGGCTTTCTAACTTCAGATGCAGGCTAGGATCAGCTCAGTAAAGCCTAAATCGGAGTTTTTCCCACCTTCCCAAGACAAATGCTAGAGGTTAGCTATTATTGCAACAAACCAGAAACAAACCAGATAAATAAATATTCAGTGGATATCGGGAGTATGAAAAATACAGCTTGCCAGACCTTGTTGGTGACAGCTTTGATTTAGAGCAAAATAACATGTAGAAAGTAGATTTAGGAGAGGAAAAAGAGTTAGCGGATGCACTGATGCCTTACTGACATTCAAGCTCTGCTGGTACCTGGTATTACAGGATTTCACCAGGGCTTTGGCAGTTGTCTGGAAAAACAACCAACATATAAGTCAATGTGTAGTATTGCACAGCTCAGCAAGTTTATAATTAATCATTTATCATCTAATAGTCACAGCACAAACCTAGCCCTATCTCCCAGTGCTGTAAATACCATGGTATTCCAGCAGGCTCCTTAGGAAAGTATCAGACACTGGAACATATGGCCAAAGAGTGATTCATGTTATTACACTGAAGCCTTTCTAATCTTGCTGATGTATTGCTGAATGCTTAATGTTTTCTGTGCAGTCTCTTTAGGGGGGATGATAGTTCAGAGATTGATAGGCCTGGGCCAAGTTGTCCAAGAAGTCTGATGCTGTAAATTTGTTCACAGAAGTGCTGCATTTAAGGTAGATCTTTTTGGTGTGCTTGTGTTTGAGGTGTCTGGTTATGAGCAGGCATAAGTGGGCATAAAGGGGAGGATCTTCTGCTTAAAGGAAGCCAGGAGGATAAGGAACTGTCATCTCAGCCTTGCACAGATGGGCAAATTGCAATGACATTATCTACCTCCATTTTGGAAGTGGAAGCTGTTCCTTTTCCTGTTGTAGGCAAGGATTTTATTTATTTTAGCTACATTGCAACTAAAAATAGCAGCAAACCAAGAAGTGGTTAGACTGAAGGCACAGAAAAATTTGGCTCAGTGGAGAAATGAGCTTTGCTTCCCACAGTTACAAACAGCCTCTGCTTAGCAAAGTGGATGTCTTTTCAGATTGCAAATTATTCCAGAAAAAAACAAAGTCCCAACTGCAACATAAAGACCAGAGTTAAGTCTGCTGTACATGACAATAACTAAGAAAGGAAGACAGCAGTCTCAGATAGTATTTTCTTCTCTGAAAATGTCCATCTTTTGATCTACATTTGAATTTTCCCATTATCATTTAATGGGAATGGTAAAACTTTCCAGGGAGTATCCAGAGAAATTCTTAGACACAGTCAGATTCAGGATACGGCACAAGGCCATCCCTTAACCAAATTAATAAATACTTTACAGCAAGCCATGAAAAGTCTTTGGAGCCATTATTGTGAAAGTTTGTTCTGGTCATTGCTTCTGTGTTAGCATTACTCCATAGTTCCATTTCAATCACAGATGCTTGCATAAAAGAAATGTTATGCTGAGACTAATGCTTTTCATACTTAGGAAATATTTTTCTTATCAGTAGCAAGCAATGAGGAGAATATCCCTCTCCCATTTTGTTCTCAATGTATATCATGGGTTTTTAAAAGAGAAATACAGTTAAAGAAGGGCTAAAGCCTGACATACAATCTCTCAGAAACAACTTTCAGTGCTGTATTTGCTCCATTTGGGTTTGCCACGGGCAGGAGGTATTGGAGGCTGCATCTGAGAACTGCACAAGGAATGCTTTTTGATCTCACACTTGCTGTCAGTGACCTGGGTGGGAGCTGCCCTTTGCAGCTCCATTGCTAGTGGAACAAGGCAGTGTCGAGCTCCTGCAGCAATTTGTACAGTACATGTGACTTTACAGCTGTGTAAAGCATTTGCTATTATTAATCAACCTGGGTGTTATGTTAATTGGCTTGATTCTTAACAGAGGGGAGACTGTTTGAAAACCACCCACGACAAAACCTGTTAAACGTCAATTAGGATGCAGCCAAGGAAAGCGCAGATGAGTCTGGAGTAATTACCAGACAGTGGCTGACAGGCAAGTTCCTGTATTTTCAGCCAGAACAGGTGATTTTGAAACCCGACCTCCAGCAGCTGCTGGCTGGGCAGCACATTTTCTCCTCAGGGGCTGCCCAGCATGGCCTTTGCTCTGCTAACAGTTCTCTGCTGCACATCAACAACTTAGCACCGAGTGGATGAGTGAAGCTCTCAGCTTTCATACCCAGAGGGTCATGAATGGCAGGACCCAACCACAGAGACATCACTGCAGGGAAATGGGGGATCAGGGCTGCAATGGAGCAATCTCTGTGCTGCTGACCCACAGCCCTTGTCCAAACAAGCCTGTAGGATAAGAAAGAGTGATAAGGAATTAGGCAACCTATCCATCTTTGTATACGTGAGTAGAGTGCCTACCTTGTTCCAAAGGATCATCCTTGGTTACCTGTTGTGAGGATCTGGCATTCCTGTGCAACACAGTCTGCATGATCAGGGAGGCACAGATGGGGTTATGGCCTTTTGAGATGGGCTGTTTCTTTAATTAGAAATTAATTTTGTCCTCTCTATGATCTCCTACTTCATGCCAGCATGTGAAGACAGACAAAGTGTGGGGCTTGTAGGGAGAGGCTGTATCAGTCCTGAAGAAAACATGTATAGCTTTTAAAAAAAGGCAACCTCTCCTGTGTGTTAAATTGCAGCTGCTGACACAGTAGAGAATGGGGATACTGTGCATTCTAACACCCTCACACACAGATTTCACATGAGCTTGGATAGGTTTTTCCACATTATCCCCACTTCACATTCAGAAAAATGAAGGTTGGGGTAAGGGATGAACTTGCTGAAGTTCACCTGGCAAAGCACAGGGTATAGAATACATTTTGTGTACTGCCTGATCTCTACAGCCAAGACAAACATATTCATGTATGTTTAAAGAGAAAGGATCCTGTGAGCAGAGCTGGAGCTACAGACTTTTCTTAAACACACACTCAGAGAAGAAACCATTTTCAGAGAGGAAACTATGCACATAGAAAGTGTACTGAGTTATAATTTGCCTAAAAAAAAAGAACTTCTTTTTCTTAGTGTTAAACAAGAATTAAATTTTTTTTTTTCAGCACATGTTTGATACTCCTCAGCTGAAGTGCTTTGAATCTGATGCACAAAAAATAAATTACAGAAGGCAGCATGGTGCAGTGGATGGAGGGGATGAGGGAACAGGGGGTAATGGTGAGCACACAAAGTGTGCTGTGCTAGAACATCATCAGCACTGGCCCCCAAATGAAAGCTGAAAGACCCAGGTACCAGAAGGCAGATGGAAAAAAACGGGAATGCAGTCCCATCTGCGGATACGGTTTCTTTTCATGAATCTCGCCACCTGACCTCTTTTCCCATCAGTTCCTCAGTGAGGAGATCAAGATGAATTACTCTGGTTGGGTGAGTCTCAACAGAGCAAACAGCTGCTGGTGGGAAGCTCTGCATGGAGAAAGCAGGAGGTGAAGGCTTTGATAAGCCAGCCCCACTAAGGGCACTTACTTTAACTGTCCAAGGCTTAGTTCCTGTCCCACTGCAGTCAATGATAATTTCCCTCTTGACTTCAGTAGGAGGATTCAGCTTCTGGCAGGCAATGGCTCCTGACCCGGTTTCTCCTCCTGTTATGTTAGGCACTGAGCCTGAACAGCTTCTCTTCGGGAGTTCTAAGTGTAGCTGACTTGTGTTAAGGGATTCCCTTCAGAACAATCAGAACAATCTTCCCAGCCCTGCTTTGTCTTCCCCATCAGTGGTTCAAGCAAAGAAGCAGCTTGCACTATGCTGTGGCATTGCCAAGGTGAAAGGAATCTGCTCTGCCCCAAGAGCAGGTTGGGCAGAGCCTCAGATTCAATCTGTGGTGGAGGTGGAAGACCCCTCTAGGAAAGAATTTCTGCACCTTTAATGAAAACACGGGTGCACTTCTATACATGTAACCAGCCGGAGTGTACTTTAGCTTTGTTCAGGTCTCCCACGTTTGTCCCAGAATTTGAGTTATACACATATTTTCCTATAATGTATGGCTTGGCCAGCACAAGATAGGAAGGGTAAATGTTGGTATGTTTACCTTAGTTCATGAGGATGTCTTAGTGGTTTAATCTTCAAAATGTGGTGTGCCTAACTTTTCTCCAACCACAGGTCCATGTCCCAGCTTGGTTGGCTCAGCTTTTATCTTCAAGATAAATTCAGCCCCATTCACTTCACAGTGGGTGGGTGCTTCAGATGAAGGTTTAAAAATGAGAGTTTTGTCTGGTCTGGATGGACCCTCATGATCCCTTAACACTTTTAACGAGAAAAGCATTGGTTGTGGACCAGAATTCACATTCTTTGCTGCAACAGCATAGTGGGAGCATGAAAAGAATGCTCCATGAAGCTTGGAGTGGAAAGCCACTGACGTGGTTGTAAAGCAATCATGGTGAAGCCAGGATTACTGTACCCCATGGCCATGCCTGGTATGCCCTAAAAGAGATGGGATTTGAGGTCTCTATCTGGCTAGAAGGTCTTGTACAGCCCACTGAAGTAGAATTGGGTTGCAAATGCTTTTCCCTCCCTAGGAGATTTAATCCTACTGTAGGAGGAAGCAAAAGCATTCAAAAGCTGCATGAGAAGCAGAAGATGAGGTGTGGCAGGTCAGTTATAGGGTACTTGCACAGGGATTTGTAAAAGGCTGATTTGTCAGAGCACCCTCTAAGTATATGGGAAGTATAAGGATGTTATTTGCTCTATAAGTGGCTCCAGATAAAAATTCCATCATGTTCCTAAGAAGCCTTTCCCACAACACAAGTCTGTCAAAATCAGTGTATTCCTGCAAAATTCTTCTTTAGGCAACACACTATTTTCCAAAAAAAAAAAAAAAAAAAAAAAAAAAAAAAAAGAGCAAGCAAGCAAAAAATCCCAATTATCTGTACCTTTCTGACAGCATAATCACAGAAATCCTATAATTAGCACAGCACTACAGGCTCAGGAGAATGGCTTAAACAAAAAAAAAAAAAATTTGCACAATTTTGCCAGAGGCCAAATGATTATTTAAATTGGTCAAAAAGAAAACAGGTTTTCAATTGCATTTCCCCTCAGTTCATCCTTCAAGGCTTAAATGCCTCTGTCCTTCCAGGGCTAGAGGCATCACAATAGCACAAGAGAGGATAATGGCTTTGTATTTCTGTCCAAAGTGGAAGGAATGGAAAAACCAGGAAAGACGACGAGTTTGCCTGAGATCTCAATCCATTTTGCAGGCACAGGTGGTTTGATTTAACATCTGAAACACTGGATCCTGAAGCAGACCAAAAGCAACTTCCAACCCCTGGGGAGGAGCCCATAATTAGTACAAAGAACGGACAGTGCTGGCAGGTCATAGAGAAATGCATTTCCAGAAGAAGGCATGTGTTAGTGTAGTCAGCACACTTCTGATAAGGCAAGTGCATCTCAAGCATTTAGGCTTAAATAAACATGCTGATTACGGTCCTGGAGATGGAACATAACTGTTCACTGAACAGAATCTCTGAAAGTGCTTTCTATTTAGCAAGCAGATCTGTGCAAAACTTTGTAAAATAAGATACCATGAAAATGCTGGAGAAGGTTTGGATGGACTGTAAAAAAAGCTTAAAATTATTAATTAAGCGTTATCCAATCAATGTCAGGGAATTTTCTCCTTGGCTTCTTCACTATGTGGCCTATTACATGTGTGACTCAACCAAGGTTTCATTCAGCTCTCCTGGTATGGTGAGGGGATTGTAGAGTATTACTGAAATGTGAAGTGCTTTGAGAGTGTGCACCAAAGTGCTACAGAAGTGCCAACTGGCATTATCAGCTGTGAATAGATATGCTTATTATCAGCAGACACTCTTCAACAGTTCTGCTCTACTGTGCATCTGCAGCCAGCAGTGATGCAGTGATCTCATTTTATAGAGCAGCAGCCAAAGAAATAGGTTTGGTTCTTTAATATTAAAATGCATTAGGGGTTAATAAGCAACTGACTAACATTTCTTTTTAATTTAGCAACTGGCTATCATTTCTTTTTAATTCAGTACATGGCTGAATAAATTTATAAACACGCAGCATTACTAGGTTCTGTTGGCCAAGTCTATTTTATACTCTAAAGATCTTAGTAATATAAATATTTTAATTTAGAAAATGCTCCTTCAGATAAAAGGGGATAATTAAATCAGTAAACTTTTTCACACTCCAGAGCCCAACTGAGCCATTCATGTGGTGTGCTCACCTATGCTGTGAGAGCTGGCAGAAATCTGGTACAATTTTCTGATGGCTGCATTCCTCTCACCCATGTCTGGAGTAACAATTCTAAGACTAACATATTCCAGACGGGATTGCAAATAGAGGGATGTGTAAATATACATTAAAAAGCATAGGGCTTGGAAGGCTTGGCTTAATAAAAGGAACAGGGGGAGGAGAAAGGGGAAATGCTGGCAGCAGTGTTTATCTCAGCCCACTGCTGAGAATCTGCTTTTTGTGCAGACTGCACACCCATAACAAATGGCAGAGTATCTTCAGGCAAGCTGTGCTCCTTTAACAGAAAGACCTCCTCACGTTATGCTATTGGAAACCCTATGTACAGAGGAACATCAGTCCCTGGAGTTTTTGATGCTTCAGTAAAAGCCTACAGCAACAGAAAAAAAAGACCCTAAATTTTGTTAATAGCTCTAAAAGAGATGGAGATGAATAAAACACAGGAACTGAACCCCCTCTAGCTTCAGGATACTTAAAATTCAAAGTGGAATGTTGCAGTTTGGACCTTTCTCTTGTTTTGAGCTCTTCAGTAGCTTCTTGCTGTACAAGGATCATAAAAAGGAACCTCCCATGGGGTGCTGTCCCTGTAACTTTAGTCAGAGATTAAAAGTAAATTTTTGAGTGGTCACAATCATCCACAAAGGAGCTGAGCAGTGAGCACAACACTTCTCTTACAAGGATGTGACTTGAGCCATGAAGGCTGGTTCTCCTGCAATAAATGCCACAGAATGTTTGAAACTTTGAATCATAGGAATTGCCATATTATTTGACTTTATGTGCTGTCTCCAAGGAAGTACAGATTTTAAAGCAAGGGAGGTAAAAGGGAAAAAAATCCCCAAACTGATGCAAGTAGTTGCACTCTGAGAAACTGAACAAAATCAGGTACACTCAGGAGTCTTCAAGACATAAACTGATATAATAAGATATTTTCCTGAAAACATATGCCTAGTGAGCAATGGTGACTTCTAAGCCAACAGAAGGTTTCCTGAAATGGACACATTTCCCTTGGAGCAATCCTATAACTTGTAACGCACATTTTGCCTTCATCCTACAACAAAAGACACTTAAACCTTGCTCTCATTTACTCTGGAAGCATTTTCAATTGATAGGAAAAAAAAGTCAACAGAGATGTGCTTCTTTACAGCAGGGAGAGCTCTGGTCTATCAATGACCAAGTTTAAAATCCTGTCTAAACAGATATAATGTAATTGATTTCAGTTTGCCTTTATCACCATACCTCTATGGACTCAATGTTACAGTCTTTCTCCATTGTCCTTCCAGCGTATGATATCCAGCTATCCAGAGCTCTTTTGCTCAGTCACTGTTGTTTAGTCAGACAAGGGTTCTGTCCTGGCTGTTGACAGGCAAACTGAGGCAAAAACTGGTGCAGGCAGGAGGTTTAGAATTGATTGCATTGACGGTCAATGGGTAGAAAGCCAGAGAAGCTGGATGGATTACTAACTTTTGGTCTTCATAATACTGGGAAATATTAATAAAAAGAAAAACAGCAGCAAGCCTGGCTTAAATGAAGACTTATTGACTTGGTCCCAGAGCATATTTAAATATTTTACTGCACAGATGGAGCCCCTACAACTTGCTTTCCTTCATCCCATAAAGGTCCTGTTTTACAAGCATGCTTGCTGGCCCTGGGGAGGGCTGGATCCGATTTCCTCTCCGTTTATGTATGTTTTTTGGGGGGAGGGTTGGGCTCAGGTAAGGAGAATCGATTACTCAAGTGCAGGACAGAGAAGCTTTTCCTCCTGCTCTTCTCCCACCTACCACCTTCAGGGCATGGATGACCAAGGGGCGTTTGCCTATCTGCAGATCTCCCTCCCACGTGTGTGATGCCACCTGTATCCATGGGGAACCCACTGCCACCTTCCAGAGTGGAAATTGTTTGAAAACAGACTGGTTAAAATCTCTACAACCAAAAGTCAGCCCTCCTCAACATTTTTTATTTCTGCCCTGCCTGAAGGAAGGGCAGGAGATTGCAGGGGAAGTTACCATCCTATTTATTTTAAGGTTCTCCTAATAGTAATTTTTCAGTCTTTTGGACTTTTCTGCTAAAAAGCAGAGTGCAAAAGATATGTCTCGCTTTCCTACACTAAAAAATCCCTCAGGTTTTCAGAAGCATCTTTCTTTGTGTTACTTGTTTGCACATTTCCTGCTTATTACCTTGCAGGATCTTAATCTCGTGATTACATACATCCCATGCTAATTTCATCCATTTTGTCTCCTTACACATTACGCCCCTTCTATGGAGTCTGGGATATACCCTGCTCAGGATGCAATGCAATAAAGAACAAAACCCAAAACCTTCAGGTTGTTTGTTTGTTTGTTTTGGTTGGGTTTTTTGTGTGTGTGTATGGGTGTTTGCTTGTTTGTTTTGTTTGGGTTTTTTGGTAGAAAAGGGAATTTTTGAAATTATTTGCATGAAAGAAGAGCTCAGAGCCTGAATGGACGAGTTCCACAGACAGAGCAGGACACATGGGGGGTGATAAGCTCTAGTTGGCTTGCGTAAGCCAGTGAATTTGGAAAGCTCTCCCCCAGCTTCTAGATAAGAGATTTCCTCTCAAAGGCAGTGACAAACACCATCCAGACTAATTGTGGGTCTTTGCTTAGCAGCACATCACTTAGAGTGACAAGCAGTAGACAGAAACTCCTCCAGCAGGCATCACTGCTGAACACATGGCATGTCTCATGACCTGCAGGGAATGCAGAGTCTGGACATAAATCATTAAATAAATAAAAAGCCCCAGAACACTAAAGGATTTCAAAAACCCACAAACCAAAAAAAAAAAAAAAAAAAACCAAAAAAACCCCCCCCCCAAAAAAAAAAAACCCACCAAAACCAAAAAAAAAAAACCACCCCCAAAAAAATCTTACCTGATTTGTAAAAGTAGAATTTCTGCGGCTCAGTTGCCCCATAACAGAAATTCTTAAAATACAAACAAGTCACTTGCTAAGAGCACAGTCCAGCAGGAACAGAAAGACAACCCATACTTAAGAAACTTCTTAAGCCATTTCAGCAGCCACCAGCAAATTCTGCTTGTTGAAGGTTTAAACTCTTAGCCTACGTTATGCATTCCAAAGGGTAAGGATACCTTTTCCTTACTCATTAATTTTTGCCTACTTTTTGGAAAATAAAGCAGGATGTGTATCAAAGAATAGGAGTATCTTTCTCCTGTGTTACTTGTTTGCCTATTTTTTGCATGTTACACAATCCTGATCTCATGGATACATACATTCCATGCTAACTGGATCCATTCTCCTTATGGCCCCTATATGGAGTCTGGGATGTACCCTGTTCCAGATGTGATGCAATAAAGGATAGAAGTGGTCTAGGTATGCTTGAGCTTTTTATGCTCGGGAGAAAGACAAGATTTTTCCAAGAGCCTCTCACACTATTACTTCGTGTAGTATATTTGTCAGTGAGTTCTTACTAATAAACAGTATGTTTTTGTTGTCTCTCCTATTCAACACAACTTATCATGGTGGACTATGTGGTAGAGTAGGCTTTCCACTGATAATGTTAGATGCCTAAATGTGTTGTGCTGCAAGGCATGTGGGAGGAAGATGTGGATAAACTTCCTCCCTTTGTTGCCCAAGTGGGTAATGAGAAACAAGTAAGCCCATTTTAGCTATGTTTAAACTTGACAGCATTGCCTTAAAAAGTCTCTCACCTGGAGAGCAGGACAGTTAAATCCAGGCTAACTTAGTTTCATTTCAGCCTCTGAATTATGCCTTTGTTTTCACACTAATGTAATTTCCCCTTTTTTGATGGTTGAAATCTGGGCACTGGGTCCGTATGCTCCAAGCAAAGCTCTGCCTTTGAATGTGTACAGGGTCTCTGGTAAGCACTCATGATGATTGTTCACATGTGTGCAGAAAAAGCAGAGGTTATAGATAGTGACAGAAGAACTAGTCTGAGTCCAGCAGGAATCAGTATGAAACTTCACCCATCAATGGCTGCACTTAGCCACAGCTAGGTGGCATTCAGAATTTCTGAGAGCACTGAAGCTGGAGAAAGGCAGCACTGGCCTGGTGCCTTGTGGGGACAGGAATTGTGCCTGGTGCCTTGTGGGGACAGGAATTGTGCCATGTGCTGAAATGGGGAATGTCACAAAACAAAACAAAACTGCTTCCCACTCAAACAGACAAAAAAAAGACAGGATTTTAAAGTGCCTGGACATTCCCCACAGAGTCTACCCAGCAGTATATCAAAGTTTGTTTTGGAGTAACAGCTACATGTCATTGAAAAATTATTTTTCCCCCCCAGATAATTTATAGAGTATCCAGGAGTGACCTGTCGTCATGATCTCTGCCTTGAAAGCAAAACAAAAGCAAACAATAAAGAGTTTTGCATGGATTTATGTTGAGATCCAGCCCTTAATTAAGCTGTCCAGGAGCTGCCAAGTATCCAGTCTGCTCTTAGAGATGATGGCATAAATCCAGAGCAAGCCTAGAGAAGTTAAAAATGCAAGTCCTAATGGGAGTGGGAGAGATTATTTGTAGAAAAAGGAGAAAGTCACAATGTCAACATCCTTTGGAAACCAGAGAACCTTGTTCATGGAGGGTGACAGACTCTCTGGACTGTGTCTATCCCATTTATTTGTTTGCAGCACTAACAATTTGCCTTTGGAAAAGCTGCAAGCCATCTATGCATGAATCTGTTTTCTGGTCCTCTTCCATTTGTGCAACAGAGAGCAATCCAGTAGAGCACAGTCACCTTAACAAAGTGCAAAATTATTGTGAAGAAGAGCTTTACACAATCTCCAATTGACTAGCATGAGGAATACAAGCAACAGAGACAAAATTTAGTATAACACAAGTGCAATGGGTGAATTCCAACCCCTGATGGCCCTTCATGCTTCAAATGGCAGCACAGATTTAGGTATGGGTACTGGCTAAGTGCTAGATGTTAGAACTAGCTTGAGAGAGCTGCCTTTCAGCATTTGCAGTCAGTTCTGTGATGGTCTTTTCTTGTTCTAGAAAGAGATATCTATGCACATCCTATATTAAGTCAAAAGTCTATTTTTTTTCGTGGAGGAAATCCATTAGCTCTACATTTCCAGGACTCTGGTACAATAGGCTGCACGCCAGACACTGAGTGTATGTCCAACCTCATCTAACCAACAAGAGAGTGAGTACTGGTTTCTCTGGTGCCTGGGCAATGATTGACAATGATCAGACTGTCTCACTGGGGCACCTGGCGATAGCCACGTGAGACAGATCAAGGAAACCATTTCCACACAGTGTGAATGTGCAGGTGGTGAGCAATATAAGGAGCATGATTATTATCCCTTTTCTAGCTAACTGTTCTGGGTCCCCTACATGACATCTGCATAGTTGAAATGTCATCACTTAGCCAGATGTTGAAGTCACATCTATGTAAATCCAGTTGGATCTATGGAAAGTATTGTCTATTTTGACAGGCATAAATCAAGAGGCATTTCTATGAATAAGGGATTATTACTAAATTGTGCACTTTCATTAATAGATCCCTATTAATGCTGCAGGTGTTAGTAGTAACTGCTCTTTGAAGCATTACTTAATCAACCCCTTTGCAAATCCCCATAATCTAGCTCTCATAAAATACATGGATTATTGATTGAGAGGACCTCTGGGATCCCTAAAATGAGGTTCAGCTCAGATGCCTGTGTAGTGCAGGAGACACGCTACAGATCGCTCCCTGGAATGTCTGCCAGGTGTTTGCAGCTTCATGCATAGTGTGTCTTGGAAATAATAAAAGAGGTGGGGGTGGAGGGGAAGTCATTCCCATCCAGGAAGACTAGGCTCAAGCAGAGGAAGGAGAAGGAGGACCATTAGTAACAGCTGGATAGGTTGAAGGTGCAGAGGTTATAGGGTAGGCTACTTTTCCCACTCTGAGAAACCTGTGATAGTGAAAACAAAGAGCAAGCAGCTCTAATGTAAGTCAAATTTTCCTCAGAACTAACACACATCCAGTCAGGTCTGCAATGTGCTTGTAAAGAATATGAGCAATTGGGACAAACCTTTAGAAATGTGTTTGGTACAGGCAGCTAGGAAGTGAAATCGATGTTTAAGAAACACATGAAGAGCTTTAAATAATAGATCATCTCCAACTGCCTGATGTTGCTATTTAAGGATTACATCTGCAAAGCTTAGTGCTGGTGAGAACTGAGCTACAGCACACTCACTGTCCCTGCTTAGCAGGGAGAGGGTTGAGATCTGCTTGGGGTTGAGATCTGCTTGGCTCAGGCCTGCAGGACTTCAGGGCTATTTCAGTGGGGCTTGAGCAGAATGCAGTTGCTTAAGAGTGGGCTAAAGCCATTCTGTGTTGGCTAGAGACCCAGAGTTACTTCAGGTGGGAAGAATCACACAAAGTTTTATGCAGAATAAAAACAACACCAGCAAGTAAGACACCCTGCAGAGTCCCCCTGCTCACAATACTACCCTGCTTCCTGAGCTGCTCATGCACTACTGGCTGGAGGCCCAGTCCACAACAAACAATGAGAAGCTTAAGAAACCTTGAAGAGATATCCTTGAAACTGTAGTCCACCCCATTTCACGTGCACCTTTGGCAATCCATAGGCCCAGGCACAGATATTTGTCAGTTCAGTTCAGCTCCTGTATAAACTCCATCTCACCAGGCTGAGAAGAGCAGTGCCTTTGCATCATGTTGCTCTTGGCCAGAATCTCTGAATGGGGTGTTTTGCAATTTCCCTGGCTGGGCCTGGTACTACAGAGTGGGAGAGAGAGAGGATCCCCACAAACCTCTCCTTTCAGGGAGGGCTGAAAAATGGGAAATGCATAAACAGGATATTAATCAATCATGTCACAGTCTTCAGAAAGTATTGGAAGGTGAAGAAATTTTCTCAACAAGGAGGAATAAGAACAAAAATCAATCCTTCACAGAACTGCATGATAAAGCAGTATTTTCCAAGGTGTCACCATCTGTTCTGTGTTATGGGGAATAACCTTGATGTTATTACATTACAGAATTATTAATATACAGTAGTGTGTTAAATCTCAACCAAATGTACCAAGCACAAGAGACACATGTAATATCACCCGTGGCTGGAACAACAAACACAGTTCAGGAAAGTGCTTCCGGGGGGATGCAGGACTTGTTAAAGGTACTTAAAGGTAAGCACATTCCCAGTGGAGGCATTGAATGGACTCGTTTTTTTAAGCTATGGCTTCAAAGTCAAATTCTCCCACCCCAATTCTCCAGCCTTCCACAGGAAAAGGGTACTAGGACTTGATGTCCTGTGTCTCACCAAACTGCAGCTGGTTCAGCAGACTGGTGCCTTACTGAGCATGTACAGCCCCTCTTGGCTTTTTTCTTTCAAGAGGACTAGCCTGAATAAACAAGCATTTTCTACAAGGCAAGGAGCACTGCCACTCTGCTGAGCACTTCTGTCAGGTTTCTGCACTAGAAGGGGAATGAAAAAGATGTGAAATTGCTATCATGTATACCCCAATGTAATTCTTAGGAGAGCTCAACTCATCATTTATAATACAGCACACACAAAACACCCCTGTGGCCAACAGAAAACAATATGGCGGAATGCATAGTTTCATCCTAATGTTTCTGTGTTTCCTTTTCACTCCTGATGTGGGATCTTTTCCTGTTCCCTTTCCACTTTTGCCTTGAACCTTGGAAGATGAACAGCTAGGCTTTCTCAGTTAATGTTCCCAAATCATCTTGGAACACTTGGAGGTTTTCCCCTTCACATCCTAATGAAGGGTATATCAGTGTCCCATTGGGACTGAGGCAGTCAATGTACACCATCCGGCAGGTCACTTGTAAACTATTTGCCCTGAGACTGAGGGCAAACTCTACTGAATTCCCAAGGAAAGAATCAAATGAACCTGTTAATGAGTGGAGCATTAGGAGGAAGAAAAAAATAAGGCAGGATCTGAAGTCTTAAGGAAATGTAGGAAAGAAAGGTTGGTTTATCTAATGGTTTTACTGGTGTCAATGCACAGGATTCCCCTGCCCTTTTAATGCAGTTGCAAACAAAAGATTCAGTTACAGCTAAGCTTTGGGAATTGAATTTTACATGAGACACTTGTAAACATTCCTCAGAGATGGGGAGGAAGAGGGACGTGTAGAACATTAATTTCAAATAAAACCTGGCAGCCAGGTATCATCATTATTTGGAGCATCAAAATGAGCTTTAGTCCCAGCTTAGCCTGCTTTATCTCTCTATTTAGTAAATTGGATCCTCTGCCTTTGGAATGTTTAATTTGAGGTCTTTACTGCAATTTAAAATAACCCCACCATTCTAACCTGAAAAGTAGCTATTGGAACATTGCCAGCCTATAAGACATTTTTTAAGAGCTGAGTTTAGTGAAATTTTAATAGAAGATCTAGAGAAAATCTCCAGTGTTAGTTCACCTGTCTGTGAAATGACTAAAGAATCAGAAAAAAACACTGTTGTCCTTGAAAAAAAAAGAAAACAGTAAACCCTAAAATGCATCTTAAAATTCACTTGTTGTCTAAGAGCAACTCGACTCGGTTTTGTGTCTATGCCAGTGCATGGGGTTAGCCTTCACTCTGAGCTGGCTTAGGATGGGACAGCATCTTTAACTAAGAACTGCCTTATTTATAATTCTTATAATAATTCTTCATTATTTGCCTTAAAGCCTGACATATAGCACAGCTAAAAGCTGTACTGCAATAACACAAAAATTGGTCCAAAACTAGAAAAAGGTTGACCTAAATACAGCTGCATGATTAATGATCTTCCAGGTTAGAATGAAAAAATAGATGCTTAGAAAAACACCCCAAACCAGTCAATTTCTAAAAGGAATTAATGTTTTAGTTAAAGTACAGGAAAGATCACTTAAAATATTTTATCAGAGCTTGTACTACAGGTAAAGGAAAGGATCCTACAATGTCCTAATGTTGTTTTCAGTTTACCTGCAGAACTGGTGACAGGACTTCCATTGGCATTCTTTGTATTTGTTAGAAGGAGACTAAAAGCATGACACACTGTTTTTTTTCAAGCCTGATGCAGCAATGAGGAGGGGAGGACTCACTGCAGGTCAGAAGCTTTGCAGTGAGGCAGAAAGGAAGAATATAAATGAGATTTTATCCTTTGTCTAAGTTCTTCTGACACAGAACAAGGGAAAAATTCTTAGATGGCTCACTATTATCACATGACATCACTGCTAGAAAACACATCTTGCCTTTTCTAAAGCTACAGTATGACCCATAAAACCCCTTGTTTATAATTTTTGCTAGAACCAGAAGCTCCCCAGAGAAAAGGTAACAAAGGCAGGCACAGAGGTCGCTGGACAGGCTCTCTGATTTGAAACAAGTGAGTATCTACACTGTATGACTGGTGTTTCCACTGATTCTGGATTGATAGTCTCTTAGACACAGGGCATCCTGAAAGTTTTCAGTCTGGCTGTTATCCCTCCCTCCACGTGGATGGCATTCAGTTTCTTGTGTCTGAAAAGTGTTGCTCATATTCTGCTCCTCAAAAGAGCTTCCTGCATCCTTTGTGCTGTCCATTAGCAGAGAGCTGACAGACACTGAAGGTGTCCCATCACCTTTCAGCCACCCTGGGGGAGCACTGGTGAGAAAGATGGAAATGTAAAACAGAGGAGGACCCCATTGTTGCTGCTCCCACCTGGGCAGTGAGGAATGGGTGCAGTTCATGTGGATCAAGCAGAAGGCTGTAAACCTGGCAAGATACACACAGTCATGAAGGGTCTCTGGAAGCAAAGATGACTGGCTTCTGCTTCTGGGATTTTTTGCTGTCTCATGGGAGATGAATTCATGTGAAAGCTGGGATGGTACTCCTGCATGATGATCCCTGCTCCCAAAATATGACTCTATGACACTGCTGTTGTGCAGTCCCTTCTGTGTCCTTCAGCCATGGCAATCTCCACGAACCCAGGCAGTTTCACAGTCAGGGCCACTTCATAGGCAACATCTTTACATGCTGACATTTGTCTCATTTCTTTCCCCACGCCGCATCTACAGGATATTTTCCACTTACTTCCCTGAAGCCAAGGCCTTTCTTTTTTAGTGGGGGACACTTTAACAGGAACATTAAATAGGTTATGGATGAGGACAGCTAGTCAGCAACCAAGAGAAGGAAAAACTTGATGAAAGGCAGGAAATTGGAATTTAATAAGCACAGTAATAGGTTCCTAATGTCCACTGGCTCCCCCTTCTCAAGGCCTTACCCAAAGTATAGACAGTGCAGCACTGAGGTCCCTGTATTGACTTTGGAAGAGATGAGTGATCCTCCCTGGAATCTCCAATTCTGTAGCCAAGGGATCTAAAATGTCTAGATATTTTTGGTCCCTTATTTCCTGGGCTAACCCATATCTCTAGTTTTTGAGCCAGAATTCCATGTTCAGCTCAAACATAAGTCAACTGTCTTAACAGAGAAATCAGTAGAATTTTCAAGCCATTAATCCCAATGGAATTGCTCCATATCTTCTTACAACACTCACAGGACTATGGCAAGTTGCAACATCAAGGTACAAGAATTAGCCAGTTGGCACCAAGCCTCATCTAGCTTCTTTGTCTCACAGTGACCAGACCCAGCTGCCTGGGAGGAAAACTGGTTTCTGCCATAGCTGTGCAATCTACCATAAATTGCCCCCACAAACTGATATGCTACAGTAGAGGTTCAAGAGGATTTTCACTTCCTCACGTTATCCTATTCCTATTTCTGTATTTCACCCACAATTCAAAACATCAAGGGAACTTTCAAAGCAATAGTCTGTATTTCACAATGTTGTGGTAAATCAAACATATGTAGACTGAAAACCTAATAAAAAAACTATGAGGAGTTTTAATCAGAAGAGTATATTGAAATGTAGATAGTAAAATGGCTGTAACTAACTGCAGATGCTAAAGAAACTATAAAGCTGCAGCCAGCATGATTTACCACATTACTGTGTTAGAGAAAAGACTGACTATAGTTTTATTATTCGACTTAATAATCTGGCTTTTTAAAAATTATATAATGCACCAAGTTGCCGTAGTATTATTATAATAAATACAATTCAACTGTAGTTTAAAGAGAGATGCTGTTTTTCATTTGCTTTTTTTAGTACACACAGTAAAGCTGGGAGAAGTACTTTTGTAACACTTCTTCTGTGCCTTTCATTTACTTTTCCCTTAACTTTGTGTTTGAATATGTGGTTTCTGTTTTTGATTATTTTGCATTTTGTTTGTGCTTTCCTTGAAATAGGAAGTTGTCTTCAGTGTTTTTGCAAGTACAAGGGTTTGATATTTGAGACAGAGTGACAATGTTTGCATTCTACTTTCAGACAGATATGACGGTTTCTGCATTTGAAAGACAAGGCATATTGCTCAATTCTCATTCTGAAGTTTCTATATGAGAGGTATATATTGCTGGGTAGTGGTCATTTGGTCCATCTGGAAATCAGTATAATTAGTGACAGAAGGATGACCTGTAAGGGATGCTTGGTTTTCCTTATGGTGTTATATTTGTACACTCAGCTTAGCTCTTTCCCTCTGTGCTTGCTTTCTTTCCATTCCACCCACCCAGAGAGCAGCAGTGTGATATTCTCTGAGAATATGTGCTGGTGCCAGACTGACAGTCATAGAAACCACAGAAACAGAAAAATATGTAGATCTTACTTTCCTACTACCAGAGGCTAGGATGACACAGCTCCAGCATGGATGGGGAGAAAGCATGGCAGCTAACAGTGATTTTCTCCATGTGTCATTGCCATTTGTATTCTTACTGCTTTACATGTGAATGTACATCTCAGTAGTCAGGCCCTGCAGCCAAGGAATATTACACTAAAACCTAGGCCCGTGTCACTCATTCAGGCTGGTGCATTAATGTGAGCATTTAAAGGATTCACTAGAGTTTAGTTTACACATGTCGATTCTCCAACAGCAATTCACAGCAGCTGCCTGTGGTCCAGGAACACCACAAACACCACACACCCCTCATCCTGCCACAGGACATGCCCTCAGCAGCATGGGAGATAGTCTGCTTGAGTTTCTTACTTAAACAATCACAACTTGGTAAGGAATCCTGGCACAAACAGCCAGAAATCCAAGTGTGTCCTTAATTCCCTGTGCACTGCTCCAAAGGCATTTGGATAAAAGTTGAGGTTGACTTACCTGCTTTCCTCACTATTTCTCCCTAAATCTGTTGCTGCCAAATTTTATCACTGACCAAAAAATAAAGATTTGAAACACATCCCATTTTTTGACGGCTTTTTTTTTTTAATTAACAAAGACATGTGGGAGTTATTTGTTCTTTTTAAATTATAATTGATGTCATTTATTGCCAGTGCAATGCGTGGCCAGAGGAAACTGAGCTGACTTTGTTTTGAACAATGACAGTTGACCTGAGCCATCAATGCCATTATAGGAAAGCTCTGGTCCAAACCCAACGTCTGCCACTGAAACCAGCTCTATCACTAACCAAACGGGAGAAAAGAACTCAAAGCTCAGAAAAGTTTTGGGTGCAGGCAATTTCAAAGCCAAATATCAATTTCCTGCAAAAAAGGAAGATAAAACAACAACCGACAATTCCCCTGACTCCTTTCAGCTGAAATGCTTGGGAGAAATTTCAGACCAAAACCTATGAATTTAACTTTGCATCTTGCATGCCAAATCTGATACTTCACCTTCACATCTTCTCCACTATAAGCAAATTAATCCTTTGGCTTTGGATGTCATAACATAGCATCAAGTCAGGCTCACTACTGAGAAGCACATACCACCAGGAGCAAAATAAGCATAGCAAAGTCACTAAATACTTAGCCATATTCTGTCCATCTTTGTAATTTTTGCTTGCTTCTTAGTTATCTTCCCCTTAACAGCTCAGAGAAAACTAGTAGCTATTTTAGGTGTCCTACTGTTATCACTGAGATGCAATCCCTGCTAAACCAACTATTTCCAATGCATTGCCAAGTAAACCCTGGGCTGACTTTTGACTTCATCTTCTGAAATATGACCATAAAAATAATGAGCCTGTAAACTGCTTTTGGCAATTATGCTGCTCCTGGAATGAAAGGATGTTGTCATTAGCACGCAGCTTATGAACCCCAGCTTGCTGGTCCTGGCAGGCAGCCAGCCTGGGAAACCAAGCTGACCTTAAAGCTGACACAGGTTCAATGGGATAATTAGGAAGCCTTTTTGTTTGAGTTTGTTGATATAAATGTGGTAGAGATTAGCCTTTTCCCCCTCAGCTCTGGGTAATGGTCAGGGCTAACAGGTGTCAGGCTAATGGTGGTGAGGGAAATTAATACTTGGTTTCCTGGTACCTTCCTTTGTTGTTTTTCCCCACAGAGGAAATCCTCCAAATCTTCTAGGACTTTCAAAGCGCCCTCCCTCCCTCCCTCCCTCCCTCCCTCC